>NW_006921609.1:12750976-12757915 GCF_000298275.1 Orycteropus afer afer | reverse complement strand
TTTTTTTTTTTTTTTTTATCTGGAGACCAGTGAACTAAAGAAATAAGTGCTCTGTTCTGAACACATTAAACATTCATTATAGGCACTCATTCAAAAAGGGTGAAAATAAGAGACACACAGGTCCATAGTGACTCAGAAATCCAGGCAGACAAATATTGAGTGTTCCTTGATTAATATTAATTCATCCTCTTGCCTTTAAATAAATTTCCTTGCTTCTGGGCTCTACCCTCTAACATTTTGGTTATATCCTCTGAGTCATAGTTTCATAAAAGAAAATGTATGCCTGCAGTTGATTTCTGCTTGCAGAATTGGGGAAGCGTAAAGGATCTCATTTCTTACTCTCTTGTCATGTCAAGCCTCTGATTCTTTAAATATAATTTTCCTAAAATTCTGTGGATCTCCTTTGAGTTTTATTGAGGTTTATTCTATTAGCTAAAATCTACAGCCATAAATCTTTTGATTAGTTCCTTTTCTACTGTGGGCTTGTCTGGAAATATCTAAGAGGCATCTTCTCTTAAATGCCACTTTTTAAAGATTCTGTGCAAACAGTTAAGCACTCAGCTCTTAACCAAAAGGTTAGAAGTTCAAATCCATACACTGGCTTCACAGAAGAAAGACAGGGAGACATGGTGATTCACTTCCATAAAGATTACAGTCAACGAAACCCTGTAAGTTTGAGACACTTGGTCATATGGGGCCTCTCTGAGTCAAAAAAGACTCAACATCTTTCATTAGTTCTGTAAATATTTGCCTATTATGATATCAAGTCATGCAGTAGGTTCAAGACAATTTGTAATATATTCTTATTGGCTTGTCCCCACTCGCTGGAAGCTAAACTGCTCTCCTCTACTATAATAGATTAATTTGTATGACCCCAAAATATGTGCTTGAATCCTAAACCCTATAAAAGTAGATGCAATCCCTTTGGGATTAGGATTTTCTTGGTTATCTCAATGAGGTCTTATCAGTGTAAAGAATATCATAAGCCAATGACTTCTGAGATATAAAAGGACAAAACTAGACACTGAAGCAAAGAAGGACAAAGGAAGAAAGATAGCTGCCACGTGGATAAACTCACCAAGGAACCGAGGAAAAGAAGCTGAAAGAGACAAGAATTGTCCCCAAGTGCTGACAGAGAGACTTTCTCTGCAGTCAGCGCTCTGAATTCAGACTTCTAGCCCCTTAAGCTATGAGAAAATAAAGTTCTGTTTGTCAAATTAAAAAAAAAAAAAAAGACTCAACAGCACCTAACAACAACAACGAAAAGGCCCTGTTATTTGATTGAAGTATCTGTGAGTCACACACTTAAAATATTTTGAGGGCCCTTTTTCTGACTCTATAGTACCTTGAGATATCAATTTATGTCTTTGTAAGATCATTACAAAAGATTTTATAGCTATGCTCTTGACTTTATCTTAAGACTATGTTGCTTCTTTGTCTATTTTTCCAACAGTGCTCTGAATTCATTTTTGTTAGGAAGCCATTCTTAATATTAGGTTTTTTTTTTTTTTTTTTTTAAGTCTAGAACATCTGTGGCATTCAAAACCATTGAGTCACCACTCCTTCATGTTTAACATGCCTTCCTTTATCTTACTTTTCTTTTTTGCATTTTATTATAAGCAGCAAAAACACATCAAGAACCATCTCCAACACTCTGGTTGGATCTCTCTTTATCTATATTGCCCAGTTCATTAGGTACATTGTCTACTTCCCACTTTACAAAAATCCAAAGAGTTACTAACCTTTCTGTCACTATATAACAAGAATTTTCTTTCCACAAGTTTCTAGTAAGATGCTCACCACTTTCCTGTAAGCTTTTGCTGACAGTCTTATGCCATGATGCTTCTACTACTTCTTTAGCGTATTTTAAGCTTTCAGTAACAGGCTTTTCAAAGTCCTCCAAGTGTCTGCTTCTGCTCAGTTTTTCAAAGCCACTTGCAATTTTTTAAGTATTTCATAAGTAGCCACACAAAACTGATGCCAATATTTGCATTACTTACCTATTGCTATGTGACAAATTACTAAGAAATTTAGCAGATTAAAACTGAAATATTTGTTGTGTTAATTTTTTCTGAGGATGAAGAATACAGAAGCAACTTAACTAGGCATTTCTTGTTCAGAGCTTCTCATTTCACACACAAAAAGAGATGCAGTTATCTGAAGGTTTATGGACTGGGAATCCACTCTTTCATTGAAAGGAACTTTGTTTCTCTGACTCTTGGACACAGGTTTAAATTCTTTACAATATAGGTATTGTCATAGGTATACTTATATTTCTCAGAGTAAGTGATCTGAGAGGAAGGGAGAGAAAGCAATCAAGATTGAAGATGCAGTGACTTATACCTTTTAATCATGGAAGTAATGTTTTATCACTTCTCCATTCTATTGGCCACTCAGATAAATCCTGATACAATATGAGAGGGTAATACACAAAGATATGAATACCAGGAATCTGGATAATTGGGAAACATCTTGGAGACTGACAACCATAATACAGATAATGTGTGTCATGTGTTTCTTGTTAAATGTTGTATCTTCAGAGTCTATTGCATGACAATACCTTGTATTATTTCTTTAAATGTAAACACATTTAATTAGTCACATATTTTATGAGTCATATGAGTACTTTACTCATATTTTAGCTAAGAGCTGAGTTAAGGTATTGTAGCATGAAGAGTTAGAATACTTCTCCTATGCCAATATCTATTTGTATTAACTAATTGGACTTTAAGCTTAGGAACATCCTTAGTTCAGAGTGAGTTCAAAGTTTATTTTTAGCCAAGTCCAGTATTGGGGTTCAGACATTTGAGATACGTATCATATTGAGGTGAAATAACAGAGTGAAATTTCAAGAAAGGTGTTCCCACAACCAGACTGCTGCGGGGAAACAGAAAACCCCTCTGCCCTACACCTGCCACCCCACCCACCAGCAACTGGTGTTGTGAGTTCCTGTACCACTCACCCAGTGACCAGTGACCCATTCAATCTTGCCTCAAGCACTTGGCAACCAGTTGTGCATACATATAGTGACCAACCAAGCAATCAGTAAGAATGCTCCCTAAACCCATGCTCTGGTGATTGGCCAGACAGACATATCCCCTCATAAGTAACACCAATCAGATCCTGATCATCACCCTCTGCATCTATGCAAAATGACAAGCAGGAGACTCTAGTGGCCTCATGCAATGTATTCCCAGTTGCAACATCACATATCCCACACTCAAATCTCATCAGAAACCTATAGGCCACCTGCATTTCCAGTGAAATACCTTGATACCTACCAGCTACTGAAACATCAATTTGGGTACATGTAGTAGGCCTACTCCTTCCATCTGGGTAACACCCACTCAGAGTGAATACTGAGACACCCTTCCCTGACTGATAGAACATGCACTAACAGCTAGCACCAAATAAGAAAAGAAGGCCCTCATGATCCCACAAGGGCTGTGTAAGGACCCTGACCACCTAAAACATGTCACCTAATACCAGAGAAAGAACCTGTTCTCCCACCTCCACTCCAACCAGGTAAAGAAAGACATACGCACCTAACCAAAGAACTTGCACATGGGAATGACCTGTCATGCCCACTAGTTAGAGGAAATCACACCCAGCCAACAGACCCCAACACAGTCACACATAGCTAGAAGTACAGGACAACAATAACTAAAATAATGCAAAGAAAGAAAAAACCCAAAACCCACTGCTGTCGAGTCAGATCCAACTCATAACGACCCTTCCTTGTGTTTCTGAAGCAGTATCACTATAGAAATAGATTGCCCAATCTTCCTTCCAAGAAGTGGCTGGTGGGTTTGAACTGCCAGCCATCTGGTTAGCAGTCAAATGTTTTAGGCACTGTGCTACCAGACCTCCTAAAGAAAGAAAGACATTCTAAAATAAAAGAGAAGAAACAAAGATCTGGATACATTGAAACAAACATACAATTAAAAAAAAAAAAAAAGCACAAAACAAACATATGTACAGTCACTATATAAATTAATTAACATCTTAATGCCTCAGAGTTAACAGACACTAAAAAACAATATCAAGAAACAGGATAAGATGGCTCAAACAAGTGAACCAAATAAAGGGGTAGAAAATCATCCTGAGGAAGAAATGGTAATGGAACTACTTAATAAGGAATTTAAAATATTTGTATATAAGATCCTCAAAAAGATAAAGGAAAACACAGACAAAACTGTAGAAGAATTCAGGAAAACAATACAAGAAAAAAATGACAAAATAAATAGACAATTAGAAACCATACAAAAACAACACCTAGAATTTCAGAAGATTAATAATAAAATACCAGAAATAGATAACTCAATGGAAAGGAATAGAAGTAGAATTGAATGAAGGCAAGAAAGAAACAGTGAAATGGAGGATGCATCGCTTGATAATAATTTGTTTGAAGAATGATTAGAAAAAGAAAGAAGAAAAATGAAGAAAGCCTAAGAGTTATGTGGGGCACTATCAAGAGGAATAATTTGCACATAATAATAATCCCAGAAGAAGAGGAAAACTAAAAAAAAGTCAAACTCACTAAGTTTGAGTCAGATCCAACTCACATTGACCCATCCTTGGGTTTCCAAGGCATTATCACTATAGAAGTAGATTTCCCAATCTTCCTTCTGAGGAGTGGCTGGTGGGTTTGAGCCCCCACCCTTCTGGTTAGCAGCCAAATGTCTTAAGCATTATGCCACTAGAGATCCTAGAAGAAGAGGAGAGGGGGAAAAAAAATAACAGAGAATTTTTGAAGATTTATTAACAGAAAACTGCCTAAATATCATGAAAGATGAGAAATTTCCATCCAAGAAGTTAAACAAACTCCATACAGAGAACAAGGCATATCATAATCAAACTTTCCAACACCAAAGACAAAGAATTCTGAGAGCAGCTCATGAAAAATAAAATATCAAAGGGCACCAATAACACTAAGCACTGATTTTTCATCAGACCTCATGCAGGTAAAAAAGGCAATGTGATAAAATATGTAAAACCTGAAAGAAGAAAATTGACCACCAAGTATCCTATATTCAGCAACATTGTCTTTCAAATTTGATAGTAAACTAGTATATTCCTAGAATAAGAGAAATTAAGTGAATTTGAGAAAAGGAGACTAACTTTACAAGATACATTAAAGGGAGTCTTTCAAACAGATAACCAGTGATATCAAACAGCCTAAAATTAAGATGCATGACTGCATCACGCAAATTCAAACCCAGAAAAGAATTCTCAAAAGTGAAAAAAGGTGCAAAACTAAAAACAGAGACCCAGTAACTTTCAAAACAAGAAAAGATAACAAATGGTTTAACTATATAACTTACATATAGAGATGAAGTCAAAGAGCTATTCATATATAGCAAGCTATTTTAAACTTAGGAAGATAACAATCAATTTCAGAGTAACCACAAAGAAAATTAATACATCAAGTCACCAAAATAAAGAGAAAGACTCAGCAAACATAAAATCAAGAACAGTGAAGGATATGAAAGAAAATCCATAAACAAAAATAACTCAGCACAGAAAATTAAGCAGAATAAAGAAACTCTCAACACCACATAAAAAATAATGTAACAAAATAACAGCAGTAAATTCATACCTATCAATAGTCACACTGTAAAGTTACAGAGAGTGGTAGAATGGATCTTTAAAAAAATATTTTAAAGACTTATAAATATGTTACCTGCATGCCTTAGAAACAAAGACATAAATGTGTTTAAAAAAAAGATGGAAAAATATATAAATATAAATATAAATATAAATATATATATATCCAGTAAACATTAACCAAAAGAGAATAGGAGTAATAACAATAATCTCTAATAAAAAGACTTTAAGACAAAATTGATTATAAGACCAGAGAAGGGCATCAGGTAATGATTAAAAGGTCAATCCACTAAGAGAACATAGCCATGATAAATATGTACTCACCCAATGGCAGAGCTCCAAAATAGATACAACAAAATATTTGCTCCTTAGCACTTGAAAGAGGTCCTTTGCAGCTGATTTGTCCAGTGCTATACAACATCTGATGTCCTGACTATTGTTTCCATTGGCGTTGATTGTAGAACCAAGCAATGTGAAGTCTTTGACAATTGTCTTTGACAATTTCAATCTTTTCTCCATTAATCGTAATGCTGCTTAAAGGTCTAGTTGTGAGGACTTTTGTTTTCTTTATATTGAGATGTAATACATACAATCATAGTACAAAAAAAAAAAAAAAAACCCACCAAACTTACTGCTGTTGAGTCAATTCGACTCATAGAAACCCCTCCTTAGGTTTCTGAGGCAGTATCTCTATGGAGCTAGATTACCCAATATTCTTTCTGAGGAGTGGCTGGTGGGTTTGAACTCCCAGCCTTCTGCTTGGCAGTAAAATGTCTCAGGCACTACCCCACCAGAGCTCCCACAATAATAGTAGGAGAGTTTATCACATCATTTTCAATGGTAGAAAAAACTAGAAAGACACTAAACAGAGATACAGGAGATCTAAGTAACACAATCAACCAACTTGACCTCACTGACATATATATACAGAACATATCACCCAACAGCAGCAAAATACACAATCTTCTCTAGTGGATCTAGAATGGATCATTCTGAAGAATAGACCAAATTTTAGGCCACAAAGCAAGCCTAAATAAATTCAAAAATACCAAAATAATAAAAACATCTTCTCTGATCATAACACTATTAAGGTAGAAATCAGTAACAAAAAGAACAAGGAAAATAATAAAAGGAAACTGAATAACACCTTACTTAAAAACTATTGAGTAATAGAAGAAATTAAAAATTTTTAGAATCAACTGAGAATGAAAACAAAACATATCAAAATATTTAAGACACAGAGTGTGTCAAAGCAGTACTCAGAGGAGAATTTATAGTAATAAATGCACACATCAAAAAACAAGAAAAGGCCAAAATCAGTGGCTTAACGTT
>NW_006921609.1:12729496-12748071 GCF_000298275.1 Orycteropus afer afer | reverse complement strand
CACCAGCCTTCTGGTTAACAGTCAAGTACTTTAGGCACTACACTACCAGAGCTTCTCTGAGGGAATATCACTGAGGAAGTAGAGTGTCCAACCTTCCTTCTGAGGAATGGCTGGTGGGTTTGAACTGCCGGTCTTCTAGTTAGCAGTCAAATGCCTTAGGCATGGACACCAGCACTCCCACACTAACACAAATAGACGTAGAAAATTTGAACAAATCCATAACAAAAGAAGAAATTGAAGAGGTTATAAATAAATAAATAAATAAATATTCCTAACAACAACAATGAAAAAAAAAAAAAAAAAACAGACCCAGATGGCTTCACTGGAAAATTCTTCCAAACATTCAAAGAATTGGCACCAATTTTACTTAAACCTTAAACAATTCCAGAATATAGAAAACAAAGGAATGCTCCCTAGTTTATTCTATGAACCCATTATAACCCTGATACTAAAGACAGGCAAAAAAAAAAAAAGAAAATTACAAAGCAACATACCTCATGAATATAGGTATAAAAATTCTCAACTAAATTAGAGCTAACAGAATTCAACAGCATAACAAAGCTAATAATACATCATAATCAAGTGGAATCCATATCAGGGATACAAGGATGGTTCAACATTAGAAAATCAATCAATACAATTCACCATATAAGTAAAACAAAGGAAAAGAATCATGACCATCTCAATGCAGAAAAAGCATTTGAAACATCCAACACACTTGCACAATATAATTCTCAGCAAAATAAGAATAAAAGAGAAATTCATCAATAAAATTAAGGGCATATATACAAAACCAACAACCAACATTATTTTCAAGAAAAATTGAGAGCATTCCCCTTGAGAACAGAAACAAGACAAAAATATCCATTATGACAACTCTCATTCAATATTATACTGGAAGTCTTAACTAGAGTGATAAGGCAAGAAAGAGAAATAAACGGTGTCCAGATTGGAAAGCAAGAAGTAAAACTATCTTTAATTGCAGATGATGTGATTCTATACATAGAAAATTCCAGAGATTATACAACAAAGTTGCTAGAAGTAATAGATGGAATTAACAAAAAGGCAGGTGCAAGACCAACATGCAAAAATCAGCTGGGCTCCACTACTTTAGGAAGGAGGACTATGAAAAGGAAATCAAGAAAAGAATACCACTTACAATAGCCCACAAAAAGATAAAATACCTGGAATAAAACTAACCAAGGACATAAAAGACTTATACAAGGAAAACGGTAAAACACTACCACAATAAACTAAAAGAGATCTCAATAAATGGAAAAATATTCCATGCTCATGGATTGGAAGACTTAACATGGTGAAAATATCAATACTACCAAAGGCAATCTATAGACAAAAGGCAAAGTCCATCCAAATCCCAACAACATTCTTTAATGAGATGAAAAAACTAATCTCCATCTTAATATGGAAAGGAAAAACTAATCTCCAACTTTAAGTAGAATGGAAGGAGTCCCCAGATAGCTAAAGTAATATTAAAGGAGAATTCAAAAGTTACCATATAGCTATCATAGTCAAAATAGCCTGGTACTACTCACTCATTTGATGATAGACACATGGACCAATGGAATACAAATGAGAACCCAGAAGTAAATCCATCCTTTTATAGGCAGCTGATTTTGACAAAGGGTCATATCCATTCAGTGGAAAAGAAACTTTCTCTTTAACAAACAGTGCTGGCATAATTGGATATCCACATGTAAAAAATGAATTAGTGTTCATACTTCATGCTATACACAAAAACTAACTCCAAATGGATCAAAGCACTAAATGTTAAAGTTACAACTACAAAGTTCCAGGAAGATAACATAGGGTCAAAACTAGGGGCCTTAATCTTCAGAACAAGTAACCTATCAAAAAAAAAAAAAAAAAAAAAAAAATGCACGAACAACAGAAGATAAATCAAATAACTACCACCTCCTGAAAATTAAATACCTATCAGAGTTAAAAAAAGAACCTATAGACTGGGAAAAAAAAAAGCATTTGGCAATGACATACTGCATAAGGATCTCATTTCTAATATACATAAAAAGATATATAGAAAGCTTCAACACCTCAACAACAAAACAACAAAGAATCCAATCAAAAACTGGGAAAAGGACAACAGACACTTCACCAAAGAACACATTCAGGTGACCAACGAATTCATGAGAAGATGCACATACATAATCACTCGTTATTGTTGTTATTAGATGCCTTCCAGGCAATGCTGATTCATAGTGACCCTAAGAGAATGAAACACTATTCAGTCCTTCATCATTCTCACAAGACTTGCTATTGCTTGAGCCCTTTTCTGCAGCCAGGACACTGTCAACCCACTTCTGAGAATTTTTATTTTATTTTTTTTTTTTTTGCTAAGCATCTACCTTACAAAGCATGGCATACTTATACAGGGACTGTTCTCCCCTAATAACATGACCAAATTAGAAGAGGTGAAGTCTCACCATCCTTATTTCTATAGAACATTCTGGCTTTACTTCTTCCAAGGCAGTTTTGTTTGTTCTGGCAATCCATGTGAATTCAATATGTTTTGCCAGTACCAAAAATCAAATGCATCAATTCTTCCTCAGTCTTCTTTACTCATTGTCCAGCTTTGCATGTACATGAGGTGACTGAAAATACCATGGTGCTAAAAAGGCATAGAGGCAGCATCTTCTGACCTCCTCCATCCTCAAAAGGGGGAAACAGAGTCACCATCAACTGTCCAAAGCATATTCTTATGAGACCAGACATGCCTCCACCTTCCAGTCTTTTCACCGATTCTGATACCAGCCATCCCTCCCATGGCGTTCACTACTTCACTGCTGAGTTCAATAATTCATTGCAATGGCCACACAGGATGCACAGACAATACTCACGATTATGGGGTTTATTAGGAAAATAACGTTACAACTCAGGTTAGGGAAAAATCTTGGGATACAGTTTTTGCTTCAGGACAGTCTCCCCTTTGGGATGCCCTCAGTCATGCCTCTTTGGCCCTTGGCCCCTTGGCCTGGCCCCTGCCCTGCACAAGTAATTGTTACAAATCTTTTTTAGCTCTGCCAATAGATACACCTAGGTGCACCCCACTCCACCAGCAAGGCTCCTGCCCAAAGGCACTCAGCTTTCTCATCCTGTGGGCCAGTCAAGCCCACTATTGTGTCTTATCCCTCTTGGTTCCACTGCTGCTATCTCTCAGTCAGACATCTCTGCCATGACATCTATGCCAGGGTGTCTCTGCCAAGGAGGTCCAGCACAGGGATCTTGGGTTCAAGGATGGGCAGCACTCCAACTCTAGCTCTTCTCTTTTGATGGCAATGAGATCCACACTTATGCCTCTTAGGAGGGCTCATTTTAAGTCCAGCAATATAGCAAAACAACCAATCCTCACTTTACATTTTCATAGCCTTATTTGCATGGTCCCCATCCAGTAATCTGGTGGGAGTCACAAAGACCATGGCTAGAAAAGCCATACCATGTAATTCGCTGTACCACACATGATTTGAGTTAGGTATACATTACTTTTCAAAGTGACATATTTCTTGAAAGAGAGGTCTTTCACAACAGATTTGCCCAATAATTTCAAGATTTGTGCCATCAAGTCAATTCCAACTAATAGCCACCCACTTTGGGTTTCTGAGACAGTAATTATTTATGGAAGTAGATTACCCAGTCTTCCTTCCGAGGAGTGGCTGGTGGTTTTAACTACTAGCCTTCTGATTAGCAGTAAAATGCCTTAGGTACTATGCCACCAGAACTCCTTGATTATGAATTCAAGTAAAATGAAATCCTTGACAATTCCAATCTTTTCTCCATTTATCATGACGTTGCCTGTTGGTCCAGTTATGAGGATTTTAATTTTCTTCATGGTGAGGTGAAATCCATAATGAAGGCTGAAGTCTTTGATCCTCATCAGTAAATGTTTCAAGTCCTCTTCATTTTCAACAACCAAAGTTGTGCTATCTGCATATTGCAGGTAGTTAAAGAGTCTTCCTCCAATCCTGATCCTGTGTTCTTCTTCATATAGTCCACCTTTTGGGATTATTTGCTCAGCATACAATGTTGAATAAGTATGTTGAAAGGATATTCACAGTCTTCCTTATTTTAAACCTCACAGTATCCCCTTGTCCTGCTCAAATGACTAACTTTCTGCAAAAGCATAATTAAGTGTTCTGGAATTCCTGTTCATTGAGATGTTATCCATAATTTGTTATGATCCACACAGTGGAATGCCTTTTTATAGTCAATAAAACACAGGTAGACATCTTTCTGGTATTCTTTGCTTTCAGTCAAGATCCATCTGACATGAGCAATGATAGTCCTCATTCCACGTCCTCTTCTGAATCTGGCTTGAACTTCTGGCAGTCCACCATCTATGTACTGCTGCAACTGTTTTTGAATTATTTTCAGCAAAATTTTACTTGTGTATGATATTGTTCAATAATTTCCACTTTCTGGGACTGTAAAATGGTACAACCACTGTGGAAAGCAGCATGGTGATTCCTTCAAAAGTTGGAATTAGAAATACCATTTGACCCAGCCATTCATTACTAGGTATATATCCTAAAAAAGTGAGAGTCATGACAAGAACAGACATATGCACACCTATGTTCATTGCAGCATTATTTACAATAGCCAAAAGATGGAAACAACCTAGGTGTCCATCAGTGGAGGAATGGATAACCAAACTATGGTACATACACACAATGGAATACTATGCAACCCTAAAGAATAACCTAGGACCTGCAAAATACTGCATAGGGTGGATTAACTTGAAGGACATTATGCTGAGTGAAATAAGTCAATCACAGAAGGACAAATATTGTATTAATCCATTATTGTAAAAGTCAAGGAAACGTTTATCTATGGAAGGAAATTTTCTTTGCTGGCTACCAGGGGTCAAAGGGGAGGGGAAGGAACACTGTTAGTTTGATGAAGAGAAGGGCAATGTACCAAATGTGAGTGATCAACATGGTGGCATTGTGGAGGAGGAAGACATAGGAGAGGTACATGGGAGGTACAGACAACAAAGATGAATCCTGTTGCACATACAGTACTACATTGTCAGTGAAGGCAAAATATTGGTATATGGGTGGATAGATGGGTGGACAGGCTGAACTATTAGGTATGGCTATGAAGCAGAGAGTATATACAAGATCGTGTATAGGGTTGGCAGACAACGGTCCTCTAAGTGTATTTGTATGATCTGAATTCCCAGGTGTATAGTAGAGTTGACAAGGGACAAGGTTGTAGTCACTTCTTGGTCACAGCCAGCTACCCAGAGGAGCGAGTAGTTGGACCTGTGGGCTTGGGATCATAGTGGCTGGGGAATCAAGCTCAATTGGCATAACATACTACACAAAACATTGTTCCACCTCCTACTTTGGTGAATAGCGACTGGGATCTTAAAAACTTGTAAGCAGCCTTCTAGATGCAATGATGGGTCTCTCCTCATCCAGAGCAAAGAAGAATGAAGAAAATCAAAGATTCCTGGAAACAATTAGTCCTAGAGACTGGTACACCATCCGTTCTGCAGCCTATACATCTATGAGACCAGAAGAACTAGATGGTGCCTGGCTACCACTATGAACCCCTCGAAGGGGAATCTATGCAGGAGATCCTGGATAGAAAGGGAGAACAATGTGGAACAAAACTCAAAATCATTTGGGAAAAAAAGGGGGGGGGCAGGTTTGCTGGTTTGATAGAGCCTGGTGGAACCGATGAGACTATGGCCCCTAGATGCCTTTCAGGTCTGGTACTGAACCCACCCTTGTGGCTTCCAGCCAAACAAAAGACAGGCATAGGATTTGAACCTTTTCCTGAGGTAGATACACTCCTTGGAGAAAACAATCATGGAAGAAAGAAGGACTGTTTATGCACAGGGAGAGAGGTCAGGGGACAGGAGTTCATGGAGGGATGGACACAGGGAAGAGGTAACTATCAGGAGGAAGTGGGAGGGGAGCTGCTGCATTGTGGTAAACTATAGTGAATGTCATGAGACAAAGTGTATGTGAACTACTGTATGGAAAGTGAATTTGCTCTGTAAATTTTCACCCAAATAATAATAATAATAATATTTTCCAGTTTCTATCTGATCATCTTTCTTTGGAATGGTATAAATATGGATGTCTTCCAGGCAGTTGGTTAGAATGCTGTTTTCCCAATTTCTTGGCATAGATGAATGAGTGATACAGTGTTTCATTCATTTGTTGAAACATCTTAATTACTAGGTTATCAATACATGGAGTAAAAACCAATGCCTTCAGTGCAGTGTGGATTTCTTCCTTCCATACAATCAATTCTTGAAAATTTCTTGGCATAGATGAGTGAGTGATACAGTGTTTCATTTATATGTTGAAACATCTTAATTTCATTATATTACTTTACTTTGTCTTCCCAATTGCCCTAGAAATCTGTTCACCTTTTTTACTTCATCCTTTCTTCCATTCGCTTTAGTAACTTTACATTCAAGAGCAAGTTTCAAAGTCTCATTTGACATCCATTTTTGTCTTTTCTTTCTTCCCTATATTTTTAATGACTTTTTACTTTCTTCATGTATGGTATCCTTGATGTCTTCCCACAACTCATCTGGTCTTCGGTTCGATGCATCAATCCTATTCTTCAGATGGTCTCTAAATTCAGGAGGTATATTCAAGGTTGTATTTTGGCTCTCATAGACTTTGTTTTCTTTTCTTCAGCTTGAATTTGAACATAATAGATCATATTTTTCTGATTCAAAATAGCCAATACCAGTAAATTTCAGCTCACTAGTGCCTAGAATATTGATCTTCATGCATTGCATTTCATTTTCTACAACTTCTAGTTTTCCTAGATTCATACTTCACACATCTCCATGTTATCATTATTAATGGATATCTGCACCTGTTTCCTCTCACTTTGAGTGGTTCCACATCAGAACATCATAAGATTCTGAAAACTTTACTCCATCCACAGTGAGAGTGACTCTATTTGAGGAGGCAATTCTTTCCTAACAGTATTCTGAATACCTTCTAACCTGAGGGATTCATCTTCTGGCACTGTATCAGGCAAAGTTCCTCTGCCATTCGTAAGTTTTCAGTGGCCAAATTTTGCAGTAGACTGCCATGTCCTTCTTCCTAGTCCACCTTATTCTTCCAGTTTGTGGTATTGTGGTAGCTTATATGTTGCTGTGATGGTCAAAATTATTCCACTGGTGTTTCAAATACCAGAAGAGTTACTCATGGTGATCAGGTTTCAGCAAAGCTTCCAGACAAAGACTAAGACATTTGCCATTAGAGAGATCAAAATCAAATCTACAATGAGATAACATCCCAGCTCTGCAAAACTTACAATGATCCAAAAAATAAATAAACAAAATAAATACTGGTGAGGCTGTGACAGAATTGGAACCTGTATAAATTGCTCATAAGATTGTAAAATCATACACCCAATGTGGGAAACAGTATGATGCTTCCTCAAAAAGCTAGAATTATAAATACTTTATGATCTAGTAATCCCACTCGTAGGTATGTATCCTAGAGATACAAAAGCAGTGACACAAATAGATATATTCATACCTAGGTTTGTTGTAGCATTACTGACAATAATGAAAAGATGAAAACAACCTAAGTACCCATCAACAGACAAATGGATTTAAAAAAATGTTGTACATATATACAATAGAGTACTGTGCTACTATAAAGAATAATGGGTCCACAAAATATCTTATAACATGGATGAATTTTGAGGGCATTATGCTGAATGAAGTGAGCCAATTGCAAAAAGACAAATATATGGTCCCACATTATAAAAATCCAACAATATATATCTACAAAGGTAGCAAAGTTCTTTGATGGTTACCACTATCGAAGGGAGAAGGGGGAATCACTTTCTAGATAGTAGATAGACATTTGTCACTTTCAAGATGGGAAAGGCAATCCCAAATATAAGTGAAGTCAGCACAATTTGACCAAGTTAAATAAAGACACTAAGCAGTGCATGAGAAAAAGGGACAATTCCAGTAAATGCTACAACATATACAATTTTTCAACAACAGTAAAAACAATTTAAAAATATGTGGTTTGGTTACATAGGTAGATATGGAGGAATACATGTGTTTGGGAAGGCATATACATGTAAACACACAAGCATGTATAAGTGTATCTGTTGTTGTTGTTATGTGCCATTGAGTCAGACCCAACTCATAGCAACCCCTCCTTGGGTTTCTGAGACAGTATCACTACAGAAGTAGATTGCCCAACCTTCCTTCTGAGGAGTGACTGGTGGGTTTGAAACGTCAGCCTTCTGGTTAGCAGTCAAGTACCTTAGGCACTGCACTACCAGAGCTCTTAGTGTGTCTCTAGACACATGTATACACATGCTTGTATGTGCTGCACATATATCCACATCTGTAAACAACCACATAGGGGGCACAGTTATTGAAGCTTCCTAGACATAGCCAAACACTGGATTGGTTTACTGGCTTTAAAGTCTTAGAACCACAGTCTCAGGGAACAACTTAGTCAATTGGCGTAACATAGTTCATAAAGATAATATTCTTCGTCCTAGTTTGGCTAGTAATGTCGAGAGTTTTAAAAGCTTATACACAGCTATCTAAGATACAACTATTGGTCTGTACTCACATGGAGCAAAAGGAATGAAGCAAATCAAAGACTTGTAGAAGAAATTACTAATGTTGGTGCTGTGTGCCATGGAGTCTGACCCAACTCATAGCGACCCCTCCTTGGGTTTCTGAGGTGGTATCACTATGGAAGTAGATTGCCCAACCTTACTTCTGAGGAAATTACTAATAGTAGTGGACTAATAGCCCAGATGAACTATAGCACATTCTAAACTGAGACCAGAACTACTACATCATAACCAGCTGCCACTACAGATCATTCTGACCAAAGACATAATAGATGGTCCCAAATAGAAAGGGAGAAAGATGTAGAAAAACTAAAATCCCTAAAATAGGCCAGACCTATTAGACTGATAAGGGGTTCTGATGGTTTAGTGGTTAAGGCATTTGGCTAGTAACCAAAAGGTTAGTGGTTCAAACCTCACAAGCTGCTCCACAGAATAAAGATGGGGCAGTCTGCTTCCAAAAAGATTTACAGCCTTGAATACTCACTGGGGATCTCTGTGATTTAGAATGAACTTAATGGCAGTGAGTTTTGTTTTGGGTTGTTAGACTTATAGAAACTAAAGGAACCTCTGAGACTATCACTCAAAAACACCCTTTGAACTTGGAATTGAAAATACTTCTGCAAGTCACCTTTCTGCCAAATAATAGATTGGTTTATAAAATAAACAATATCACCCTGCATAACATGCTCCCTTTAACAATTATAGTTAATTATAATGGTCTCACATTATAAAAAGCCAAGAATAGATATATACAATGATACCAAAGTGCTTTGATGGTTACCAGGTATGGGAGGAAGAAGAAGGAGCAATCACTTTCTATATAGTAGACATGGGATAGTAGATACAAGACCAAATGGTGAATATTTACCAAAAATCAAAGATGAGAAGGCAAGGTGAGGAAAGGAAGCTAGATCAATGGCAACAGAACAAGCAGAATGGAAATAATGAGAATATTGACACATAGTAAAAATTGTAACAACTGACATAGAACAATATGTATAAAAATTGTTAGAGAGGAACATAATGTGCTATAACTTTCACCTAAATAAAATCAACTATTATTTTAAAAAGATTTCAAGGAAAGGCAGTTGGCCCCAGGAGAAAAATATCTAAAGAGAAATAAGAGCCTATCCTATCAACTAGTCTTACCACAAGATCTGGATATTAGCAGAGAGTGGTGGTTTTATTTATAGTAAGGTACTCTATTGCAGTCTGATCATCTGGTGGCATGTACAACCCTGAGGAGATAAAGATCTAGATGTGTGAATAGAAAGAGCTCTTTTATTTTGGTTTCCTAGAAAGCCTGCTGAGAGAACATCAAAAGAAAGCCAAATATATTTTATCTCCTTCTCAACTGTCATGCTGTGTTGGAATTGGAAGGGGAAATTGGAAGTCATCCACAGAGATATGGGTCTGTGTAGGGGAGGACCATATATACATTAAAGCCTGCCTTGAGCTAGTTATGGATTGAATGGAGTCCACCAAAAATACATGCCAACTTGCCTGGGCCATGATTCTCAGTATTACATAATTATCCTCCATTTTGTGATTTGTGTGTGTTGTAAATCCTAACCTCTATGATGGTAATGGGAGCTCTGGTAGCATAGTGGCTAAGGCACTTGACTGCTAACCAGAAGGCTGGTGGTTCAAACCCACCAGCCACTCCTCGGAAGGAAGATGGGGCAATCTACTTCCGTAGTGATACTGCCTCGCAAACCCAAGGAAGGGTCGCTATGAGTCAGGTCTGACTCAACGGCACATAACAACAACAACAACAACAACATGATGGTAATGAGGCAGGATTAGAAGCAGTTATGTTAATAGGGCAGGATACAAACTACAGGATTAGGTTGTATCTTGAGTCAATCTGTTGTGAGATATAAAGGATTAAGCAAGTGGGCAGAAATCAGAGGTTCCTACTACCACCAAGGAAGAAGAGCCAGGAGTAGATCTTATCCTTTAGATCTGGGGTCCTTGTGCTGAGAATCTTCCAGACCTTTAAAGACAGGACCTTCCCCCAGAGCTGACAGAGAGAAAGACTTCCCCTAAAACTAGTGCTCTGAATTTGGATTTACAGCCTCCTCAACTGTGAGAGAATAAACTTCTGTTTCTTAAATCCATCCACTTACGTATTTCTGTTATAACAGCACTAGATAACTAAGACATAGTCCAAAAGGTGAAGTAAACATGTTGGGTCTAAAGATTCATGTTTAGTAAAGTACAGAATGATTCATGATCAATGCGAAGATAATCAGAAATATTAGTGGGGAACAGCTATAGGCACTGGAACTACAATGGGAACAAGTAGGAGGGTGAAACTATTAGGATTGCAGTAGTAATATAAAGATGAACTAAACAGTGAACATAGATTAAGGAAGGCTGGAGAAATGTGCTTGGCAAAGAAGATGTACCTGATTTCCAAGTTTCCTCTTTCCTGCAACTAAACCATATCCTTAGATAGTATTCTTTATCTTTTAAATAAAAATAGTCTACACACATCAAATATTCATCTTTCTAATAGTCTTATTCGAAAAACATTATATAGGGGAAAAATGGTGCACTGAGTAACAAGAAGCAAGGGATCTAGTCCTCTAGGTTGTTTATAAAACAAATAATTTCATCTCATTTTCTCAGCACCTCAGTTTCTTCGGCTGTAAAATGGAAGTATTAATGTCATCTCATTGAGATCCAGGCTAAAAGGATTAAATGTGTTTTGGTAGCTTAGTGCCTAATGCACTTGACTAATAACCAGAAGGCTGGTGGTTCAAACCCACCAGCCGCTCCTCGGAAGGAATATGGGGCAATCTACTTCCATAGTGATACTGCCTTGGCAACCCAAGGAGGGTCTGACCCGACAGCACATAACAACAACAACAACAGGGTAGAGAGCTCAGTATAAAGACAGTGGATATTGTTGGTTGATTTGTGTACCCAGATAAGATAGATGGAGGTACTAATTCTGGTACCTGTTAATGTGACTGTAGTTGGAAATAGAGTGGAAATGTAATTTGCAGATGTAATTAGTTAGCGAGTTCATACTAGAGAATTACCAGTACTTTTTTGTCAAGTTGATTCTAACTCATGGTGATCTCATGTGTGTCAGAGTAGAATCGTGTTCCACAGAATTTTCAATGGCTGATTTTTCAGAAATAGATCACCAGTCCTTTCTTCTGAGGCACTTCTTTCAGTTAGCAGCAGAGTGCATTAATAGTTTGCAGCACACAGGGACTGCAATATGCTGGGCTCTAATGCAGCATGACTAATTTCCTTATAGAAAGAGGAGGAAAGACACAAGGGAAGATGGCCATCTGAAGACAGATAGAAATTGGATTTCTGTATCCATAAGCCAAGCAACACCTATGACTAGCAGAAATTAGAAAGAGAGAAGGAGGATTTCTCCCCTAGAGACTTCGTAAGAGTACATAATTGCTATCCACTTAATTTTGGAGTTCAAAATCTCAAGAACTATAAGAGAATAAATATCTGTTGTTTCAAGCCCACCAGTTTACAGTTTGTTATGACAACCTTGGGAAACCAAGAGTATATTTGATACAATGTGATGAGTATGACACTTTACTTTTTGTTATCTTCTGCCTCAAAAATTAAAAATAAAAACATAACCCCAGTCAAATTACGACTTTAAAAATCAGGCAAATTCCAAGTAAGGGACATGATATAAATTACCTCACCAGTATACTTCCAAACTGTCAAAGACAAAACTTCATTTAATAGTAGTTATCCACTATAGTCTTTAGCTTCCATTTTATTAGTTTAAATAATAAAAAAACACATTGAAGCCAAAAATGATAAAATATTGGTAATTTCACATGGTCCAATGCATATTTTCTGTCTGATTAGTAAGATTTTTATTAAGGTTTAGAATTTTTGCATGGGTCATCAGCAATGTTCAACTTACTCAAATATTTGGAATCTCTACTTATTTTCACTATTTCAGAGATTATTAGAAAAGTCATAAAAATAAATTTCAAAGTTACTATTAAATAATATACAGAGAAAAATATAGTCAATTTTCAGTATTCACAATGTTTGTTCCACAAAATGCATTACTGAACACTGTTTTCCAAAAAAAAAAAAAAAACTCACTGCTGTCAAGTCAAATCCAACTCGTAGTGACCCCTCCTTTGGTTTCTGAGGCAGTATCTTTAAGGAAGTATATTGTCCAGTCTTCCTTCTGAGGAACACTGAATTAGGAAATATCAAACTAGCTTTACTCAAACTAAACAGGGAATTTTTATCACTCATAAATGTTCATGGAAGCACTATGAAATATGCAAATTCACAAATAGGCAAATTCACCAACATGGAATACACATTATCGATGATTAGGCAATTTTTTTTTTTTTTTTCTCACTGGCATCTGTGTCATTCCTTTGTCTTAAATCTCAGAGCCTTATGATATGAATAGACTTACAGACAGCCAGAAGAGCATCTTACCTTCCATGACTTTCTCACTGAAATCCTACTTATACATTCCTACTACTGTTGTCACACCAACCTTTCAGCTAATGGTTGAGAGCTTAACCAATTGCTCCACTCAAGGTAATTTGGTAATTTTCCACAGTAGATTTGCGTAGGTGCTGTCCTAGCTATTTAGTGTGGCTGTAACAGAAATATCACAAGTGGATGGCTTTAACAAACAGAAATATATTCTCTCACAGTTTAGGAGACTAGAAGTCCAAGTTCAGATGGCCAACTGTAGGGACAGCCTTTCTCTCTCTGTGTCTCTTTGTCTTAAGAGGATACCAGGACAGGGACTCTTGGTCTAAAGAACACACTCCACTCCTGGCTTCTTGTTCTCAGTGGTAGTATGTCCCCCACTCTGTGCTGGCTTCTCTCTCCTTTTATCTCTTGTAAAAGGGAGTAGGCCACACACCAGAAACCTCCCCTTACATGGAGTCAGGGTTGTGATGGGGTTGAGGGTGTTGCAACCCACCCTTTATCTTAATCCTTTTACACATGATTGGCATATCACTTCGGATCACATCATGGGGTATCATTACATATCTACTACATTACATCATTACATAACTTCTAAAGCACTGAGAATCATGGCCTAGACAAATTGACAAAAATTTTCTGGGTACACAATTCATGACAGGTGCTTAGTTCATTTTATTTACAGTGTATCCTCTTTCCCAAAAATCCACTGCCATCAAGTCAATTCCAACTCATTGTGAACCTATAGGACAGAGTAGAACTGCCATAGATGGTTCCCAAGGTTGTAAATCTTTACAGAAGCAGACAGCCTCATCTTTCTCCTGCAGAGCAGCTCTTGAGTTCCAACCACCAAACTTTTAGTTAGCAGTAAAGGCCTTAACCACTGGGCCACCATAGCTCCTGTATGCCCTTGACATGGCTTTTTATTGTCTTCCCTGAATAAATATGAAAGAGGATCAGAGCTGATGTTAACACAGCTTTCAGTTGGAATATCCTTGATTTCTTGCAGAGATGCAAGCTATCATTGCACGAAAACTAGCTTTGGAGTATTTTATGCTATTATTACTTTTGCTAGTTTTTTTTTTTTTTTTTTTTTTCCTTGTTGGTGCTGTTGGTGGTGGTTAGTTGGGTTATTTGTCTAATTGAAATCAGATAAAGAAAGGAGTCAGATCCAAGCACTAGCCTTTTTTCATTGCTGGATAGGGGAAAGACTTCCAGTCTCTCTCAGACAGTATTGATTAAGGAATATAAAAATAATTTCTCTCTATATTGCAAGTTTTGATATATTCAACCAGTGGAGGTAGAGACTATACAGACTATATTTTATGAAGCTCTTCATTTTCTGAGGATGTGATCCAGGATATACATAATGCATTTGCTTCAAAGTCCAAATTTTGTGGTGGTGAATAGGATTAGTTTAAGAATGTCCAGAAGCCAATTCTGTATCTGAATAAATAATAATGATGATGAATATTTTTATTACAATGATTTCTTTCATCAAGGATCTAAGTATTTTATTAACTAGAGTTACAGTCCTGGTATAATTTTTAGGTAACGATAGAAGTCTTTTCTTTTCCTGATGACAAAGATTTCTGGTTTGAAATGGAAATGCATTTTAATAATGAACTTCTTCCACAGATTAGACAAAAGGGAAATGTAAAACAGAATTTAGATAGAAATCAGTAAATGATTCATTAATATGATATTGTTAAACATTTTCAGTCAAGTAAAATACTATTTACTCTACTAATTTACTAATTACTAATACAAATTCACACTAAAAACCAAAAAAAAACCCAAAAACTTACTGCCACTGAGTCAATTCCAACTCATACCAATCCCCATTGGGTTTCCAAGGCAGTAAATCTTTACAGAAGTAGATTGCCCCATCTTCCTCACACTGAGTGACTGGTGGATTTGAACCACCAACATTCTGATTAGCAATTAAATGCCTTAGGTACTGCACCATCAGAGCTACTTAATGCACACTAGTAGTCTTGAAAAAATAATGGGCAAAATGGATAACCTTTGTTCTAGGTTATTGAAGTGTCTTCTACAGAACTTTACTCCTTCAGGATGTTCTACCGAGAGAGGAAAAAAAAAAAAAACTATAGTCTAATGCTATTAACATATTGCTTTCACTTTGGTGATAGAAATAACTCTGGCAATATACTGCTGGAACCGTTTTTGAATTATTATGTGATCATTGGGATCACCTTTCTTTGGAAGAGGTACAAATATGGATCTCTTCCAGTCAGTTGGCCAGGTAGCTGTCTTCCAAATCTCTCTGTATAGCTGACTGAGGGCCACCAGGTGGGTATCCATTTGTTGAGACATCTTAATGGGTATTCCGTCAATTCCTGGAGCCTTGTTCTTCAGCAATTCCATCAATGCAGCTTCAACTTTTTCCTTCAATACCATTGGTTCTTGATCACATGCCACCTCCTGAAATGGATGAACATAGACCAATTCTTTTTGGTACAGTGACTCTGTATTCCTTCCATCTACTTTTGGTGTTTCCTGCAACATTCAATATTTTGCACATAGAATCCTTCAATATTGAGACTCGAGGCTTCAATCTTTTCCTTAGTTCTTTCAGCTTGAGGAATGCCAAGTGTGTTCTTCCCTTTTGGCATTCCAACTCCATGTTTTTGCACATTTTATCATAATAATTGACTTTGTCTTCTCGAGCTGCTCTTTCAATCTTCTGTTCAGCTCTTTTATCTTGTCATTTGTTCCTTTTGCTTTAGCTACTCTCCATTCAAGGGCAAATATCAGAGTCTCTTCTGACATCCATTTTGGTCTTTATTTCCTCTCCTGTCTCTTAAATGACCTTTTGTTTTCTTCATGGTTGATGTTCTTGATGTCATCTCACAATTCCTCTGTTTTCTGGTCATTTGTGTTCAATGCATCAAATCTATTCTTTGTATGGTCTCCAAATTCAGGAGGGATATATATAGTCAAGGTCATGTTTTGGCTATCTTGGACTTGTTTTAATTGCCTTCAACTTCAACTTGAACTTGCATGTGAGCAGTTGATGGCCTGTTCCACAGTAAGCTCCAGGCCTTGTTTTGGCAGAAGTTATTGAATTTCTCCATTGCCTCTTGGAGAGGCCAGGGACCTCTGGAGTGGCAGGATATCCAGGTAAAAAGGGGTGGGAAGTGGGGATGTGGAATGAGGGATATCATTGCTGATGTCAGATGGATCTTAGCTCAAAGCAAAGAATACCAGAAAGATGTTAACTTGTGTTTTATTGACTATGCAAAAGCATTTGATTGTATGGATCATAACAATAGATTGGATGCATTGAACACCAATGACTGAAAACCAGAAGAATTGTGGGATGACATCAAGAGCAACATCCATAAAGAAAGCAAGAGGTCAATAAACATATGAGAAAGAAAGAAAAGACCAAAATGGATATCAGAAGAGACTGAATCTTGCCCTTGAGCAAAGAGTAGCTAAAGCAAATGGAAGAAATGACAAGATAAAGGAGTTGAGCAGAAGATTTCAAAGAGGAGCTCGAGCACAAAAAGCCAATTACTAAAATAAAATGTGCAAAGACCTGGAGTTAGAAAACCAAAAGGGAAGAATGTGCTTGGCATTTCTCAAGCTGAAAGAACTGAGGAAAAAATGTAAGCCTTGAGTTGCAATATTGAAAGATTCTATGGGAAAAATATTGAATGATGCAGGAAACATCAAAAGAAGATGTAAGGAATACAGAGTCATTGTACCAAAAAGAACTGGTCGATCTTCATCCATTTCAGGAAGTAGAATATGTTCAAGAACCAATGATATTGAAGAAAGAAGTTGAAGCAGCACTGAAGGAATTGGAGAAGAACAAGGCTCCAGGAATTGATGGAATACCCATTGAGATGTTTCAACAAACTGATTCCCTCCTTTAGGCACTCACTCATTTATGCCAAGAGATTTGGAAGACAGCTATTTGGCCAACTGACTGGAAGAGATCCATATTTGTACCCATTCCAAAGAAAGGTGATCCCACAGAATGTGGAAATTAGCAAGTAATATCATTAATATCGCATGCAAGAAAAATCTTACTGAAGATAATTCAAAAAAAGTTGCAGCAGTATGTTGACAGAGAACTTCCAGAGATGCAAGGTGCTGAATTCAGAAGAGGATGTGGAACACAGGATATCATTGCTGATGTCAAATTGATCTTGACTCAAAGCAAAGAATACCAGAAAGATGTTTACTTGTGTTTTATTGACTATGCAAAGGCATTTGATTGTGTAGATCATAACAAATTGTGGATAACATTGAGAAGAATGTGAATTCCAGAACACTTAACTGTACTCATGAGAAATCTGTACATAGACAAGGAGGCTGTTGTTTGAAGAGAAAAAGGGAACACTACATAGTTTAAAATCAAGAAGGGAGTGCATCAGGGCTGTATCCTTTCACCATACTTATTCAATCAGTATGATGAGCAAAT
The DNA here is from genome assembly GCF_000298275.1 of Orycteropus afer afer. Taxonomy (NCBI): domain Eukaryota; kingdom Metazoa; phylum Chordata; class Mammalia; order Tubulidentata; family Orycteropodidae; genus Orycteropus; species Orycteropus afer. The sequence goes on along the minus strand of NW_006921609.1, from coordinate 12,730,535 downwards.
AACCTGAGAAGCTGGACATGAAGAAGAATGTGGTATTAGGATTGGAGGAAGAATCATTAACAACTGTGATATGCTGATGACACAACTTTGCTTGCTGAAAGTGAGGATGACTTGAAGTACTTACTGATGAAGACTGAAGAATACAGTTTGCAGTATGGATTACATTTCAATATAAAGAAAACAAAAATCCCCACAATTGTTCCTATAAACAATATTATGATAAATGGAGAAAAGATGAAATTGTCGAAGACTTGACATTAATTGGTTCTATGATCAACTCCAATGGAAGCAGCAGTCAGGATATCAGATGATGTACAGCACTGGGCAAGTCAGCTGCAAAGGACCTCCTGCAAGTGTTGAAGAGCAAAGATGTCTCCTTGAGGACTAAGTTACACCTGTCACAAGCCATGGTATTTTCAATCGCCTCATATGCATGTGAGAGCTGGACAATGAATAAGGAAGAACAAAGAAGGATTTATGCTTTTGAGCTGTGGTGTTGGCAAAAAATGCTGAAAGTACTGTGGACTGCTAAAAGAACTAACAGGTCTGTCCTGGAGGAAGTACAGCCAGAATGCACCTTGGAGGTGAGAATGGCCAGACTTAGTCTCACATACCTTGGTCATGTTGTCAGAATGATGTCATGCTTAGTAAAATGGAAGGCTGATGAAAGAGGGGAAGGCCCTCAACAAGATGTATTGACACAGTAGCAGTGGCGGTGGGCTCAAGTATAGAAAGAATTGTGGAGCTGGCTCAGAACCGGGCAGTGTTTCATTCTGCTGTGCATAGGGTCGCTATGAGTCAGAGATGACTCTACAGCACTGTGATGGTTGGAGCTGTGTGTCAACTTAGCTGGACCCCAGTTCTGTGTGGTTGTTCCCATGATGGGATCAGATGACTGAGTTCTGAGTGGCCAGTCTGCCCGAGGGGAGTTTCCCTAGGGGCCTCCTTGCAATGATATTCCAAGGACAATCTGGAAGAACGGCATTCCGAACTACAGACTTCCTTGAGTGAGCGGCTCACCGCTCCCCTGGAGATCTCG
>NW_006921609.1:12712320-12729301 GCF_000298275.1 Orycteropus afer afer | reverse complement strand
TATATATATATATATATATATACCTTGCTGGGTTTTTTTTTTGTGTGTTTCTCTAGAGAACCCAATCTAACACAAGCACCTAAGAATAACAACAACATTGCTTCTTGCCACTAATGTAGTCAGTCTGGTTCCTGTGTACTCCATCTGGTGAAGCCCACTTGTACAGCCATCACTTATGTTGCTGATAAAAGGTATTTTCAATAAATAAGTCGTTGGTCTTGCAAAATTCTATCATGCGATCTCCAGCATTATTTCTATCACGAAGGCCATATTTTCCAACTACTGGTAACTCTTCTTTGTTTCCCAGTTTTGCATTACAGTTACCAGTGATAATCAACAAATTTTGATTGCATGCTTGGTCAATTTCAGACTGCAGAAGTTGATAGAAATCTTCAATTTCCTTATCTTTGGCTTTGGTGGTTGGTGCATAGATTTGAATAATAGTAGTATTAACTGATCTCCCTTGTAGGTATATGGATATTATCCTATCACTGACAGCATTGTACTTCAGGACAGATCTTGAAACAGTCTGTGTGACAATGAGTGCCACACCATTCCTCTTCAATTTGTCATTCCTGGCATAGTAGATCATATGGTTTTCTGATTCAAAATGGCCAAACCCAGTCCACTTCAACTCATTAATGCCTAGGATATCAATCTTTATGCATTCCATTTCATTTTTGACAACTTCCAATTTTCCTCGATTCGTACTTTGTGCATTCTATGTTCCAATTATTAATGGATCCTTGCAGCTATTTCTACTCATTTTAAGTCATACCACATTAGCCAATGGAGATCCAACTGTTTTACTCTGTCCATATCATTAAAGTCATCTCAACTCTGAGGAGTAAGCTCTTCTATAGCCAAATTTTGAGTGTCTTCTGACCTGAAGGGGTCATCTTCCAGCATTGTATTGCATAATGTTTCAGGACTATTCATTAAATTTTTCAGTAAGGCATCAGACAGTGTTTCACTGCTATTCATAAGAGATGTCACATCTTCTCTGACTGATAGTGACATTTTGTAAAACAGAATGAAACACTGCCTGGTCCTGTGCCAGCCTCATGATCCTTGCTATACCTGAGCCCATCACTACATCCACTGTGTCAATCCATCTTGTTGAGGGCCTTCTCCTTTATCATTGGCCCTCCACTTTATGAAGCATGATATCCTTCTCCAGAGAATGGTCCCTTCTGACAACATGGCCAAAGTAGGTAAGATGAAGTCTAGCCTTTCTTGCTTCCAAGGAGCAGTCTCACAGCACTTCTTTCAGGAAAGATGTGTCAGTTCTTTTAGCAGTCTATGGTACTCTCAATATTCTTTACCAACACCACAACTCAAAAGCGTCAACTCTTCTTTGGTCTTCCCTATTCATTGTCCAGCTCTCAAGCGCATATGAGGCAATTGGAAATACCATAGCCTGGGTATTTTTCCATCTTTTGTTGTTGTTGTTAAGTGCCATGGAGTCATCTCCAAATCATAGCAGCCCTATGCACAGCAGAACAAAACACTGCCTGGTCCTGCGTCAGCCACATGATCCTTGCTATAACTGAGCCATCATGGCAGCCACTGTGTCAATCCATCTGGTTAAGGGCCTTCCCCTCCACTTTACTGAGCATGACATCCTTCTCCAGGGAATTGTTCCTCTTGACAACATGATCAAAGTAGGTGAGACAAAGTCTGGTCATTCTCACTTCCAAAGAGCATTATGGCTGCACTTCTGGGACAGATCTGTTAGTCCTTTTAGCAGACCATTGGACTCTTAACATTCTTCTCCAACACTACAACTTAAAAGCATCAACTCTTCTTCGGTGTTCCTTATTCATTTTTTTTCCATATACTGTACATATATATAATGAGTTCTAGTGGTATAATGATTAAGGTACTTGACTGCTAACCAAAAATTCAGTGGTTTGAACTCACCAGTTGGTCCATGGAAGAAAGATGAGGCAGTCTACTTCCACAAAGATGTACAGTCCCCTTATGGGATTCAGGATGAGTAGGAATTGACTCAATGGCAGTGAATTTTGTATTGGTTCAGATCTGATTCATAGTGAACTCTCTTTGGGTTTCTGAGGTGGTAAGACTATGAAAGTAGATTGCCCAACCTTCCTTCTGAGGAGTGTCTGGTGGGTTTGAGAGTTCCTCAAACTTATTTGACTACAAAGATTTTTTTTTTTTTTTTTTTTTTTCTTGCCTGTCATCTTTTTTTCTTGAATAATATGAATGATACCTTTAATAATGACATTTCTACAGAACATACATTGTGAAACACTCATTTATTCATCTATGATATAGTAAAGAAATCAGGATCCTAAATGTTCAATCCTAGTTTTAAACTTTTAAATTTTATTTATTTATTTTAAGTTCTAGCAGTGATCTACAAAGAATGAGGATGATATGTATCCAAATACTTTTGCTTTAATCCTTCCCTTTAATTCTTAAACTGTAATTCCAAAGGTGAAATTGGCCACATCTGTTAATGCTGTTTTAAACCATTTTAAGTTGAGGAGCAAAATGACCTTTTCTTCTTTGTAAAGAAAACCAACAAAAAATGAAGAACATAATGTTCTTCTCCATCTGTTTACCCATTAAGCATAATAGTGAATCATTTTTCCCCTTATGAAAAAGAATTAATAATGTATAAACACATAATATGTCTGTTTTTAATCAAGAATATGAACTCTTTGTCAAAATAGTCTTGGATACCTTTTTATTCATGTGCTGATGAAACTTTCTAAAGCTAGGCTGTATATATAACTAGCTGCTGATGTTTTTTGTTTTGTTTTGTTTGTTTGTTTTTATTATCTTCTAAATTCTGGTTGGATAAATGCTAAGCCCTAAAAAAGATTTATCATATGCATAACTATTTTAATCCATATGCAGAACTTAATTGTCCACAATTACAGAGAGAATGAGCCAAATAAGTAAGGTAATTATCATTTCAGACTATTTCAATGAATTAAGTAACTTTTTAAGAGTCAAAAACATTACTCATGAGAAATCAATAAAGAATATTATTTTTTCATTCATTCAAAAACTAATAAAGCCTAGGCACAAGTAGAAGACAGTATATTTAGCTAAATGCTTAACTGAGACAAAAAAAAAAAAAGTTTGAATGGCAGAATCTTGATCATCAGGCAATTATAAATATGCAGGTAATCCCGAATGGGTATCATTACATGGAAGATACCTCAAAGAAATCTTGATTATGAGGAACTTTTGACAAAATAGTTGCTTAGGCAGACTAGCTACCCATACCCTCTACAAAAAAAGACATGAGAAACCAAATTAAATATATATGGATGATAATCCTGGAACACTGAACTTCAAAGGTAGGGATAAATAAGTAGACTAATTTCTGACTAGAAGAAGAAATTGAATGAAAACAGTGAACAAGGAGACAAACAGAGTGGTGAATTAACAACTAGCCTAATATGTTATGGGCACATTGAATTTGCGCAAGCAGCAATCCAATTGAGGCAACAAGCTAATAATTGGTTCCTCTCTCCCAGGATAGTAGAAGGACCCAAATCAGTGACTGGTGACCAGAAAGTTGTAATTTTCCCCTTATTCTCAACAACCTTCCAGTGGCCAGAAGTATGGCCTCCTCCAACCCCACACACTCTGGGACCAGATACTCCCCTATGTGGCCTCTGCCCCACTATCTTCTGGAGGTGTCTTCATGTATCAGGCACCACATGCATGCCATGCCCATATTTGGGGGCATGTGCTCTCCATCTCCTTGGACCAGCAGAAGACATCATCTTGGATTGGGTATCCTACCCCCAGAAATCTCCTAGGCTGGCAGAAATACCACCCAGAACCAATCATCCCACTCCCAGCCACCCCAAAGGCTATCAGAAGCACCATGCCGGAATGGGTGCCCTATCCCCCCAAAAAATGTAATCCTAGACCAAACAGCTGCTGGGAGAAACACCATCTTGGACCAAGCTCCCTACTCACAACCACTTCCTAGGATGGCAGAACTGAAGTCCTGGAATGGGCCATACTCAACCACCTCCTAAGCATACAGAAGTGCCATCCCAGGCAGGGATTCTGCCACTAACCACTTCTAAGGCTGGTAGAAGTATGGTAAAGGATTGGACACCCTGCCTCTAGTGGCCTCCCAGGGTGGCCAAACTGTACCAGATACCTTGTCCCCTACCACCTCTTCAGCTGGGAGAAGCACCAACTAGGTGCCCTGTCCTCCCGATATTTGCCTATTTTTCTTTTCTTTCCCTTCCTTTGCTTTTTTTTTTTTTTTTTTCTTTCTTTTTTTTTTTTTATCTTCTTTCCTTAACTTATTCTTTCTTCTTTTTTCTTTTTTGTCTCCTGCCCACTAGGAGACAGCAACCACGTTTACACGGCCCAGCAAGATTTACATTTTCTGAAGCCCCACCCATTGGACAAATGCCACCCTCTTCTGCACCACCTGAATGTAAACAGACAGAGACAATAGAAGCCCACAATGTGCTCAACTGCTCTACATGAACAATGAAGAGAAAACTGGATACATATTCCCATTCGCTATCACACTCACCAGGAGACAGATGGTGAGTGTCTAAGTGCCACCAAACTACAGAGCAGAGTTGCATGTCTACCCCACTCATCCAGATATATCAAAATGAAATATACCACCATACAATCATCAATTGAATACAAATACAACAGCTTTACAATATCTCAGAGAAAATAAACAACCTTGGTTCACGCAAAGAAATACTATAGTGTGGCTCAAATAAGTGACTTAAATTCAGAGCCAGAAAGCCTTCCTGAGGAAGAAGTGACATTGGAACTACCTGATAAGGAGTCCAAAAGAGTTTGTTTCGGTTACCTAATCCTGCTCTGACAAGAATATACCACAAATGGGATGCTTGAACAAACAAGAGTTTATTCTCTTACAGTTTGGAGGCCTTAAGTCCAAGTTCAAAGTGCCAGGCTCTTGGGGCTGGATGAAAGCCCATCAGTGTTGGCCTTCAGCTCTGCCTCCTGCTCCTGGCCCACTGGAGCTGGAGGCTTTTCTTCACTCAGACAGCTGCTGGCTGTTGAGACTGACAAGCCCAAGGTTGACAAGTAAAAAGACACTGTTCCAATATTATCAAACCACACAGCAGGCCATTAATTCAAGTCCATTGAAAGTCTCATGGTTGGTAGAGCATGGCAGGCTACTGAACAATGACATGGCTACATGCAGGGTTCAAGCATGCTGTAAGCTAGATACCATTCTCAAAGCTGCTTCTTATATATGGGAAGCAGACTTCATTCCTAAAGCAGCTACTCAGCTGCTTGTGGTTGATCCCACCATGGAGGAGATTGCCAGTCTCATCATGAGGAATAACTACCACCAGCTGCCCAGCCACTCAACCAGGCCCAACCAAGTTGACATACAATTTTAACTACCACAGAATTATATTTAGGTACCTTCAACAGATTAAGAGAAAGATCAAGGAAACCACAGAAAAAAATCAAGAAAAACATAGATAAAACTCTTGAAAAATTCAGAAAAGCAAAACAAGAGAAACTGAAAATATAACTGGAATTTGAAGCCATATAAAAACAGCAAATATAAATCTACATTACTAGTATGATGATTACAGAAATAGATAAAACATTGAAAGGGCAGCTGAGTAGAGTTGAATAAATGGAAAATAGATTTAGAGAAAAAGAAGACAAATTTCTGAACACTAATATGTTAGAAGAATAATCAGAAAAACAAATGAAACAACATGAAGAAACCCTAAGAATTATATGGGACACCATCAAAAGGATAACTTACATGTGATTGGAATTCAAGAACAGGAAGAAACCAGAAAAAGAAAGCACAGAATAAATTGTCAAAGAGTTTTTGGAAGAAGACCTCCCCAATATCATGAAAAACAAGAATATATTCATTCAAGAAGTTCAGTGAACCCCATACAGTACAGACTTCAAAAGAAAATCACCAAGACATATCATAGTCAATCTTTCCAAAACCAAAAGTAAAGGAAAAAAAAAAAAAAAGTCCTTAAAGCAGTTCAGAAAAAACAAAATGTAACTTACAAAAGAAAATCAATAAGAGAGGTCTGATTTTTCTGCCATTACCATTCAGGGGGGAAAAAAAAAAGAGAAAGAGAGAGAAAGAAAGAAAAGGAAAATGTGATAAAATATATAAAACTGTGAAAGAAACATTTCCAACCAAGAGTTACATGTCTAGAAAATTGTCCCTCAAATATAACAGTGAAATAAGACCATTCCAGTAAAAGAGAAATGAAGGAAATTTTTTAAAAGCTGACCAACCTTAAATGAATACGAAAGAGAAATCTTTGACCTGAGAACAGAAAACTACCTGAGATTAAAATACATAACAACATCACTCAGAAACCAAATCACACACAGAAGTATGCAAAGTAAAATAAACTTACAACACTGATATAGGGACTAGAGACATCAATTTGTAAATGAGGACAACTATAAAGCAAACAGATGGTATAAATAGTGTAGTTACTGAAATTACAAATGAGGAAGAACTCAACAATATCTCATAATAGAATAAAATTTTTAAATTTGGGAAGAAAATAAGAAATTACAGGGTAACCTCAAAGGAAATTAATAAGCTTTTATCAAAATAAAAGAGAAAAATCATAAAGATTTAGTTACACACTACAACAACAGAAACAAAAAAAAAGATAAGAAAATCCATAAACAACATAAATTCAGTACAGAAAAATGTATTGAACAAATAAATTAGCAGCAACACCCACACAATGTAGAAGAATGACAGCAAAAGATTAATACCTACCCATAATTAACTGAATGTAAATGGGTTAAATGCACCAGTCAAGGACAGAGAGTAGTAGAATGGATAAGAAAATATAACTCATTAATATCCTGTCTACAAGAGATATACGTTAAACACAAAGACAAAAATAAACTAAAAATCAAAGATTGAAAAATTATTTATCAAGCAAAAGTCAATCAAAAATAGCAGTCATGGCAATATTAATTTCTGATAAAATACAACATACCAAAACCTTTGTTGCACATTGAAAGCAGTGCTCAGAGAATTTAAAGCAATAAACATACACATCAAAAAAAAAAAAAAAGAGAAATAACCCAAATCCAAAAATAACCCAGGAGGTTGGAAGATGGCATCATACCTATAGCCCACACATGTGTTCCCTCTAGCATCTTAATGTTTGAAAAACTAGGTGCAGCAGCTTGAAGCAGGGATTCCAGGACTATCCCAAGCTCATTAAGCTGGAGAAGGCCAGATTTAGTGGAGAAGGAGGGAGAAGAAAAGGGGGAGAGGCAGGGTAAATAACTGGAAGAATAAAAATAAATGAACCTGCCCTGTGGTGTGTGAGCCGGTAGGATGGAGCAATGGAGAACTCTCTAAGCAGTGAAGCAGGAACACCAGGGAGCCAACCTTGTTGCCATTGAGTTGGGAGCAGAAAGGAAAACATGCCACAGGGCTGAGGTCCAGCACTTCCAGGAAAGCTTTTTAACACAGAAGCATCTGGAGTATGTAGTTTTTGGTCTATCTGACCCAGGTGGAAAGTAGCGACCCCCTAACCATTGGGGTCTTTGCTGATTTTGATCTATGGCCAGTGAGTGACAATATAATGTCATCATTAGCAGCTGACCTAAAGAGACTCAAAACAAAATCCCAAAACAAGCAGTAACCACAGAAACATGGAAAGCAAGGACACACTACTGGTGAGTTGGCACTTTTTTTTTTTTTTTTTCTTTTCTTCCTCTTTTTTTCCCCTTCTCCCCTGCCTGACCCAATAGAAGAAGCACATTAAGTCACCATAACACCTGCTTGTCTCAACTCTAAATCCTCTTCACTATGAACTGAGACCTGCATCCATATTCCCCATAGTGATTCCATCAACACAAAGACAGCTGCAGAGCAACACAGTACACCTGAATTAATAACCAAAAAAAAAAAAAAAAAAAAAATCAGCTCCACACTTGCAAAAATATTTAAACATAAAATCAAGGAAAAACAAATAAATACATAACTAACAGTTAAAGACAACAACTTCAAAATGTCTAGGAAACAACAGATGACCTCAATCAAATCAAACAAAAATAAATAAATAAACAGAATAAGGCAATAGAAATAAAATCCCAAACAAAAATCGCATTAAGCATGGAGGAAGTGGAGGTAATCAAATCATCCAATAAGGAATTTAGAATATATGTTTATAGAACTCTACAAGAACTTAAGGAAACCTCAAAAAGAATGAAAAAGAACACAGACAGTACCCTGGAAGAACACAAAAAACCATTCAAGAACAAATTAACAAGATTAAAACACAATCAGAACTCATACAAAAACAGCAGTTAGAAATCCAGAAAATCAATACTAAAATTACAGAATTACACAGCACAATAGAAGCACAGAAAAATAGGCTAAAACTGGCTGAAGAACATATTTCCTAACTAGAAGGTAAATCCCTTGACACCTGCCTGTATGAAGGAAAATCAGAACAAAGACTTAAGAGAAGTGAAGAAAACCTAAGAGTTGTATGGGAAGACTTGAAAAGAAACAACACATGCCTCATTGTAATACCAGAACAAGAAGAGGTGAAAAAAAAAACACTGAGAAAATTGTGGAAGACTTACTAACAGAAAATTCCCTCATATCATGAAGGAAGGAAATACATTTGTCCAAGAAACTCAATGAATCCTATACAAGATCAATCCCAAGAGAAAGTTACCAAGACATATCATAATCAAACTTTCCAAAATCAAAGATAAAAAAAGAATCTTGCAAGCAGCCCTAGAAAAAAGAAATGTCATGTACAATGGGCAAATAGTTAGGATGAGTTCTGATTACTCACAGAAACCATGCAGGTAAGAAGGCAATAGGATGGCATATATAAAACATTAAAGGAAAAGACATTCCAAACAGGAATTCTATATCTAGCCAAATTGTCCATCAAGTATGAGGGTGAAATCAAGACATTCTCAGACAAACAGAAATTAGGGGATTTTGTGAAAACAAGACCAACCCTACAAGAGATGATTAAGAAAGTCCTTCCAATAGAGAACCCACAACAGAGAACAAATTAAAATCAGGACACTTGACATCAACACTAAAACAGAAATAGATGCTCAAAATAAGCCCATAAAACATTGTTCACCAAAAAAACAAAGAATTCCATCTGTACATGACACCAGCAATAAAGCAAATCGAAGGAATAAAAGTTTTAGGTACAAAATTTCCAAATAGAGAGGAAGACAGGACAAAATCCTTATAGAACAGACTGTTCCAAAAATACAGAGATAAGAATTCACTTCAAGGTAACCACAGAGAAAATTAGCCATCCCCCTAAATAAGCCCAGAAAGAAGGAAAACTTACGCGATTAGAAAGCACAAAATCAACAAAAAAGAATAAAAGAAAGGAAACACTTGACAACAAAATGAACTCAGTACAGAAAAGTATTTGGATGAAGGAAATCTCCAACATGGAAAAAAAAAAAAAAAAATAGAATGACAGCAATCATTTCATATCTATCACTAATTACACTAAGTGTGAAAGTATTAAATGCACCAGTCAAGAGAAAGAGAGTGGCAGACTGGGTAAGAAAAGAAGATCCATTGATATGCTGCCTACAAAAGATATGCTTTAGACACAAAGATAAAAACAAATTAAAATTAAGGGGTGGAAAAAATATATATATACCAAGCCAAGAGTAACCACAAAAGACCATGTGTGGCAATATTAATTTCTGATAAGATAGACTTTAAGATGAAAAACAGTATAAGAGGCAAAAAAGGACACTGTATGATGCTGAAAGGGTCAAATGACCAAGAAGACATTACTATAATAAATATCCATGCACCTAATAAAAGTGCTCCAAAATACATGAAGCTAAGATTAGTTGAATTGAAAGGGAAAATAGACAACTCTACAATAGTAGTAGAAGACTTTAACACACCACTTTCAAGGAGGGACAGATCAACCAGAAAAAAAAAGTCAACAAAGATAGAGAAGAACTCAACAACACAATCAACCAACTCAACCTCATAGACATATACACAGCACTCAAACCAACAAAAGCACAACTCACCTTCTTCTCCAGTTCACGTGGATCATTCTCTAAAATAGATCATATGTTAGGACATAAAACAAGCCTCAATAAATTAAAAAATATTGAAATACTATAAAGCATCATCTCAACATCCCAACAATTGTTACAATTATAAATAGAGCAGCAAAAATAAGCCTACAGTCACGTCACTAAAACAAAAGAAGTAATAAAGATTAGAACAGAACTAAACAAAAGAGTAAAAACAATAGAAAGAATCAACAAGACTAGAACTTGGTTCTTTGAAAGAATTAATAAAATCAACAAACCTCTAGCAAATTTAACAAAGAAAAAGAGAAGATGAAAATAATATGAATAAGAAATGAAAAGGGTGATGACACAACAGAATCCACAAAAATAAAAGTAACAGAATACTATGTAGAATTGTACTTCAAAAAACCTGAAAACACAAAAGAAATGGACAAATTTCTAGAAATACTCTACCTACCTAAACTAACACAGACTGAAGCAGAAAATTTGAACAGACCCATAACAAAAGAAGAAATTGAATAATCATTAAAAAAAAAAAAAGTTTTCATTGGACATGTCCACCAAACACACAGCAGTCAAGACATCAGACTACATATTGCATTGGGCAAATATGCTGCAAAATAACTCTTTCAAGTGATGAAGAGCAAAGATGTCTCCTTAAAGACTAAGGTGTGCCTAACCCAAGCCATGGTATTTTCAATAGCTTCTTAGACATGTGAAAGCTGGACGATGAATAAGGAAGACCGAAGCAGAGTTGATGCTTTTGAGTTGTGGTGCTGGAGAAGAATGCTAACATTACCATGGACTGCCAGAAGGACTAACAGATCTGTCCTGGAAGAAGTGCAGCTGGAATGCTCCTTGGAAGCAAGAATGGCTGATTTTATCTCATCTACTTTGGCCATGGTGTTAGGAGGAACCATTACCTGAAGAAGGATATCATGCTTCTTAAAGTGGAGGATCAACAAAAAAGGGGAAGGCCCTCAACAAGATGGATTGACACAGTGGTTGCAACAATGGTCTCAGGTATAGCAAGAATTATGAGGCTGGCACAGGACCAGGCAGTGTTTTGTTCTGCTGTGTATGGGGTCACTATGAGTTGGAGATGATATGATGGCACTTAACAACACCACCAAACATACAGAGAAGATGCTAATTCTACTCAAATTATGCAAGAACATAGAAAACAATGGAATATTTCCAAACTCCATGAAGCCACTATAACCCTGATGCCAAAGTTAGGCAAAGACATGAGTTGAAAAGAACATTATAAAATATCCTTCATAAATATAGACACAAAAACTCTCAACAAAATCCTAGTCAATGGAATCCAACAACCTATTAAAAAAATAATACAACATGACCATGTGAGATTCACACCAAGGATGCAAGCATGGTTCAACTTTAGAAAAACAATCAATGTAATCCACTACATAAATAAAACAAAGAAAAAACATAATCATATCAATCCATACAGAAAAATCTTTGACATAATTCAACACCTGTTCCTGATAAAAACACTCAACAAAAGAAGAATAGAAAGGACATTCTTCAACATAATTGAAGAAAGATTTACAGCCTTGGAAACTCAATGGGGGTTGCTATCAGTTGGAATCAACTTGATGACAGTGAGGTTTTATTTATTTATTTATTTTTTCTGTTTGTTTTTTGGGTTTTTTGTTTTCTTTTGTTTGAATTATTTGCAGACAATATGATCTTATACATAGAAAATCCCAAGGACTCAACAACAACAAACAAACAAAAAAAATTACTAGAACTAATTGAAAGAGTTAGCCAAGTGGCAAGGTACAATATCAACACAGAAAAATCAATCAGAATCCTTTCCACTAACAAAGAGAACTCTGAAAAGGAAATTGGAAAATAATACCATTTATAATAGTCACACAAAAGATTAAATATTTAGGAATAAATATAACCAGAATAAGAAAAGACATACATAGAGAAAACTGAAAAACACTACCCAAAAATTCCCACTCATAATGACCCCCACTGGGTTTCCAGGGCTGTAAGTCTTTACTGGAGTAGATTGTCTCATCTTCCTCTCATGGAGCAGCTGGTGGGTTTGAACAACTGACCTTATGGTTATCAGCCAAATGTCTGTCCCACTACACCACCAGAGCTCCACTTCTAAAGGAGCCCTACGTAAATAGAAGATTATATCATTCCCATGGATAGAAAGACCTACCATGGTGAAAATACTACCCCAAATGATCTACATGTCTAATGCAATCTTGATCCAGATTCCATCATCATTCTTTAAAGAGATGGAAAAACTAATCATCAATTTTATATGGAAAGAAAAGAGATCCCAGAGAAGCAAAGCACTACTGAAGAAGAAGAACAAAGTAGGAGGCCTACACTTCCCAATCTCAAAGGATCCTATATTGCCATGGTAGTTGAAAGCCTGGTACTTGTACAATGACTGACCTATGGACAGCTGATTTCTGATGAAGAGTCAAAATGCTTTAAATGGAGAAGACATAGTCTGTTTAACTAATGGTGCAGGCAAAACTGTATAGCTACTTGCAAAAAAATAAAACAGGATCCATGTCTTTCACCATAGATAAAAACTAACTCAAGATGGATCAGAGACCTAAATGTAAAACCTAAAACTGTAAAGATTATCAAAGGAAAAATAGGGACAAACTTAAGGGGCCTGATCCAGGGCATAAATACATTATCAAACATAACTAAAAATGCACAGACAAGAGAAGATAAACTAGATGGCTGGGACCTCCTAAAAATTAAATACTCATACACATCAAAACATTTCACCAAAAGAGTAAAAAAGAGAACCCCAGAAGGTGGAAAAAAGAAAAAATAAAAACACAATGACATATCAGACAAAGGATTAATCTCTAACATTTATCAAAAACTTCAACACCTTAACAGCAAAAATACAAATAATCTAATTAAAAAATAGACAGAGTACATGAACAGATACTTTACCAAAGAAGCCATTCAGGAGGCCAACAAATACAAGAAGATATGCTCATGATAATTAGCCCTTAGAGACATGGAAATCCAGACAACAACGAGATATCATCTCAACTCATCATTAATAACAAATTTCTGAAAAACAGAAAACATCAAATACTGGAAAGATTGTGAAGAGAGTGGAACACTTATACACAGGTAAGGGGATTGTAAAATGGTACAACTACTGTGGAAATCAATATGATGCTTCCTAAAAAATTTGGAAATAGAAATACCATATGATCCAGCAATACCACCACTAGGGATATATCCTACAGAAATAAGAGCCATGACGTGAATAGAAAACATCAAATACTGGAGAGAAGGTGGAGAGAGTGGAACTGATGGCACTGTAGAAAGCAATATAGCACTTTCCTAAAAATATGAAAATAGAAATACCATCCAGTGATCCAGTGATCTCCTAGTTATATATACTAGAGAAATAAGAGGTGGAACACTAGCAGATATATGCACATCCGTGTTCATCTCAACAATATTCACAATAGCAAAGTGATGGAAGCAATCTAAATGCCCATAAAGGGATGAATGGCTAAACAAACTATAGTATGTATACACAATGGAATACTATACAACATTAAACATTGATAATGAATCTACAAAACACCTCAGAACATGGATGAGCCTGGAGGAAAAGGTGCTATGAAATTAGTAAATCCCAAAGAACAAATGTTGTATGAGACTACTCTTATTAAAAGTCAAGAAAAGGTTTTCACACAGAAACATTTTTGGGGGTTACTATGTGAGGGTTACTCTCACATTTTTATGTGAGAGTAAGGGAGGGTAAATCACCAACTACAGGGTAGACACATATTAACTTCACTAAAGGGGAAGACAATATAAAATAAGGGGGAGATCGGCACAACATAATCAAGAGAAAAGGAAGACACAGGAAGGAGAACAAGAGTTCAAGGCAACAAAGGTGAATGCTATTATATACACAATCCTGTGATAACAGTAATATCAATAATCTACAAATACATACATAGGTAGACAAGGTAAGCTGAACAAGTGTGGGAAGGTGAAAGGCACTATTCATCTATGAATATACATGGGTTTAACAGAGGAAGTTTTTCTTTACTTTTTACAACAGTAGGCTCATAATCAATGGGTGAATAAATAGATACTCAAGCTGAACAGGAATGGGAAGGCTAGTGGAACTGCACCCACAAATATACATATATACAGAGGATAAATATGCATTTATATGTGCTGCAAATATAGTCATGAATATAATAGAGCATGAAGGGAGCCAAGTTATGAAAACTTCTTAGTCATAACCAAACACTTTGAGTGAATGAGTTACTGGGCCTTGGGACTCTGGAACATAGTCTCCAAGGCCATCAAGGTCAATTGGCACAACATAGTCCACAAAAAAATATGTTCTACATCCTACTTTTGCGTGTAGCAACAGGGGTCTTAAAAATTTGTCAGTGCACCATACACAAAAATTAACTCCAGATGGATCAAATACTTTAATGTGAAACCTAAAACTATAAAGTTCCTCAAGGAAAAACTAGGGGGAAATTTGGGAAGCCTAATATATGACATAAATAGACTGTCAAGCATCACCCAAAATGCAGAAACAGCTGAAGATAAACTAGGTGGATGGGACCTTCTGAAAATTAAATTTTTATGTGTCACCAAAATACTTCTCTAAAAAACTAAAAAAAGAAACCTACAGATAGGGAAAAAATATTCAAAGACAATATATCTGACAAGGGAGTTATCTCTAAAATGTATATAAAACTCCAACACCACAACAAGAAGACAAATAATTCGATTTAAAAATGGGCAGAAGACATGAATAGACACTTCACCAAAGACAATATCCAGGCAGGTAACAAACACATGAAGAAATCTTCACAATCATTAGCGATTGTTGTTGTTTTGTGCCCTCGAGTCAGACCTGACTCATAGCAACCCCTCCTTGGGTTTCCAAGGAGGTATCACTACAGAAGTAGATTGCCCAACCTTCCTTAGAGAGATGCAAATCAAAGCAACAATGAGATATCATCTGTCCACGGTGCTAGTACCAAAGTTCAACAAGACAGAAAATAACAAGTGCTGGTGAGGATGTGGAGAGATTGGGACTCTCATACACTGCTGGTGGAACTACAGAATGATACAACCATTGTGGAAAGCAGTATGACAATTCCTTAATAATTGGAATTAGAAATACCATTTGATCCAACAATTCCATTACTAGGTTGTTCTTGTTCTTAGGTGCCGTTGAGTCGTTTCCAACTCATAGAGACTCCATGTACAGCAGAACGAAACACTGCCAGCTTCCCCACCAGCTCCATGATCCTTGCTACTCTTGAGCCCATCGTCGCAGCCACCATATCAATCCATCTCGTAGAAGGCCTTCCCCTCCTTCACCAACCCTCCACCTTACCAAGCATGACATCCTTCCCCAGGGAATGGTCCCCTCTGACAACATGACTAAAGTAGGTGAGATGAAGTGTGGCCATCCTCGCTTCCAAGGCATCTCTGCTGCCCTTCCTTCAGGACAGATCTGCTAGTTCTTTTGGCAGTCCATGGCACTTTCAACATTCTTCACCAGTACCACAGCTCAAAAGCATCAACTCTTCTTCGATCTTCCTTATTCATTGTCCAGCTCTCACATGCATACGAGGCAATTGGAAATACCATGGATTGTGTCAGGCTCACCTTAGTCCTCAAGTCCTCCTTGCTCCTCAGCACTTGAAAGAGTTCCTTCACAGCTGACCTTCCCAATGCTACACCTATTACTAGGCATATATCTTAAAGAAGTGAAAACCAGGACATGAACAGATATATGCACACCCATGTTCATCGCAGCACTATTTACAATAGTAAAAAGATGGAAACAACCTAGGTGTCCAATAGAAGAATGGATAGCCAAACTATGGTACATACACACAATGGAATTCTAAGCAACCCTAAAGAATAACAAAGAATCTGCAAAACACCATGTAACATGAATGAATTTGGAGGACAATATGCTGAGTAAAATAAGTCAATTGCAGAAGGGTAGTGTATTAGTCCATTACTGTAAAAAATCAAGGAAAGTTTTTATATGTGGAAGGAAATGTTCTTTGTTGATTACCAGGAGTGGGATGGGAAGCAAGGGAACAATGCTAGATAGGTAGAGACAAGTATTGATTTAGGTGAAGAGAAGGACAATGTACCAAATGGAAGTGATCAACAAAGTAGCATCAAGGAAGAGGAAGACATAGAGAAGTTCATGGAAGGTATAGACAACAAAGATGAACTGTTTTGCACATACAATACCGCATTGTCAATGATGGCAAACATTGATCTTGGGTAGATAGATGGGTGGACAGGCTGAACGATAGATATGTCTATGCAGGGGCAAATGTGTCCATGACCATGTATAGGGTTGGCAGACAATATTTCTACAAGTGTATTTGTATGTTGTGTAAGAATTTCTAGGTATATAGTAGAGCTGACAAGGGACAAAGTTGTAGTCACTTCTTGGTCATAGCCAGCTACCCAGTGGGAGAAAGTAGTTGGACATGTAGGCTTGGAACCATGATTGCAGGGGATATCAAGCTCAATTGGCATAACATACTACACAAAAACATTGCTCGACATCCTACTTTGGTGAATACTGACTGGGATCTTAAAAGCATGCAAGCAACCATCTAGATGCAATGATGGGTCTCTCCTCATCCAGAGCAAAGAAGAATGAAGAAAACCAAAGATGCACAGAAACAGTTAGTCCAAGCAACTGGTATACCATGCGATCCTCAGCCTATAC
Source organism: Orycteropus afer afer (assembly GCF_000298275.1). Taxonomy (NCBI): domain Eukaryota; kingdom Metazoa; phylum Chordata; class Mammalia; order Tubulidentata; family Orycteropodidae; genus Orycteropus; species Orycteropus afer. Next base: position 12,712,449 of record NW_006921609.1, on the reverse strand, counting down.
AATTATGAGACCAGAAGAAGTAGATGGTGCCTGGCTACCACTGTCAACCACTCAGAGGGGGATCTATGTAGGAGACCTGGATAGAGTGGGAGAACAATGTGGAACAAAACTCAAAATCATTAAAAAAAA
>NW_006921609.1:12704385-12711835 GCF_000298275.1 Orycteropus afer afer | reverse complement strand
ACAGCATCAGAACTCTAAGCACATGAGAGAGAGTGGGAACCTCCCAGAACATTGTATTGTGCCACGCCCAACAGAAATAACCCAGGTGGATAGCTCCTCAGTTGCTCATAGAAAATCCCACCTTGGAGTTTACAAAGACTTAAGGGTAGAAAAGCCACACTAAGTAATTTACTACACTGCAGGCCCCTAGCTGTCCTTCAGGTCCCACTCCTGTGGCTGCCTGCCAAACAAAAGACAGGCATATGAGTTGAACATTTACATTAGGTAGACACAGTCTTTGGAGAGATCAATCATGGGAATATAGAAGGGCTGTGTATGCACAGGGAGATAGCTCAGGGGGCAGGAGTACATGGGAGGGAAGGACACAGGGAAGAGGTAGATATGGGGAGGAAGTGGGAGGAGAGCTGTTGCATTGTGGAAGATTACAGTCAATGTCATGAGACTAAGTGTATGTGAACTGCTGTATGGAAGATGAATTTACACTGTAAACTTTCACCCAGATCACAGCAAAATTAAAAAAAAAAACATGTGTTTGGCTATCTGAGGTACAACCACTGTTGTACTGTTGGAACAAAGAAGAGACAAAGAAATCAAAGACATATGGAAGCAATTAGTCCAAAGGACTAGTGGATCATGTAAGTCTGAGCCTATATAATTCTGATACCTATATGATAGCCAGCTACTACTACTGACTGTTCTGAAAGAGATCACATTAAAAGGTCCAGGATATAGTGGGAACAAAACCCAAAATCCTAAAAAGACCAGGTTCACTGAACAGATAGAGATTGGTGAAACTCATGAGATTACGGCCCTTACTCTTGTTCAAGTCTTGAACTGAGCTCATCCCCTATCCCATGTCAACTTTCAACAAAATAGTCCTCTAAGGTGAACATAAACACCAGGGAGGTATGCACTTCTTAGAATAGTCAACCATATGAGATCAAAAAGGCAATATTTGCTCAAGGACAAAGTTTCAAAGGCAGGAAGGAATAGGAAAGTAGGAGGAATGGAAACAGGAATCACAGAGAGGAAGTGAGATGAGTGATGTTACGTTGTTGGGATTACAATCAATGGTACAAAACAAAATGTGTATGAATTGTCGAATGGAAAATTGATTTTCACTGTAAACCTTCACCCAAATCATAATAAAAAATTAAAAGAAAGAACAGAAAACTTGATTACTCTCTTGTTATAGCAAACTGGGCTCGATCATTTTTGAGCTTAGATTGGAGGCAGAACAAGAAATCATTATCCTTAGAGCCCTACGTTAACTTGGCACTCTAAATTTTACCTTTATGATGAGTAATAGGGTGGAAGATCCTGGCTGGTGCAAATGGTTAATGTACTCGTCTGTTAACCAAAGTGTTGGAGGTTTGAGTCTACCCAGAGGTGACGTCAAAAAACAAAAGCCTGGAAATGCTCTTCTGAACAATTAGCCCTTAAATACCCTAGTGATCAGAGTTCTACTCATGACTTATGGAAACAATTATGGAAACATGGGGTCTCCATTAGTTGAAATCACCTACATGGTAACTTGTGCCCCCCCCCCCCCCCCGCCCACTGGTAAAATTAGAGCCAAAGAAAAGAAAAGAACATTTTTCCATGAAGTGCAATGAAAACGATATAACTAATCTACTTCTTGCTGCCTTAATCTTGACCAAGTTCTCCCTCCTTCCTTCCCTGCCTCCCTCCTTCTTCCCTCCCTCCCTTCCTTCTTTCCTTCCTTCCTTCCTTCTCCTCTCCCTTCCTCCATTTCTTCTTTAGCTCTCTCTCCCCCCACCTCCATCTCCCTCTCTCTCTCTCTCTCTCTCTCCCTCCCTTCTTTCTTTCTTTCCCCAGTTCTGGAGTACAACAATCTACTCCAGTTAGTTGCTGTCAGGGTGGTCCCTGACTCAGCCTGCTTGATAGGGAATGCCTAAGGTTTGGGTTGTCTTGATTTCTACATTGTAGAGGCTAGGAAACAGTGGTTCTCAAGTGTCAGTGTGCATACCAAGGGATATTATAAACAATATCAGAAAAGAAAAATTCCAGGCACAGCTTGGCCAAGGAATTTGCATTTTGGGGGTATTTACATTATTATTATTATTATTATTTGTAATCTGGGTTAAAGATTGCAGAACAAATTGGTTTTCCATTGAACAATTCATATGTGTTTTGCTTTGTGACATTCATTGCAATCCCCTAGACCAGATGATTCTGCTAGATATTTCTTCTAAGAGTCTGAGATGATGGTACTTTGAAGGTCAAAATAAGAGATGGCCCCATCTATATTTCATAAAAGCTCTAAGGAGTAATCTAAACAGAAAAAAAATGGGCATTCACATGAAAGGTGGACATCATTATCTCCTATTTAATCTGAAAAACTCTGTAACCTACCACTGTGGCCAATTTATATCCTTCAGGTTGAATGGGAGAATGGAAAGTCATTGAGTTTCAACAAGAGGTTATTTGTGTCTGTGTGTGACTTTAGGGAGTTTATACTCTGGTAGAAGTTAAACCAAACTAACTGCCATTGAGTTGATTCCAACTCATAGCAACCCCCTTTGGGTTTCTGGGGTGGTAAAATCTTTACAGAAGTAGATTTCCCAGGCTTCCTTCCACAGAGTGGCTGTTGTGTTTGAACAACCAACCTTCTGGCTAGCAGTCAAATGCCTTAGGCACTATGCCACCAGAGCTCCTTTGGTAGAAGTTAGTAACTGAAAAATGAAGTATCACGCTCTAAAAATAAAAACATATCCAGGTCCCACTCCACACATGCATATTCTTTCATAAAATCTTTCCAAGTGATTTTTTTTTTCATTACTTAGCAATCTTTGCAATAGACAGGCTGTACATTGCTTGTTGTTGTTGTTGTTATGTGCCGTCAAGTCGGACCCGACTCATAACAACCCTTCCTTGGGTTTCCAAGGCAGTATCACTACGGAAATAGATTGCCCCATCTTCCTTCTGAGGAGTGGCTGGTGGGTTTGAACAGCCAGCCTTCTGGTTAGCAGTCAAGTGCCTTAGACACTATGCTACCAGAGCTCCCATACATTGCTTGTAGTAACTTTAATATAAAATAAACTATGATCAATTCGATGGCAGTGAGTTTGGTTGTTTTAAAAAAAAAAAAAAATGTTATTATGTTGTTGTTCCATCACTTAATTCTGACTTGTAACAACCCTACCTACAACAGAATGAAACACTGCCCAATTTTATGCCATCCTCACAATCCTCGCCATGTTTGAGCCTATCATCATAACCACTGTGTTGATCTTCATTATTCATCTTCAGGTATTGATCCCTTCTGACAACATGTCTGTGGTAGTCATGTGTCAACATGCCTGGGCCTGGTTTTTAGTGGCTGGGCAGCTGATTGTAGTTATTTCCCAAGATGAGACTGGAAATCAATTCCATGGTGGAATCTGCTGCAAGCAGCTGAATAGCTGCCTTAGAGATGTGGTCTGCTTCAAGTATATAAGGAGAAGCATTGAGAAAGGTTTGCAGCTTTTGGCATGCTTGAATCCTGCATGTAGCCAAGTCATCATTCAGCACCCTGCCATGTTGTCTACCAACCTTGGAACTGTTAATGGCCTTGAATTAGCATCCTGCCATGATGTTTGGTAATATTGGGACTGTGTCATTTTATTTGTCAACCTTGGGCTTGTTAGCCTCAGCAGCCAGCAGTTGTCTGAATGAAGAGATACCTCTAGCTCCATTGGGCCAGGAGCAAGAGGCAGAGCTAAAGCCCAATGTCAAGGGGTTTTTACCCAGCTCCTAGAGCTAGTACTTGGACTTCTAGCCTCCAAAATTGTAAGAGAATAAACTCCTGTTTGTAAAAGCCATCCTATTTGTTGTATGCCTGTTAGAACAGCACTAGAAGGTCAAAACAATGACCAAAGTATGAGAGACAAAGTCTGGCCATTTTCACTTCTAAGGGGCATTCCAGCTGCACTTCCTCCAAGACAGATTTGTTCATTCTTCTAGCAGTCCAGGGTACATCCAATATTCTTTGCCATCACCACAATCAAAATACATCAATTCTTTTGCAGTCTTCTTTAATCATTGTCCAGTTCTCAAATGCATAATACTAGCCTATTGAAAGTGCCATGACTTGGATAGGCACACTTTAGTCTTCAATGAAACATCTTTGCTCTTTAACACATTTGTAACAGCTTTGCCCAGTGCAATACATTTAATTTCTTGACTGATGCTTCCATTGTCATTGATTGTGAATCCAAATAAAATGAAATCTTTGAAACCTTCAAACTTTTCACCATTTATCATGATGTTGCTTACTGATTCAGTTGTGAAGATTTTTGTTTTCTTTAGGTTGAGATGTTATCCGTACTGAGGCTGTAGTCTTTGATTTTCATCAGTAAGTACTTCAAGATTTCTTCACTTTCAGCAAGAAAGGTTGCATTGTTTGCATATTGTAAGTTGTAAATGAGTCTTCCTCCAATCCTGATGCCATATTTCTCCTCATCATGTAGTCCAGCTTCTTGGATTATTTGCTCAGCACATAGACTGAATAAGTATGGTGAAAGGATACAACTCTGACACACTCCCTACCTTATTTGAAACCATGCAGTATCAAATTGTGTTCAAATGACAGCCTCCTTGGCTCTCTACGGGTTCCTTGTGAGCACAATTAAGTGTTCTAGAATTCCCATTCTTCTCAATATTATCTAAAATTTGTTATGATCCACACAATCGAATGCTTTTGCATAATCAATAAAATGCAAGTAAACATCTCTCTGGTATTCTTTGCTTTCAGCCAATAGCCATCTGACATAAGCAGTGATCCTTTTCCATGTCCTCTTCTGAATCCAGCTTGGATTTCTGAAAGTTCTCTATCAATATACTACTGCAATCATTTTTTAAATTATCTTCAGCAAGATTTTACTTGTGTGTGATATTGTTCGATAATTTCTACGTTCTGTGGGATCACCTTTTTTTGGAGTAGATACAAATATGGAACTATTCTGGTCAGTTAGCCAGGTAGCTGTCTTCCAAATTTCTTGGCCTACATAAGTGAGTGCCTTGTGAGGTATCCGTTTTTGAAACAACTCAAAGGATATTCTGTCAATTACTGGAGCCTTGTTCTTCACCAATTCCTTCAGTGCACCTTTGAATTCTTCCTTCAATACCATTGGTTCTTGATCATATGCCACCTCCTGAAATGGATGAATATCATTAAATTCCTTTTGGTACAGTGACTCTTTGTATTCCTTCCATCTTCTTTTGATGTTCCTAAATCATTCACTATTTTGCCCAAAGGATCCTTCATTATCGCAACTCAAGGTTTGAATTTTTCTTCAGTTCTTTCAGCTTAAGAAATGCTGAGCATATTCTTCTTTTTTGGTTTTCTAACTCCAGGTCTTTGCACAGTTCTTTATAATAATTTTGTTTGTCATCTCAAATTGCTCTTTGAAGCTTTCTGTTCACCTCTTTCATTTTGTCATTTCTTCCATTTGCTTTAGCTACTCTCTATTCAAAGACAAGTTTCAGAGTCTCTTCTGACATCCATTTTGGTCTTTTCTTCCTTTCCTATCTTTTTAATGACCTTTTGCTTTCTTCATAGATGATGTTCTTGATGTCATCCCACGATTCCTGTGGTTTTTGATCATTGGTGTCCAATGCATCAAATCTGTTCTTTAGGTAGTGTCTAAATTCAGGAAAGACATATTCAAGGAAATATTTTTGCTTTCATGGTCTTGTTTTAATTGACTTCAGCTACAACTTGAACTTACATATGAGCAGTTGATGGTCTGTTCCACAGTCAACTCCTGACCTTGCTTTCTCTGAAGATATGGAGCTCCATCCCCTCTTTCTACAGGTGTAGTTGATCTGATTCCTGTATACTCTATCTGGTGAAATCAACATGTATAGCCATCAATTGTGTTACTGATAAAAAGTATTTGCAATGAATAAGTCATTGGTCTTGCAAAATTCTGTCATACAATATCCAGCATAATTTCAATCATGAAGATCATGTTTTCCAACTACTAGTGATTGTTATTTTTTTCAACTCTTATATTCCAGTTACTAGTAATAATCAACACATTTTGATCGCATATTTGGTCAATTTCAGACTGCAAAAGTTGATAAAAATCTTCAACTTCTTCCTCTTTGGTTTTGGTGGTTGATATGTAAGTTTGAATAATAGTAATATTAACTGGTATTCCTTGTAGGCATATGGATATTATCCTATCACTGACAGTGTTGTACATCAGGATGGATCTTGAAACTTTTTTGTGATGATGAATGCTACTCCATTCCACTTCAATTTGTCATTCTTGGAATAGTAGATCATATGTTTGTCAGATTCAAAATGGCCAAAAACAGTCAATTTCAGGTCACTAAAGCCAAGGATATCAACCTTTATGTGTTCTATTTCATTTCTGACAACTTCTAATTCCCTAGATGCATACTTCGTACATTCCATGTTCTGATTATTAATGGATGTTTGCAGCTGTTCTTTCTCATTTTGAGTCATGCCACATCAACCAATGGAGGTCCTGAAAGCATTACTCCATCCACATTGTTAAGGTTGACTCTACTCTGAGGAGACAACTCTTTCCCAGTTGGATTTTGAGTGGCTTCCAACCTGAGGGCTTCATCCTCTGGCACTATATCAGACAATGTTTCAGGGATATCATCAAATTTTCCAGCACTGCATCAGACCATGTTTCACTGCTATTCATAAGGTTTGCACTGGCCAATTCTTTGAGAAGTGGATAACCCTTTCCTTCTTCTGAGTCTATCTTAATCTGGAAGCTACACTGAAACCTGTCCACCATTGGTGACTCTGCTGGTATTTGAAATACTGGTCACATAGCCTCCAGCCTCACTGAACATGCACAGAACATGTATCCCCTCCCCCCAAAGGGAGGAAAAGTCATTAACTCCACATTAGTCAGTCACATTTACTGCACCAACCACCTCCTCCAATGGATAAGCACCACCCAAGCTCCTGCACCACTGGGTGGTCAACAACAGGTGTTGGATAATACCTGCTCATCTCAACCACAGATCCTCTTCATGATAAACAAAAACTCATAAACATATTCCCACTGGTTATTTCACCAAGCCAAAGACAACTGGAGAGTCTCCCAGAGCTGCCAAGTTAACAACCAAAGCACAGCTGCCCCACACATACAAACACATGGGGTGGGGAAAATAAAAAGATAATGAATAACAACAAAAACATTCAAAATCATACAAAAACTTCAATTAGGTATCCAGAAGAATAACACTAAAATTAAAGAAATCAATAAAACATTGAAGGGAGGATTGCATTGTCTGACGAACACATTGTTGTTGTTGTTATGTGCCGTCGAGTCAGCCCTGACTCATAGCGACCCCTCCTTGGGTTTCCGAGACAGTATCACTACGGAAGTAGGATTGCCCAACCTTCCTTCCGAGGAGTGGCTGGTGGGTTTGAACCGTCAGCCTTCTGGTTAGCAGT
>NW_006921609.1:12701292-12703915 GCF_000298275.1 Orycteropus afer afer | reverse complement strand
CAGAAACCATGCAGGTAAGAAGGCAATGGGATGACATATACAAAACCTTGAAATGATATAATTTTCATCACTCAAATACGGTGGTGAAATTAAGACATTCCCAGACAAACAGAAATTAAGGGAACTAGTAAAAACTAGACCAAACCTATAAACTAAAGTAAGTCCTTTGGACAAAAAAACAACAGCAGTAGAATACAGACTAAGATTTAGACACATGACAACACCCCCCAAAAAAATAATACTAACTCAGAAAAACATTTCTCAAAACCAAAATTTGCTTGCAAAATGAAAAATAGAGAACCAGTGGTGTCAATCTATAAACAACAAGAACTACAAAGGAGAAAGAAGGAATAAATGCTGTAAATACAGAACATCCAAATGGAGAGAAAGATAAGAAGATATCAAATAAAACAGACTGCTCTAAACTTAGGAAGATAAAAATTTACTACACATTAACCACAAAAAAGCATAATATATCTTGTAACCAAAATAAGAAACAAAAAATCACAACATCTTAGTAAACATAAAATCAACAAGAATGAAGAAGAGGGATCCAGGTGAGGAGAGGGAACCCAGGCACACCCAAAGCAGCAGGGCTAAAGAGTGGGAGAAAGGGGAGGAAAAGGCCCAGGAACCAGGACAGAAGAGGAGTCAGCTGCACTGACCCAGGTAAGGGTGGTAAGAGAGGTTTCCAATGGGGAGACAAAAGTGTCTGTCGATTTGTCCTACTGTGGTGACATTTTGATGTGAGTTTTGAAGCTGAGTCACTGGTGTTTCAAACCCAGCAGGATACACATGGTGCACAGGTATCAGCCCAGCTTACAGACTGAGACAGACTAGGAAGAAGGAAGAGGCCATCCACTTCTCAAAGAATTGGCCAGGGAAAAACTTATGAATAGCAAAGAAACACTGTCTGATACATTATCGTACAACTTTATAAACAGTCCGGTTAGGTTAGAAAGCTCTCAAAATAGGACTGGGAAAGAGCTGCATCATCAGAGTAAATCCACCCTTACTCATATGGATAAGGTAAAGCTTTCGAGGCCTCCATGGATATCAACATTTATGTGTTCTATTTCATTTCTGACAACTTCTAATTCCCTAGATTCACCAATCAAATTGAGGCACCAATCAAATTGAGGAGAAAAATGGATTGTGGCACCAATCAAATTGAGGAGAAAAAGCTGCACATATCCATTAATCATCAGAATATGGAATGTATGAAGTATGAATCTAGAAAATTGGAAGTTGTAAAAAATGAAATGGAACACATAAAGAAAGATTGATATCCTAGGTATTAGTGAGCTGAAATGGACTGGATTTGGCAATTTGGTACCAGAAAACCATATTGTCTACTATGCCGGGAATGACAGTTTGAAGAGGAATGGCATGGCATTCATCATCACAAAGGATGTTTCAAGACCTGTTGTGAAGTACAATACTGTCAGTGATAGGATAATATCCATATGCCTGCAAAGAAAACCCTTTAATTATGACTATTATTCAAATTTATGCACCAACCAGCAAAGCCAAAGATGAGGAAATTGAAGAATTTTATCAACTTCTGCAGTCTGAAATTGACTGAACATGCAATCAGGATGTGTTAATTATCACTGGTGACTAGAATGCAAAAGTTTGAAACAAAGAAGAATCACCAGTTCTTGGCCTTGGTGACAGAAATAATGCTGGAACTCGCATGGTAGAATTTTGCAAGACCAACAACTTGTTCATTGCAAACACCTATTTTCAACAATACAAATGGCAGCTCTACACGTGGACTTCACCAGATGGAAAACACAGGAATTAGATTGACTACATCTGTGGCAATAGGCAGTGAAAAGCTCAATATCTTCAGCAAAAACCAGTCCAGGAGCTGATTATGGAACAGACCATCAACTGCTCATATGCAAGTTCAACTTGAAGCTAAAGACAATTAATACAAGTCCAAGAGAGCCAAAATATGATCTTGAATGTATCCCTCCTGAATTTAGAGATTATCTAAAGAATAGATTTGATGCATTGAACACCAACGACCAAAAACCAGAAGAATTGTGGGAGGATATTAAGGACATTATTCATGAAGAAAGCAAGAAATCACTAAAAAGATGAGAAAAGAAGAGAAGAACAAAATGGGTGACAGAAGAGACTCTGAAACTTGCCCTTGAGCGGAGAGTAGCTAAAGCAAATGGAAGAAATGACAAGATAAAAGAGCTGAATAGAAGATTTCAAAGAGCAGCTTGAGCAGACAAAACCAATTACTCTAATGAAATGTGCAAAAACCTGAAGTTGGCAAACCAAAAAGGAAGAACATGCTCAGCATTTCTAAAGCTGAAAGAATTGAGGAAAAATTTAAGCCTCGAGTTGTAATACTGAGAAATTCTTTGGGCAAAATATTGAATGATGCAGGAAACATCAAGAGAAGATGGCAGGAATACACAGAGTCATTGTAGCAAAAAGAACTGGTTGATTCTCATCCATTTTTGGAAGTGGTATATGATCTAGAATCAATGGTGCTGAAGGAGAAAGCTGAAGTTGCAATGAAAGAATTGGTGAAGAACAAGGCTCCGGGAATTGACGGAATACCCATTGAGATATTTCAACAAACAGATGTCCCATTGGAGGC
>NW_006921609.1:12694280-12700287 GCF_000298275.1 Orycteropus afer afer | reverse complement strand
AATGCTGAAAGTACCATGGACTGCTAAAAGAACTAACAGATCTGTCCTGGAGGAAGTGCAGCTGAAATGCTCCTTGGAAGTGAGAATGGCCAGATTTCATCTCACCTACTTTGGTCATGTTGTCAGAAGGGACAATTTCCTGGAGAAGGATATTATGCTTGGGAGGGTGGAGGGTTCATGAAAGAGGGGAAGGCCTTCTACAAGATGGACACATCTGCTGCAATGATGGGCTCAAATAAAGCAAGTATCATGGAACTGGTGCAGGATTGGGCAATGTTTCGTTCTGCTGTGCATGGGATCACTATGAGTCGGAAATGACTCTATGGCACCTAACAACAACAATTCTACTGAATCTAATGACAATCTGAAGAATAGAGTCAACACATTGAACACTAATGACCAAAGACAAGAAGGGTTGTTGAATGACATCAAGTATATCATACATGAAGAAAGCAAGAAGTCATTAAAAAGACAAGGAAGAAAGAAAAGGCCAAAATGGATGTCTGAAGAGATTCTGAAACTTGCACTTGAGTGGAGGGTAGCTAAAGCAAATGAAAGAAATGATGTAATAAAAGAGCTGAAAAGGAGACTTCAGATGGGTGTTTGAAGAAGACAAGTAAAGTATACTAAAATATGCAAAGACCTGGAGGTAGAAAACCAAAAGGAAAGAACACACTCAGCATTTCTCAACCTGAAAGAACTGAAGAAAAAATTTAAGCCTTTAGTTGCCATCCTGAAAAATTCCACAGACAAAATATTGAATGATTCAGGAACATTGAAAGAAGGTGGAAAGGATACAGTCACTGAAACAAAAGGAATTGATTGACATTTAAACAAAATCAGGAAGTAGTATGTGATCATGAGCCAATAGTATTAAAGGAACGAAGTCCAAGCTGCATTGAAGGAATTGGCAAAAAACAAGACTCCAGGAATTGATACCCACTCAGTTGTTTCAACAAACAGAGGGAACACTGGAGGCTCTCACTCATATATTCCAAGAAATCTGGAAGTGAGCTACCTGGCCAACCAATTAGAAGAGATCCATATTTATGCCCATTCCAAAGAAAGGTGATACAACAGAATGTGGAAATTATTAAACAATATCATTAGTATAACAGATAAGTAAAATCTTGGAGAGTAAAATTCAAAAATGGATACAGCAGTTTATTGACAGGGAACTTGCAAAAATTCAAGCCACATTCAGAAGAGGGCATAGAAAGAGATACATCATTATTGATGCCAGATGGATCTTGGCTGAAAGCAAAGAATACCAGAAAGATGTTGTTTTAGATACTTCATGCTGCTCTAACAGAAAATACCGCAAATGGGTGGCTTTAACAAACAGCGATCTATTTTCTTACTGTTTAGGAGGCTAGAAGTCTGGGTTCAAAGTGCCAGCTCTAGGGGCTGGGTGAAAGCTCCTTGACCTTGGACTTCAGCTCTGCCTCTTTCCTCAGCCCACTGAATCTGGAAGCATCTTTTCACTTGCTCAGGATAGCAAGCCCAAGGACAGCAAATAAAATGGCACAGTCCCAATATTAGCAGACAAGGCAGGCCACTAGTTCAAGTCCAGAGACAATCCCAAAATCGGCAGGAAATATGTCAGGCTGCTGAATGGAGACTCGCTACTTGCAGGATCCAAGCATGCCAAAAACCTCAGAGACCTTTCTCAAAGTTATCTTCTTATATACTGTAAGCAGACCACATCCCTAAGGCAACTCCAGTAGATTTCACCATGGAGTTGATTCTCGGTCTCATCATGGGGAAAAACTACAACCAGCTGCCTGCCACTCAAAACCAGGTCCACCTAAATTGACACACAACTTAACTACCACAGATTTCTCCTGGAATTTTATTGACTATGGAAAAGCATTTGACTGTGTGGATCATAACAAATTATAGATAACCTTGCAAGGAACTGGAATTCCAGAACACATAATTGTGGTCATGAGGAGACTGTATATAGACAAAGAAGCAGTCTTTCAAACAGAACAAGGAGATAGTGAATGGTTCAAATTTTGTTAAGGTTATGTGTCAGGATTTTATTTACACATGATATTTATTCAATCTGTGTGCTGAGCAAATAATCCAAGACATTGGAGTATATGAAGAAGAATGCAACATGGGATTGGAAGAAGACTCATTAACAACCTGAGATATGTAGATGACACAACATTGCTTGCTGAAAGTGAAGATGATTTCACTTGATTGAGAAGATTCCCATAGAAGCTGCAGTGGGGGAAAAAAATTACAGACTACATAGTGCACTGGATAAATATGCTGCAAAAGGCTTCTTTAAAGTATTAAAAAGGAAAAATGTCAATTTGAAGAGTAAGGTGCACCTAACCTAAGCCTGGTATTTTCAACAGCCTCTTATTCATATGAAAATGGGACAATGAATAAGGAAAACCAAAGAAGAACTGATGCCTTTGAATTGTGGTGTTGGAGAAGAACGCTGAAAATACTATGGGCTGCCAGAAGAGGAAACAAATCTGTCTTGGAAAAAGTACAGCCAAAATGCTCCTTAGAAGCCAGAATAACCAGATTTGTCTCACATATTATGGGCACATTGTTAAGAAGGGACCAGTACCTGGAGAAGGATATAGGACTTGGTAAAGTAGAGGGTTAGCAAAAAATGGAAGACCCTCAATGGGATGGATTGACACAGTAGCTGTGATGATTGGCTCAGGCATAGCAAAGATTTTGAGGGTCACACAGGACCAAGTGCACTTGCAGTCTGTTGTACATGAGGTTGCTATAAGTCAGAGCCAACTCAATAGCACATAATAAAAATAACATCTTCTCAGATCACTATGCTATAAAATTAATACCAATAAACAGAAGACCAGAAGAAAAAAAAAAAATCAAATACATGGATACAGAGTAACATACTCTCAATAACAATTGGGTAACAGAAAAAATAAAGTGAGAAATTAAAAATAAATAAATAAATCTAGAAAGAAATGAGAATGAATACACAACATACCAAAGCCTTGGGACATAGCAAAGTTTCAGAGTTCAATTTATAACAAAAATAATTAACACATCAATAAAGAAGAAAAGTCAACATCTTAACCTAACAACTCTAACAATTAGAAAAAGAGCAATAAAAGAAGGCTACAGTCTCGAGAAAAAGAGGAAATAATAAAAATCACAGCAGAAATACATTAAGCGGAAAACAGAAAATCACTAGAAAAAATCAGCAAGATTAGAAGCTGGTTCTTTGAAAAAGTTGACAAAATTGGCAAACCACTGTCATTTTTAACTGAAGAAAAGGAAGAGAAGATGCAAATAACATCAGTAATACATGAAATGGGCAACATCACACTGGAACCAACTGAAATTAAAAAGATAACAACAAAATACTATGAAGAACTGTAAGCAAAGAAATAAGGTGATCTCACAGAATGTGGAATGTATCAAACAATATCATTAATATCACATGCAAGTAAAATCTTGCTGAAGATCATTCAAAAATAGTTGCAGCAGCAGTATTTTGACAGAGAACTTCCAGAAATGAAAGCTGGATTCAGAAGAGGACATGGAACGTGGGATATCATTGCTGATGTCAGATGGATCTTGGTTCAGCAAAGAATACCAGAAAGATGTTTACTTGGGTTTTATTGACTATGCAAAGGCATTTGATTGTGTGGATCATAACAAATTATGGATAACACTGAGAAGAATGGGAATTCCAGAACACTTAATTGTGTCCATGAGGAACCTGTACATAGATCAAGAAGCTTTTGTTCAAACAGAACAAGGGGTTACTGCATGGTTTGAAATCAGGAAGAGAGTGTGTCAGAGTTTTCTCCTTTCACCATACTTGTTCAATCTGTATGCTGAGCAGATAATCTGAGAAGCTGGACTACATGAAGTACAGTATGACATCAAGATTGAAGGAAGACTGATTAGCAACCTAAGATATGCAGACGACACAAATTTGTTTGCTGAAAGTGAGGATGACTTACTGATGAAGGTTAAACACTACAGTCTGCAGTATGAATTACATCTCAACATAAAGAAAGTGAAAATCCTCACAATGGGACCAATAAGCAGCATCATGATAAATAGAGAAAAGATTGAAGTTGTCAAAGATTTCATATTACCTGGTTCCACAATCAACGTCAATAGTTTCAGCCATCAAGAAATCAGATGCCATATTGCACTGGGAAAATCTCCTGCAAAAGATCTCTTTCAAGTGATGAAGAACAAAGTTGTCTCTTTGAAGACTAAGGTGCACCTAACCCAAGCCATGGTATTTTCAATAGACTCATATGCATGTGAGAGCTGGACAATGAATAAGGAAGACAGAAGAAGAGTCAATGCTTTTGAGTTGTGGTGTTGGCAAAGAATACTGAGAGTACCATGGACTGCTAAAAGAACTAACAAATCTGTCCTGGAAGAAGTGTAGCCAGAATGTTCCTTGAAAGCCAAAGTGCTCCTTGAAAGCAAGAATGGCCAGACCTTGTCTCATCTACTTTGGCAATGTTTTCAGAAAGGACTATTCTCTGGAGAAGGATAACATTTTTGATGTCTTGTTACCTAGTGCTGCTCTGACAAGAATACACCACAAATGGGATGGCCTTAATAAACAGGACTTTATTCTCTTACAATTTGGAGGCTTTAAGGCCAAGTTCAAAGTGCCAGGTTCTAGGGACTCTGTGAAAGCCCTTCAAACTTGGGCTTCAGCTCTGCTTCTTGCTCCAGGCCCACTGAAGCTAGGAGCATCTCTTCACTCCAGCAGCAACCAGCTGCTGAGGCTAACAAGCCCAAGGTCAACAACAACAACAACAAAAAATGGCACAGTCCCAATGTTACCAGACCACGTAGCAGGCCATTAATTCAGGTCCATTGTAAGTCCCATGGTCGGCAGAGCATGGCAGGCTGATGAACAATGACATGGCTACATGCAGGATCCAAGCATGCCATAAACTAGAGACCATTCTCCAAGGCTTCTCCTTATATACAGGAAGCAGACCACATCTCAAAGGCAGCTACTCAGCTGCTCCCAGTAGATTCCACCATGGAGGTGATTGCCAGTTTCATCTAGGGAATAACTACCACCAGCTGCTCAGCCACTCAACCAGGCCCAGCCAAGTTGATGTACACATTAAACTACCACACTTGATAAAGTAGAGAATCAATAAAAAAGGAGAAGGTCCTCAACAAGATGGATTGACACAATGACTGCAATGATGGGCTCAGGGATAGCAAGGATTGTGAGGCTAACACAAGACCAGACAGTGTTTCATTCTGTTGTACATAGGATCACCATGACTCTGAGCCTTTTTTCTTCTTTTGGTTACTGTTCCTGTGTGATTATGTAGTGTGTTTTTTGTTCATGGACTTTTAGTTTTTTTATGGTTATTCAATTGTAATTTGTGTCTAATTGAATGGGAGACAACAGTCCCCATAAGACACAACTACACGCACAACTTCTGCAACTTCACTTACTGAGTGAGAGCCACTACCTCCTTCTCCACCAATAGGTCAATGATAAAAAAACCACCAAGAAGAGCCTGAATCACCCTTGGCTGTTATTCACAAACAGTTAACAGAGATCTAAATACAACAACACTACGATGCCTTGGAAACAAGAGACCATCACAGTCCACACAAAGAAGCAGGATAAAGCGGGAGAAACAAGGAAGCAGGATACAGACTCAGAACACATCCCTGAGGAAGAAGCAGAATTGGAACTCTCTGATAAGGAATTCAAAAGAATTATCTTTAGGTATCTTCAAAGGATTGAAAGACAGACCAAAGAAAACATAGCAAAAACCTTAGAAGAATTTTGGAAGAAAATACAAGAACAATATGACAAAATAATTGAAAAATTAGCAATGATTCTAAATCTACAGATAGAAATCCAGAAGATTAATACTAAATTGTCAGAAATAGATAACACATTGGAAGGACAAAGGAGAAGAATTGATGCGATGGAAGACAGAATTAAAGAGATTGAAGAAAAATATCTGAATACTTCTTTGGAAAAGGATCAATC
>NW_006921609.1:12691859-12693010 GCF_000298275.1 Orycteropus afer afer | reverse complement strand
CAAATTCAAACTTATCTATAATTACCCTGAATGTTAATGAATTAAATGCATCACTCAAGAGATGGAGAGTTGCAAATTGGATAAGAAAACACAACCCATCAATATGCTGCCTACAAGAGACACAACTTAGAGATAAAGACAAAAATAGACTAAAAATCAAAGGTTGGAAAAAGATATATCAAGTAAATGGCAACTGTAAGAGAGCAAGAGTGGCAATATTAATTTCTGATCAAATTGAATTTAAGACAAAAACCACCATACGAGACAAAGAAGGACATTATATAATGATTAAAGGATCAATGGAACATAAAGATATAACCATAATAAATATTTATGGACCCAATAAGAGAGCCCCAAAATACATAATTCAGACTTTAAAAGAGTTGAAACGCCAAATAGATGACTCCACAGTCACAGTGGGAGACTTTAGTACACCACTTTCTTTGAAAGATAGAACAACTGGAAAGAAACTCAACAAAGATGCAGAAGAGCTAAACAATAAAATCCATCAAATTGTCCTTATAGACATCTATAGAGCACTTCACCCAAGAGCAGCCCAATATACATTCTTCTTCAGTGCACATGGAACTTTTTCTATGACAGACCATATGTTAGGCCATAAAGCAAGCCTTAATAAATTTAAAAACATCAAAATACTGCAAAGCCTCTCATAATGCTATCAAATTAGAAATCAACAATTGGAAGATCAACAGGAAAAGAGTAAACACTTGGAAACTGAACAGCACCCTCCTTGAGAAAGACTGGGAGAGAAGAAATAAAAATTGAAATTCGAAAATTCCTTCAATCAAACGAGAATGAAAACACAACATACCAAAAACTTTGGGACACAGCAAAAGCAGTGATCAGAGGCCAATTTATAGGAATAAATGCACACATCAAAAAAGAAGAAAAAACCAAAATCAACACTTAAAACGAACATCTCCAACAATTAGAGAAAGAACATCAAGAAACGCCTACAGTCACGAGAAGAAAGGAAATAATCAAGATTCTAGCAGAAATCAATGAAACTGAAAATAGAAGGGCTATAGAAACAATCAACAAGACCAGAAGTTGGTTTTTTGAAAAGATCAATAAAATTGACAAACCACTGGCAAATTTAACAAAGGAAAAGAGGGAGAGAATACAAATAA
>NW_006921609.1:12664731-12688159 GCF_000298275.1 Orycteropus afer afer | reverse complement strand
AAAAAAAAAAAAAAAAAAACTCTCCACAAATAAATGTCCTGGCCCCGATGGCTTCACTGAACCTATTTTACTGAAACTATTCCAGAACATATAAAAGGAAGGGATACTCCCAAATTCTGCCTATGAAGAAAACATAATACTGATACCAAAACCAGTCAAAGACCCTAGTGAAAAGGAAGACTACAGACTAATATTCCTCATGAATATAGACACACAAATCTTCAACAAAACCCTAACCAAAAGAATCCAAAACCATAACAAAAAAATAATACATCATGACCAAGTGGGATTCATGTCAGATATGCAAAGATGGTGCAATATTAGAAAAACAATCAATGTAATCCAAGACATAAATTAAATAAATGACAAAAACCACATAATGATATCAGTTGATTCGGAATAGGTGTTTGATAAAATCCAACACCAATTTCTGATCAAAACTCTCAGAAAAATAGGACAGAAGGGAAATTTCTCAACCTAACAAAGGGCATATTTGCAAAACCAACTGCGAACACTGTTCTCAATGGAGACATACTCAGAGCACTCCCCTTGTGAATGGGAACCAGACACAGATAACAGATACCCTCCATCATCACTTCTATCCAATATTGCGTTAGAAGTCCTAGCCATGCCAATAAGGCAAGAAAGAGAAATAAAATGTATTGAAATTGGCAAAGAAGAAGAAAAACTATCTCTATTTGAAGATGAAATATTCTTATAAATTAAAAAAAAAAAAGAGAGAGACTCAGCAAGAAAACTAATGGGGGCTAATGTGTAGATTCAGCAAAATGGCAGGCTACAAGTCAACATACAAAACTCAGTTGGATTACTCTACATCAACAAAGAGATCTCTGAAAACAAAATCAGGAAAGCAATTCCATTCACAATGTCATTGTCAGGTGCCATCAAGTCTGTTTTAAATCATCAGACTCCATAAACAATAGAACAAAACACTGCCCATTCCTGTGCCATCCCTGCAATACTTGCTACTCTTGAGCCAGTTGTTGCAGCAATTGTTTCAATCCATCTTGTTGAGGGTCTTTCCCTCTTTTGCTGAGCCTTCTACTTTACCCAGCATGGTATCCATCTCAGGGAGGGTGCCCCTCACAACATGACCAAAATGGGTTAGATGAAGTCTGGCCATTCTCACTTCCAAGGAGCATTCCAGCTGCACTTCTTCCAAGACAGATTTCATCATTCTTCTGACAGTCCGTGGAGTTTTCCGTATTCTTTGCCAACACCAAAATTCAACAGCATCAACTCTTGTTTGGTCATTTTTACTCATTGTCCAGCTTTCACATACATATCAGGCAACTGAAAATACCATTGCTTGGGTTAGGAATTCCTTAGTCTTCAAGGTGACATCCTTGCTTCTTAACATTTTAGAGAGGTCTTTTGCAGCCCTTTGTGTGTGTGTGTGTGCTTTGGGTGCAAATTTACATAGAAAACTTATTTTCCATTCAACAGTTCATGCACATCTGATTTCACAGCTCTGATTACCATCCCCAACTGTAAAAAACTCTCCTCCCCTCTTCCCCTGTGATCATCCCCTCCTTGTGCCCTGCTCATCTATGAATTCCTGTGTGTCCATCCAGCTTTCCCTCTATGTGAGTGCTACCCCTCTAGTGTCTCATGACTGATTGATCCAAGGATGCATCTCCCTAGAGTAGGTGGGTGCATCAACCTGGGGTAGGTGTTCTGTATGGTGTTGTTGTTGTTGTTGTTGTTGTTATGTGCCGTCGAGTCGATCCCGACTCATAGCGACCCCTCCTTGGGTTTCCAAGGCAGTTATCACTACGGAAGTAGGATTGCCCAACCTTCCTTCCGAGGAGTGGCTGGTGGGTTTGAACCGCCAGCCGTTTGGTTAGCAGGCAAGTGTCTTAGCCACTATGTTCTGTATGTAGGTCTTTCTATTGTTGAACCGAGAGCCAATCCATGTAAATGAGTCCATTTCTAGGCCTACAGGGTAACCTGGGACCATAGTCTCAGGGGTTCCACCAGTAAATCTCTGACCAGCAATTCTGGTCACTTTTCCTCCCACTCTTTCCAGGATCTCCAGATTTGATCCCTTTTGGAGCGGTTGACATTGGTAGCCAAATAACACCTAGTTCTTCTGATCTTGGCTCTTAGAGGCTGAGGTCCTCTTGGTCCATCTTATCTTTGGACTAATTGTTTCCAGATAACTTTGATCTTCACTTTTCTTTGCTCCAAATGAGAAAAAAAACAATAGTTGCTTCTTAGATGGCTACTCTAAAGCTTTAAGACCACAGTCACTACTCACCAAATTGGGTTGTAGAACAAAATTTTTATGAACTATGTGTGCCAATTGAGCATAATGCCCCTAACACTATGGTCCAGAGACCCCAGGCCTGGTGATACTCTCTCACAAGATGTTTGGTTCTCTGTGAGAATTTACTCCAACACTGTCTTCTGTTGCTTCTCTAATGCATGTGGTTAACTTTCTAGCACAAGTGCATAGGTCAGATTATCTTCAGGCAAATCTATCCTTGGTCTAGGGTGTATTTTTTTCTGCCTACTTTTATCATCTACCTATGCATTAATCAACAGCCTGGTATTTGGTGCTAGTGATAATGCAGTATTGTGCATGTGATAGTATTTGCCTCTGTTGTCTATATCTTTTGTGTACATTTCAGTGTCTTTCCTTTCCCCAATGTCACCATGCTTGTTGTAGATTCTCTCCATACTGTTCTTCACCTCTCCCAAATCGACATGTGACCCCCAAATAGTCTTTTTCCCTCCCTGTCCCCCCAATCCCTGGTAACCAAGACCTCTTCCCTTACCATATGAAATTAGTAATTGGTTTTTCCATGTCCATAAAAAATGTTGATGGAATCTAGATCAGAATTGTATTGAATGTGTGGATTGCTTTGGGCAGTATTGACGTTTTCACAATATTCAATCTTCCTATCCATGAACAAGACATGTTCTTCCATTTATGTAGATCCCTTGTAATTTCTTCTACTAGTGTTTTATAGTTTTCCTTGTATAGGTCTTTTGTTTCCCTGGTGAGATTTATTCCTGATTATTTTATCTTTTTAGTAGCTATTGTAAATGGTATTGTTCTCCTTATTTCTTTTTGAGAGGCCTCTTTGTCGATATAGAGGAATCCAACTAATTTTTTTTATGTTGACCTTTGTCCTGCCACTTTGTTGTATCTTTCTATTAGTTCTAGTAATTTTTCACTAAGTTTCTTGGATTTTCTACATATAGGATCATGACCTCTGTGAAGAGAGGTAGCAGCCAATTTGGATGCCGTTTATTTCTCCTTCTTGTCTTATTTCCCTGGCTAGGACTTACAATACAATGTTGAATAGAAGAGATGTTAGAGGGTCTGATTCCCTTTTGCAAGAGGAATGCTTTGAGTCTTTCTCCATTAACAATAATGTTGGCCATTGGTTTTGCATATATGCCCTTTATTAAGCTGAGGATTTTCCCTTCCATCCCTATTTTGTGGAGAGTTTTGAACAGGAATGGGTATTGGATTTTTTCAAATGGCTTTTCTGAATCGATTGATACGACCATATGGCTCTTTTCTTTTCTTTTGTTTATGTGGTAGGTTACATTGATTGTTTTTCTGATGTTGAACCATCCTTGTATACCTGGCATGAATCCCACTTGGTCAGGATGTATTATTTTTTCAATATGTTGTTGGATTCTGTTGGCTAGGATTTAGTTGAAGATTTTTGTTCTATATTCATAAGGGATATAGATCTGTAGTTTTTTTTCTTAGTGGTGTCTTTTCCTGGTTTGGGTATCAGTATTATGCTTGCTTCATAACATGAATTTGGGAGTATTCCATCATTTTCTATGTTCTGGAATAGTTTGAGTAGTATACATGTCAACTTTTTCCTGAGAGAAAAATTCTCTCAGGAAATTCTCCCAACGTTTGGGAGAATTCTCCAGTGAAGCCTCTGGGCCAGGACATTTTTTGTATGGGGAGTTTTTTTTTATGACCTGCTCCACTTCTTCTTTTGTTATGGGTCTGTTCAAGTATTCTGTCTCTGAATGGGATAGTTTAGGTAGGTCTTGTGTTTCTGACAACTTGTCCATCTCTTCTACATTTGCAAATCTGTTGGAGTACAGTTCTTCATAATATTATGCTATTATATTTATTATTTCAGTTGGTTCTGTTATGATGTCACTCTTTTCATTTATTATTCATGTTATTTGCATCTTCTATTTCTTTTCCTTCGTTAAATTTGCCAATGGTTTGTCAATTTTGTTAATCTTTTCAAAGAACCAGCTTCTTTTATTGATATTCTGTTGTTTTCTGCTTAATTTATTTCTGCTCTGATCTTTAATATTTCCTTACTTCTGAATCCTGTAGATTTCTTTTGTTGCTCTTTCTATAATTGGAGTTGTTGAGTTAGATTGTCAATCTTATTTCTTTCCTTTTTAATGTGTGCATTTATTGTTATAACTTGACCTCTGAGTACCACTTTCTGTGTGTCTCATAAGTTTTGATACATTGTATGTTCATTCTCATTGTTCCTAGGAAATTTTTTTTTCATCTTTTTTTTCTTCTGTTACCCAGTAGTTTTTACAAAGTGTATTATTCAGTTTCCACATATTTGATTTTTTTCCCTTGGTCTGCAAATTATTGAATTCTAATATTATAGCATTGTGATCTGAGAAGATGTTTTGCAGTATTTCAGTGTTTTTGAACTTATTGAGGTTTGTTTTGTGTCCTAACATATGGTCTATTTTGGAGAATAATCCATGTGCACTGGAGAAGAATGTGTATTGTGTTTTTGTTAGGTGAAGTACTCTGTATACATCTATGAGGTCAAGTTATTGATTATGTTGTTGGATTCTTCTTTATCTTTGTTGAGTTTTTTTCCAGTTGTTCTGTCCCTCCTTGAAAGTGATGTGTTAAAGTCTCTTACTACTATGGTAGAGCTGTCTATTTTTGCTTTCAATTCAGTTAATATTGGCTTTATGTATTTTGGAGCTTTTCCACTGGGTACACAGATATTTATTATGGTAATGTCCTCTTGGTCAATTGACACTTTTAGCATCATATAGTGTCCTTCTTTGTCCCTTATGCTGTTTTTCATCTTGAATTCTATTTTATCAGAAGTTAACATTGCCACTTCTGGTATTTTTTGGTTGCCATTAGCTTGATACATTTTTCCACCCCTTAATTATTCATTTATTTTTATCTTTGTGTCTAAGGTGGGTCTCTTGTAGGTAGTATACTGATGAGTATTCTTTTCTTATCCAATATGCCACTCTCTTTCTCTTAACTGTTGCTTTTAGTCTATTCACATTGAGTGTAATTAGCAATACATATGAATTTATTGTCAGTCATTCTATTGTGCTGTGTTGTTGGTGAATTCCTTGTTCCAACTATTTTTCTCTGCTGAGTTCATTTTGTTATCAAGTGTTTTTTTTTTTTTTTCTATTTTCTTCATTATTGTTAGTTGTGTGCTACTAAGTCCTTATGTTTTTTTTTTTTTTTTCCTGAGTTTGCTTAAAAGGATTGTTAATTATCTTTGTGGTTACCCTGAAGTAAATTCTTATCTCCCTAAATCTGGAACAGTCTGTTCAATGTAGACATTTTCTTGTCTTCCTCTCCACTAGGAAGTTTTGTAATTAAAATTTTATTCCCTCTATTTACTTTGTTGCTGGTGTCATCTGCAGATTGATTCCCTTATTTCTCTATGTACCTTTCTTATGAGCTTACTTTGAAAGTCTTTTTCTGGTTTGGATTCTAGGTGGTGGAGTCAAGATTCTATGTACCTTTCTTATGAGCTTACTTTGAAAGTCTTTTTCTGGTTTGGATTCTAGGTGGTGGAGTCAAGCATCTTGATTTTAATTCATTGTTCTCTATTGTAGGTTCTCTATTGGAAGGACTCCCTTTAACATTTCTTGTAGGACTGGTCTGGTTTTCACAAATTCCCTTACTTTCTCTTTGTCTGAGAACGTCTTCATTTCACCATGATATTTGAGTGGCAGTTTGGTTAGATATGTAATTCTTGGTTCACATTTTATTTCCTTCAAGACTTTATATAAGCCATTCATTTCACTGCCTTCCTGCCTGCCTGGTTTCTGCTGAGAAATCAGATCTTAGTCTTATTGGTTTTCTGTTGTAGATGACATTTCATTTTTCCCAGGCTGCTCCCTATATTCTTTATTTGTCTTTGGTTTTGGAAAGTTTGATTATGATATGTTTTGGGGACTTTCTCTTGGGATCCATTCTGTGGGGTTTGTTGAGATTCTTGTATGAGTATCTTTTCTTCCTTTATGATATGTGGAAAATTTTCTGTTGGCAAGTCTTTGACAATTTTCTCAGTGTTACTGTTTTGTTTTTGCCTGCTCTTGTTCTGGTATTCCAATCAGGTATATGTTGTTTCTTTTCATGTCATCCCATCTAATTCTTAGGTTCTTTTCATTTCTTTTAAATCTTTGTTCTTATTTTCCTTCATACAAGCTGGCATCAATGGATTTGTCTTCTAGCTGGGAAATGTGTTCTTCAGCTAGTTCTAGTCTACTCTTTTGTCCTTCCCCTGTGTTATCTATCTCCATAATTTTAGTGTTCATCTGGATTTCCAATTGTTGTTTTTGTGTGAGTTCTAATTGTGTATTTATCTTGTTATTTTGCTCTTGAGTGATTTTCCTGAATTCTTCCAAGGTACCATCTGTCTTCTCGTTGTTTCTGTTTATGGTTTCATTGAGCTCTTGGAAGGTTCTATATATACACCTTCTGAATTACTTCTCAGATAGTTCTATTGCTTGTTCTTCCTCTAAGACACATAATTATTTACTCTGGATTTTGTTTCTATTCTCTTGCCCTGTTTTTCTGTTTGATTTTAGGTTGTGTGTTGTTTCCTAGAAATTTTGAGTTGTTGCCTTTAATTGTTAGCTATGTGTTGATTTGTTTCACCCTGATTTTATGTTTTACTATATCTGGAAGTGTGAAGCAAGTGTACTTCTTAGGTTATTAACAGCCAAGTTAACTTGGCTGTACTGGGTCACTCTCCAGCTCTCTGTGTGTTGGTAATCATGGTGGGGATGTAGGTACTGGTCTCTGTTCACTGTGAATTGTTGTTGTTGTTGTTGTTAAGTGCCATCAAGTTGGATCCGACTCATAGCGACCCCTCCTTGGGTTTCCAAGGCAGTATCACTATGGAAGTAGATTGCCCCATCTTCCTTCCTAGGAGTGGCTGGTGGATTTGAACTGCCAGTCTTCTGGTTAGCAGTCAAGTGCCTTAGCCACTATGCTACCAGAGCTCCTGTTCACTGTAAATAGAATTTGGTATTATGATGAACAGGTGTTGTCTACCATCTGTCACTGATCCCACGGTGCAGGAGCTATCGGTATTACCAATTTATTGAGTGAGGTGTCCTGTATACTAGCTACAGTTGCATAGTGGAGGTTTAATATGTTCCTCCTGTTGAATGAAGCCGGGAGAAAAGGGAAAAGAGAAAAGAAAGAAAAAGAAAACACCAGAAGCGAACCCCAGGATAGAAAGGCAGAAGGAATTTTCCATGTTTGTGGCAAGATAATTCAGTCAGCAATGTAGGCAAGGCAGGGCAACCTTGGTCCTTTTTGAGGCCTCTATTAAAGATGGAGCCCAGCTGTCAAACAAAGACTTATGGTTTAAATTCAGGAGTAGTCCCAAAGGAAAGAGTGTTACCCCTCTCTAGGTGGACCAACAAACCACAAAAACCCAGTGCACAGATTCAATCTGAACCACAAAGAGTTTCCAGGAGATGAGCTCAAACTCTCTGCCATGCACCCACTCTGAGGCTCCACCTACTTGGAGAACACTTCTCCTTCCTCTCTCCCACTCTGGTCCAGACTCTGTGGCAGCCAAAGCCAAGAGGGATCCCAATCCATTTCCCAATAAGATCTTCACTATCCCTCAAAATCCCAGTTCACTTTGAAAAACTCCCAGTGTGGCAATACTGAGTCCCAAGCGCTTGTAGTTTCCTAAGTGTTCTCCCCACCCCCCACCCCTTCTTCTCTACCTTGCCTCCTCCTTGACCTGTTTTGTGTTTGTAATGATTCCTGTTTGGCTCCACTAGCTGGGCAAGCCTGGCTATTTTCCCAGTCATTTACCATGCTCTCTTTCTTTGCCTTCACTGGATCTAATATTTTATCTTCTCCTTAGGTGTTGCTCAGAACTCCAGTATCTTTATTTGTATCTGCTTTACCTGAGTGCTCTGGTTCTCAATTGGAAGAGGGAGTGATTGTGTGCATTATCTGTATGGTGCCATCTTCCAGCATGCTTCAAAGTGACATCTTTGCTTCTTAACACTGTAGAGAGGTCTTTTGCAGCATGTCCAGTTCACTATGGCATCTGATTTCTTCACTGCTGCATCCTTGGGTGCTGATGGTGGATCTGAGTAAAATGAAATACCTAACAACTTCCATTTTTTCTCAGTTTATTATGATGTTGCTTATTGGTCCAGTTGTGAGGATTTTCTTTTTCCTTGTGTTGAGGTATAATCCATACTTAAGACTGTAGTCTTTGATCTTCATCAATAAGGGTTTCAAGTCATCTTCACTTTCAGCAAGTATGTTGTGTCATCTACATATTGCGGGTTGTTAATGAGACTTCCTCCAATCCTGATGCCATGTTCTTCTTCATATAGTCCAGCTTCTTGGATTACTTTCTCAGCATACAAATTAAATTGAATAGGTGTGATGAAAAGATAGAATCCTGATACCTATTGTTCTTGATTTTAAACTATGCAGTATCCCCTTGTTTTGTTCAAATGAGTGCCTCACAGTCTATGTACAGTTTCCTCATGAGCACAGTTACATGTTCTGGAATTCTCATTCACCACAATGTTATCTATAGTTTGTTATGATCCACACAGTCAAATGCCTTTGCATAGTCAATAAAACACAGGTAAACCTCTCTCTGATATTCTTTGCTTTCAGCCAAGATCCATCTGACATCAGCAATGACATCCTTCAATCCACCTCCACTTCTGAATCAAGCTTGAATTTTTGGAAATTCTCTGTCAATATATTGCTGTAATTGTTTTTGAATGATCTTCAGCAAAATATTATTTGCATGTGGTATTAATGGTATTGTTCAATAATTTCCTCATTCTATTGGATTACTTTTATTTGGAATAGGCACAAATATGATTTCTTCCAGTCAGTTGGCCAGGTACCTCTCTTCCAAATTTCTTGGAATAAACGAATGAGCATTTCCAGTGCTAGATCCTTTTGTTGAAACATCTCAATGGGTATTCTATTGATTCTTGGAGCCTTTTTTTTTGCCAATTCCTTCAATGTCATTTGGAGTTCTTCCTTCAATACCATTGGTTCTTGATCATATGTTACCTGTTGAAACAGTTGAAGGGCGACCATTTCTTTTTGGTATAGTGACTTTGGGTATTCTTCCCATCTTATTTTGATGTATTGCTCATAGATTTCTTCAACATTGTAACTCAAGGCTTGATTTTTTTCTTTAGTTCATTTCAGCCTGAGAAGTGCTGACTGTGTTCTTCCCTTTTAGTTTTCTAACTCCAAGTCTTTGCATATTTCTTTTCTCTTCTTTACTTTTGTCTTCGTTGCTTTTGTCTTCTTTATTCTGTCACTTTACTTGTCTTCTTGTGCTGTCCTTTGAAAATTTCTGTTCAGTTCTTTTATGTCATAATTGCTTCCATTTACTTTAGCTACTCTCCATTAAAGAGCAAATTTTAGAGTCTTCCTGATATCCATTTTAGTCTTTTCTTCTTTTGTCTTTTAGTCTTTTTCCTTTTAGTCTTTTCTTTTCCTTTAGTCTTTTCCTTCCTTTTTAATGACCATTTCCTTTCTTCATGTATGATGTTCTTGATGTCATCCCAAAATTCATCTGGTCTTCAGTTATTGGAGTCAAATTTGTTCTTCAAATGGTCTCTAATTTCAGATGGGATATAATCAAGGCCATATTTTGACTCTTGTGGACTTGTTTTGATTTCCTTCAGCTTCAACTTGAATTTACATATGAGAAATTGATGATCTTTTCCACAGTCAGCTTCAGACCTTATTTTGACTGAAGATACTGAGTTTCTCCATGGCCTTTATCCACAGATGTAGTTGATTTGATTTCTAGATATTCTATCTGGTGAATTCCATGTGTATAACCACCATTTTCAACAGCTACCAAAAAATAAAATATTAGCAATAAATCATCAGGGGCACAAAAGCCCTTTACAGAGAAAACTACAATGCATTACTACAAGAAACTATAAGAGACTTACTTGCCTAAATGGAAGATAATACCATGCTCATGGATAGGAAGACTGAAAATTGTGAAAATGTGAATACTTCCCAAAGCTATCTATAAATCAATGCAATTCCAAACCAGATTTCATCCACATTCTTTAAGCACATGTAAAAACCAATCACTAATATCACTAAT
Organism: Orycteropus afer afer; assembly: GCF_000298275.1. Classification (NCBI taxonomy): domain Eukaryota; kingdom Metazoa; phylum Chordata; class Mammalia; order Tubulidentata; family Orycteropodidae; genus Orycteropus; species Orycteropus afer. The sequence continues at coordinate 12,677,771 of NW_006921609.1, read as the reverse complement.
TGTATATGGAAAAGAAAGAGAGCATAGATAAGTAAAGCACATCTGAAGAAGGAAAACAAAGTAGGAAGTCTCACACTTCCCATTCTCAAAACTTTCTATGAGACATGGCAGTCAAAACAGCCTAAAATTGGTGTAACACTAGACACATGGAAAAAATGAACAGAATTGAAAATGCAGAAATAGATCCACCCACCTATGGACAGCTAAAATTTGACAAAAAGCCAAAACCCAACATATGGAGAAGAGATAGTCTCTTTAACAAATATCACTGACAAAACTGGATATCCATTTGCAGAAAAATGAAATGAGAACCATACCTCACATTGTACACAAAAAAAATGAATTCAAGATGGAACAAAGGCCTAAATGTAAAATCCAAAACTATAAAGTTCATCAAAGATCTTAGGGTCCCTGATTTATGGTAAAAGTAGACTGTCAAATATAATCGAAAATGCACAAACAGAAGATAAACTAGATGACTGGGACCTTCTGGAAATGAAATTCTTATGTTCATCAAAAGACTTCTCCAAAAGTGTAAAAAGAGAACATACAGACTGGGAAAAAATATTTGACAATGACTTATCCGACAAGGGACTTATCTCTAAAATTTATAGAAAACTTCATCATCTCAATATCAAAAAGATAAGTAATCCAATCAAAAAACTGGGCAAAGAACATGAACAGACAATTCACCAAAGAAGATATTCAGGCAGCCAACAAACGCACGAAGAAATGGCTGTAATCATTAGCCAATAGAGAGATGCAAATAAAAACAGCAATAAGATATCATCTTATCCCAGAAATAATCACAAAGTTCAACAAGACAGAAAACAGCTAATACTGATGAGGGTGTGGAGAAATTGTAACTCTTATGCACTGCTAGTGGGACTGTTAAGTGGTACAACTGCTGTGGGAAACAGTATGTTGTTGACTTAAAAAGTTGGAAATATCCTTTGATCCGACAATCCCACTATTATGGATATAAACTAAAGAAGTGAGATCTGAGACATGAATATTTATGCACATCCTTTTTCATTTCAGCACCATTCGCAATAGCAAAGAGATAGAAACAACCTAAATACCTATCAACAGATGATTGGATAAACAATCATGATACTTATATTCAGTGGAATCTTATGCAACGTTAAAGACTAATGAAGCAATCACAAAACACCACATAATGTGGATGAACTTGGAAGACCTTATGCTGAATTAAATAAGTCATTCACAAAAGGACAAATATTATATGATTCTATTTTTATAAAAAATCAAGGCAAGGTTTACACAGGGAAGGAAACTTTCTGTGTTGGTTACCAGGGATGGGAGGGGTAGGATGGAAAATTGCTGACTAGTTAAGACATAGGTGGTGATATGAGTGACAGGAAAGGCAAAATGAGAAAGTGATTTACCAACACAATATCACTAAGGAAAAGGAAGGCATGGAGAGGTGCACAAGAAGTATAGACAATAAAGGTAAACACTATTACATACACAATACTGCATTATCAATAATAACAAAAAGTAACCTACAGGAGAATACATATGTAAACAGAGAAGAAGATCAGGTAAGGTAGCTGAACAGGAATGTACCCATGACCGTATATAGGTTTGGCAAGCAATATTCTTACATATGTATTTGAATGTGCTATAAAAATTTTGACATATATTATAGAGCTAACAGATGACCAAATTAGGATAACTTCTTAGCCACAACCAAGCACCTTGAAGGAGTGAGTTGCTGGCCTTGTGGGTTTGGGACCATAGTTGCAAGGACTGCAAGCTAACTGACACAACACTGTATACAAAAACTTTGTTCTACATCCTGCTTTGGTGAATAGCAACTGAGATTTTAAAAGCTTGCTAATGGCCATCTAATATGTGACAATTGGTCTTTCCTCATTTGGAGCAAAGAAAAGTGAAGAAAATCAAAGACACATGGAAATAATTAGTCCAAGGGACTAATGGACATTGGAATCTCCATCTACAGGACCTTGAGACCAGAATTATATAGTGCCAAGCTACCAATGCCAACCACGTCAAAAGGGATCAAAATTGGAGATCCTAGCCCAAGACATTTGACTGCTAACCAGAAGGTTGGTGGTTCAAACCCACCAGCCACTCCATGGAAGGAAGACTGGGTAATCTACTTCTGTAAAGATTTACTGTCTTGGAAACCCAAAGGGGTTGCTATGAGTGGGAATCAACTTGATAGCAGTGAGTTTGAATCTTTGTTTTACATAGAGTGTGAGAAAAAAGAAAAGAAGACCAGGGTTACTTGTCAGATAAAGACTTGTGCACCCAAGACTATGGCCCCTAGTCCCGCTTTGGATTGGAATTGGACTCAATCCCATGTCTTACCCATAAATGAAACAACAGATAGGATTATGAGCTGAACAATTACACCAGGAAGATTCACTCCTTAGAAAAATCAACCACGACAGATCAGAAGGGCAGCATTTGCACAGGGAGAAAACTAGGGAGGTGGGAATGTATAGGCAAGAAAGACACAGGAAAAGGGTAACCATGGAAAGGAAATGAGAAAAGAGCTTTTATATTGTAGGGTTGTTATCAGTGTCACAAAACAAAATGTGTATGAGCTGTTGAATGTAATATAAATATGCTCTTTAAAATTTTACCCATATCACAATAAAAAGTTTTAAAAATAGTAAATATTTCAAGGTAGTGAAGTAAAAGATATATTTCCATCCCCACCCTGCCTTTTGTTATAGCATATGTATGTCATAAATGCATATAGAAAACATTAAGCCTGAGATCTTACTATCTATAGATGAAAGTACATGGGATAAATGAGAACTGAGACTCATCATTTTAATCTATCTTCACTCTCTAATATTTAAAGGAAATAGAAGCTTCAGAATCACACTATTTAAAAAATACTAGTTTTTCATCAGTATATACAATACATTTGAGACACCAGAGTAAATGTAAATGCGGTGGAATATAGTTACACAGCAGGGAAACAAATAAATCCTACATGGGGAACATTTCTGAAACACTGATATTGCTGTAAGTGAATCTATGGCTTTTCAATGAAAAACCTAATTTCTCTTGACTCAAATTTTAGTTACAAAATTTTGGGAACATTTTGGGCCTGGCTGTGATATGTGTGACAGTTTTTAATAGGAAAAATAATAATTCACATAGTTCATCCAGAAAGGAAATCAGCGAAGTGCTACCATAGGAAACTACTCCATTGATGATTTAAAATTGAAACAAGTTCACAGATGTTTGGTCTCTGATAAGAGTGAAGTGAAGTTATAATTTGCCTGTGCTGACCTTTTAAAATAATGTCAAATTCCCAATAACTACTACCATCTGGATTATGGCTGGCTCTAAAGAGTTGATTAAAATTAGTTATAGAAAGTAAACCAGGATTAATTTAAACAGTGACAGACAAATCTAATTTGTATAAAGGCATTTGTTGGCTCACTGGTTTAAATCTGCTCTCTTCTCTATGTGGTTCCTAATTTCCTGAGCAACAATAAGGGCAGTAAAAGAATCACAGCAGTAGCCTTCATGTTTACTCTTAAGCCACCTTACAGAATGAGTCCCTGTCCATTTTCTTTTCCCAGATTCCTTCTAGGCAATGATGAGTACAGTAGGACACAATATAAATGTCTTAGCTTGCTAGTGGTGCCATAACAAAAGTACCACTTGTGAGTGGCTTTAGGGAACAGAATGTATTGCTCACGATTTTGGTGGATAGAAGTCCAAATCAGGGCATAGGCTCTAGGGGAAGATCCTTTCTTATTGGTAGCCCTCAGTACTCCTTACCAGACCTGTCATATCTAGGTATTCATTGGCATTCTCTGGCTGAAGGATAGATATTCACATGGTCCTTTCCCTTTTCTTTGTATGTCTCTGGATCTATTCTTCTCCCAAATAGAACTGATTAGGGTTAGGGCCCATGATATTCTCCTGTTACATCATTAACTTACAAAACAAAAACCTCTTTTTGCAAACAGGAATTTACAGGTACAGAGGTTTGGACTTCAACAGAGATTTTTTAGAGAGCCCAATACAATCCATAACTATAAGATATAGAGAGGCATGATAAGTTGTCAATACCTACTTTTAGTAAATTTATTAGGAGACACAGTGGGTATATAATGTACCTGGGAACTCTGTCCAGTATACAGAATCAAAACAATGCATTAATATATAATAACTTCTAGCACAGCACAAAATTCTTCCAAATCCTCTCCAGACATTTCAAAAAAGTGTCAATAACTAGACAAAGCGTGGCTCCATTAACAATTATTATTTATTTCATCACTTTATTTTTGTTGTTGCTTTTCTTATTATAGTAACTTTTTTTTTTTTTTTTTTTTAGAAACTCTGGCTCTATATTAAACAGAAACAAATAAACAAGAATGATGTATAAGTGATGTAGGGTTTACTGAAATTTGCTTTCAGTAACTTGGTCAAATTCCTATCATATTCTTGTCTCACTTCACTGATTCATTTAAAAAAAATGTCATGTTGTCTCATACTTCTGCTTTCTCTCGTTTTATTTTTTTCTGCTTCCCCACAACTACTTGGTGATCTATATTTTTTAATATACTTAATATATTAATGACTTATTTTGTCCTTACTTTGTTGTTAGATGCTGATGATCCTTACTTTACTAAGATGTATTTCCTCCACCTATAGGATAACATCACCTCAAAATTTCCCTCCACCTATAAAGTTTAATCAACAGCACTTGTATTTTTCAATTGCTTAAGTCTGTATTTCAAATTAAATTACTTATGAACTTCCAGTAAGATGGCAGAATAGGCATACAAGCGACACAAACCCTCTTCAACAAAGAAAAGAGAAACCAATTGACACAGGTACAGAAGATAATCCTGGAGCCCTGAACTTTGAATGGAAGGATATAGAAGTGGATTAAACACCACCAAATAGAAGAACCTGCATGAGAACATTGAGTAAGGAGGTAAGTAGAGCTTGAACTGTCAGCTCTCCTGATGGTACAGACAGTTTGGATATTTCCAAGTGGTGCTAAGATCTGAGATTTAACCTAAAAATTGACTCTGCTCACCACAGGCTGCATGGATAACTGCACTGGTGGCTGATGACTAAAAAAGGAAACAACAAAGGAGGAGACAAACTGAACTGTGAACTTTCAGCTGTCTGAAGGACACCATCATTTTGAATGTTTACAAATGCTAGCCATTTTGGATATTCAAAGTGACAGTGTTCTGGTTTACATTCCAGGGACTTAAGAATAGGCTCTGCTTGCCAAGGACAGCATGGACATACCAGATGATGACGATTAGAAAACTTTGAGTTTTGGACTTTTTTTTTTTTCCTCTTCCCTTTTCCTGGTTCCCATTTTTTTTTCCCTTGTGGTTCTTCCCATTCCTTGTCCCCCCCCCCATTTTTGCCATTGTTTTCCTCAGTATTCTCTTACTCTAGTTCTTTTCTCTCATTCCCTCCTTCCTAGATACTGTTTTTTTTTTCTCTTTATATTTCTTTTATCTTTTTAAAGTATTTTTTTGAACATTTCCTCTCATTTATTATTTTTCCTCTTTTTTTTTCCTTTCCTTTCTCGTTTTGGTGATTGTTCCTGTGTGTTTATGCAGTATATATTTTTTGTCTTGTTTTTGCTTTACCATTTTTTTTTGTTGTTGTTTTTGTTTTTTGATTGTTGCTTTTGTCTAACTGAGTGGGAGACAGCAACCATGCCCATATGACCCAAATGTACACACACCTCCTGAAATCCCATCTACTGAGTGAGTACTTGCTTCTGCACCAACTGGTCAGTGATACATGACAGCCAGTATAAGCCTGACTTACCCTTAACTTCTCTTCACAGCTAACACAGATCTGTGAACCCTCTCTCAACCTGTTACACCTACCAAAAAGCAAGTGGTGAGTGCATAAGTGCTGTCAATTAGTGAATAGAGGAGCACAGTACTCTGCTTACTCAGATACATCTAAACAAAACAAAGACAACAAAAATCTTGGGCTAATCATTACAACATACAATCACTAAATATAAATACAACAACATCACAATGTCTCAGAGACAACAGACTATCGTAGTCCACACAAAGAAGCAAGATAAAGCAGGAGAAACAAGGGACCAGGATACAGATCCAGAACACACCCCTAAGGAAGAAGCAGCATTAGAACTCCCTGATAAGGAATTCAAAATAATTTTATTTGGGTACCTTCAACCGATTGAGAGAGAGATCAAGGTAAACACTGACAAAACTGAGGCAAACACAAATAAAACCCTAGAACAATTTTGGAAAACAATACAAGAACAAAATGACAAAATGAATGAAAAATTAGAAATGATACAAAATCTACAGATAGAAATCCAGAAGATTAATACTAAATTTTCAGAAATAGAGAACATATTGCACAGGCAAAGGAGTAGAATCAAATCAATGGAAGACAGAATTAGTGAGATTGAAAAGAAATACTTCAATACTTCTTTGGAAAGAAATCAATCAGAAAAAAGATCAAAACAAAGTGAAGAAAACCTAAGAGTCATATGGGATGCCATTAAGAGGAATAAGCTACATGTAACTGGAATTACAGAACAGGAATAGACAAATAAAACCACAGAGGAAATAGTCGAAGATTTGTTGGAGAATTCCCTTGATATGATGAAAGACAAGAATATATCCATTCAAGAAGTCCAATGAACCCTAAACAGGATAGACCCCAAAAGAAAATCACCAAGACATTTGTTGTTATGTACCATTGAGTCATTTCCAACTCATAGCAACCTTATGTACAATAAGACAAAACACTGCCTGGTTCTGTACCAGGCTCACTATACCTATGATACCTGAGCCCATTGTTGCAGCCACTGTGTCAATCTATCTCGTTGAGGTCCTTCCCCTCTTTCATTGACCCTCTACTTTACCAAGTGTGATATCCTTCTTCACAGAATGGTCCCTTCTAACAACAGGACCAAAGTAGGTGAGACAAGGTCTGGCCATTCTCACTTCCAAGGAGCATTCTGGCTGTACTTCTTTCAGGACAGATTTGTTAGTACTTTTGGCAATCTACATTATTTTCAGCATTCTTTTCCAACATAACAACTCAAAAGCATCAGCTCTTCTTTAGTCTTCTTTATTCATTGTCTAGCTCTCACATACATATAAGATGATTGAAAATGCCATGGCTTGGGTTAGGCACACCTTAGTCTTCAAAGAGACATCCTCACTCTTCAGCACTTTAAGGAGGTCTTTTGCAACAGATTTTCTCAGTGCAATATGTCATCTGATTTCTTGACTGCTGGAACCATTGAAGTTGATTGTGGACCCAAGTAATATGAAATCTTTAACAATTTCAAACTTTTCTCCATTTATCGTGATGCTGCTTATTGGTCAGTTGTGAGGATTTTTTGTTTTCTTTATATTGAGGTGTAACCCATAGTGTAGACTGTAGTCTTTTATCTTCATCAGCAAGTGCTCCAAGTAATTCTTAACTTTCAGCAAGCATAGGTTGTCAATGAGACTTCCCCTAATCCTGAGGCCATGTTCATCTTCTTATAATCCAGCTTCTTGGATTATTTGCTCAGCATACAGATTGATTAAGTGTGATGAAAAGATACATCCCTGACACACTCCCTTCTTGATTTTATCCCCTTATTCTGCTTGAACAACAGCCTCTTGGTCCATGTACAGGTTCCTCATAAGTATAATTAAGTGTTCTGGAATTCCCATTCTTCTCATTGTTATCCACAATTTGTTATGATCCACACAATCAAATGCTTTTGCATAGTCAATAAAACACAAGTAAACATCCTTCTGCAATTCTTTGCTTTCAGCAAGATCCATCTTACATCAGCTATGATATCCCTCACCCATGTCCCCTTCTGAGTCCAGCTTGTATTTCTGGAAGTTCTCTGTCAATATTCTGCTGCAATCATTTTTAATTATCTTCAGTGAGATTTTACTTGCGTGTGATATCAATGATATTGTTTGAAAATTTCTATGTTCTTTGGGATCACCTTTGACATATCATCACCAAGACGTATCATCATCAAACTCACTAAAACCAAAGACAAAGAAAGAATACTGAAAGCAGCATGGGAAAAACAAAAAAGTTACCTACAAAGGACAACCAATAAGACTAAGCTCTGATTTCTCAGAAGAAACCATGCATGTGAGAGGCAATGGGATGATATATATAAAATTTAAAAGAAAAAATTTCCAACCAAGAATTATATACCCAGCAAATTGTCCCTCAAATATGATGGTGAAATTAGGATATTTCCAAATAAACAAAAATTAAGAGAATTTGTTAAGACTAGACCAACCTTACAAGAGATGCTAAAGGGAGGCCTTTGGACATAGAACCAACAGCAGCAAACAACTGACCATTAACACACATGGTGACATAATCCATAAACCAACTGTGGTAATGTTTGTGTGTCAACATAACACAGGCTGGGCCTGGTTGAGTGGCTAGGCAGCTGGTGGTAGTTATTCTCCATGATGAGACTGGCAATCAACTCCATGGTGGGATCTACTACAAGCAGCTGAGTAGCTGGCTTTGGGATGTGGTCTGCTTCCTATATATAAAGAAAAGCCTTGGGAATGTTTTCTAGCTTATGGCACATTTGGACCCTGCATATAGCCATGTCATTGTTCAGCAGCCTGTTATGCTCTGCCAACCTTGGGACTTACAATGGACTTGAATTAATGGCCTGTCATGTGGTTTGGTAACGTCGGGACTGTGCCTTTTTAGTTGTCAACCATGGAGCTTTCAGCCTCAGCAGCCAGCAACTGTCTGAGTGAAGAAACAACTCTAGCTCCAGTGGGCTGGGAGCAGGAGGCAGAGCTAGACCCCAAGGTTAAGGGGTTTTCACCCAGTTCCTAGAGATTGGCACTTGAACGTGGAGTTAAAGCCTCCAAATTGTAAGAATAAACTCCTTTTTGTTAAGGCCATCCCATTTGTAATATATTTCTTGTCAGAGTGGCACTAGGTAACCAAAACACCAACCCAGTAATAGAAGAAGCTAAAGTAAAATAAGTTTACAAGATTGTAAACAGGGAACCAGAGACATCAATTGGCAAATGAGAACAACTACAAACCGAAAAGAGGAAAAAATAGTGTAGTTACAGAACTTCTAAATGCTACGAAATTCAAGACAATTTCAAGATAGAATGGACTGTATAAACTTGGGAAGAAAATTATAAATCACAGGGTAACCTCAAAGAAAAATGATAAACTACATAAAAATAAGAAAGAGGACAAGCACAAATATTTAGCAAATACTAAAACAACAGCAACAAAGGAAATGATACTATGATTCATAAACAAAATGAGCTCTATACAAAAAAATATATGAAACAAAGAAAGCAGCAACACCATGAAAAAACACATCACAAAATGAGAGCAACAAATTTATATCTGTCAATAATTACATTGAATGTAAATGGGTTAAATGCAACACTCAAGAGATGGAGAGTTGCAGACTGGATAAAAAAACATAATCCATCAATATGCTGTCTACAAGAGATACACCTTAGAGACAAAGACAAAAATAGACTAAAAATCAAAGGATGGGAAAAGTTATATCAAGCAAGTGGCAACCAAAGAAGAGCAGGAGTGGCCATATTTATTTCTGATGAAATTGACAATAAGAGAAAAACCACTGTAAGAGATAAGGAAGGATATTATATGATGATTAAAGGATTGGTTGATCAAGAGGAGCCAATATATGACATTGAGTATATCCCACCTGAATTTAGAGACATCTTAAGAACAGATTTGGCTCATTGAACATCAACAACCAGAGTTCACGCAAGTTGTAAAATAATATCAAGAACATCAAAGATGAAGAAAGCAAAATGACATTTTAAAGATAGGTAAGGAAGAAAAGACTAAAATAAATGTGAGAAGAAACTTTGAAATGTGATCTTGAATGTCGAGTAGCTAAAGGAAATGGAAGAAATGATGAAATGTGAGAGCTGAACAGAAGATTTCAAAGAGCAGCTTGAGAAAAAATAATAAAGTGAAAATGTACAAAGACATGGATTAGAAAACCAAAAGGGAAGAACATGCTCAGCATTTCTCGAGCTGAAAGAACTGAAGACAAAATTCAAACCTTGAGTTGCAATATTGATGGATTCTATGGACAAAACATTGAACAATGGAGGAAGCATCTAAAGAACATGGAAGGAATACACAAAGTTACTATACCTAGAAGAACTGGTCAACCTGCAGATTTCAGGATGTAGCATAAGGTCAAGAACAATGATATTGAAGGAAGAAATCCAAGCTACACTGAAGGAACTCTTGAAAAACAAGGCTCCAGGAATGACAGAATATCCATGGAGATGTTGCAACAAATGGATGCTTCACTGGAGGCACTTACTTATCTATGCCAGGAAATTTGGTAGACAGCTACCTGGCCTACCAACTGGAAGAGATCCATATTTGTGCCCATTCCAAAGAAAGGTGATTCAACAGAATGTGGAAATTATCAAACAATATCATTATTATCACATTATATCATCAATATCACACACAAGTAAAATTTTGCTGAAGATAATTCAAAAACAGTTATTGCAGCATACTGAACTTCCAGAAATTCAAGCTGGATTCAGAAGAGGTTGTCAAACAAAGGATCTTATTCCTGATGTCAAATGGATCCTAGCTGAAAGCAAAAAATATAAGAAAGATGTTTACCTGTTTTATTGAGTATGCATTTGACTGTGTGCATCATAACAAATTATGGATAACATTACAAAAAATGAGAAACTCAGAACACTTAGTCATGCTTATGAGTAACTTATACATAAACCATGAAGCTCTTGTTTGAACAAAACAAGGGAATATTGCATGATTTAGAATCATCAAGGGCATGTATAAGAGCTGCATCCTTTCCCCATACTTGTTCTGTCAGTATGCTGAGGAAATGATCCGAGAATGAGGATTATATGAAGAAGAACACAGCATTAGGCTTGGAGGAAGATTTGTTAACAACCTCCAATTTGCAGATGACACAACACTGCTTGATGAAATTGAAGAGAACTTGGACACTTAGTGATGAAGATCAAAGACAAAGATCAAAGTCTTCAGGATGGATTGCACCTTAACATAAAGAAAACAAAACTCCTCACAACTGGACCAATAAGCAACATTATGATAAAAGGAGAAAACACTGAAGTTGTCAAAGATTTAATTTTCCTTGGATCTACAATCAACACCCAAGGAAGCAGCAGACAAGAAATCAGATGACATATTGCATTGGGAAAATCTGCTGCAAAAGACCTCCTTAAAATGTTGAGAAACAAAGATGTTATTTTGAAGACTAAGGTTCACCTACCCCAAGGCATGGTATTTTCAATTGCCTCATATGCATGTGAAAGCTGGGCAATGGATAAGGAAGACTGAAGAAGAATTGATGCCTTTAGATTATGCTGTTGGCAAAGAATACTGAAAATACTAAGAACTGCCAGAACTAACAAAGCTGTCCTGGAGGAAGTGCAGCCGGAATGCTCCTTAAAAGTGAGAATGGCCAGACTTCATCTCGTGTACTTTGGTCATGTTGTTAGAAGGGACTAGTTCCTGGAGAAAGATATTATATCAGTAAACTGAAGGGTCAGATAAAAAGATGACCCTCAATGAGATGGATTGACAAAATTGTGGCAATGATAGGCTCAAGCATAGCAACGATTGTAGGGATGGAGCTGGACCAGGCAGTGTTTCATTTTGTTCCACATAGGGTTGCTATGAGTTAGAATTAACTCAAAAGCACTTAACCAAAAAATAGTAATAATAACTTTTTTTTTTAGTAGCCTTTGCTTTCAGCCCACATGGATCTTACATCAGCAATGATATCTCTTCTTCTAAGTCCTCTTCTGAAACCAGCTTAAACTTCTAGCAGTTCCTGTTTGTTGATGTGCTGTTGTAATCATTTTTTGATTATTTTCACCAAAATTTTACATGTGTTTGATTTTAATGCTATTGTTCAATAACTTCTGTATTCTATTACATCTACTTTCTTTGGAATGGGCACAAATATTGATCTTTTCCAGTTAGTTGGCCAGGTAACTGTGTTCCAAATTTCTTGGTATGCATGAATGATGCTTTGAGCTTTACATCTGTTTGTTGACACATCTCAATTTATATTTTGTCAATAAAAGGATTCTTGTATTTCACCAATGCCTTCACTAAAGCCTGGACTTATTCTTTCAATATCATTCGTTGCTGATCATATGTTAACTCCTAAACTGGTTGAAAAGCATCTTTTTTTTTTTTTTTTTTTGGTACATGACTCTGTATATTCCTTCCATCTTATTTTGATAATTTCTGTGTCATTAAAAACCACAGGATCCAGGTAAGGGGAGGGAGACAGACCCACCCCCAGAAGCAGGAAATGGAGGGGAGGGCCTGGGATGACAAAAGCTGCTAGATCCAGGTAACGGGAGGGAGGCAGGCCTCACCTTCAGAGGCAGGAAAGGGAGGGAACACCGGGGATTAAAAAATGGCAGGATCCAGATAGGATTCAGGTAAGGGGAGGGCAGAGAGCTAAGGGAGATGAACTTGTCTGGCAGTTTTTCTTACTGTGGCAGTCTGTGTGTTGCTGTGAGGCTTGAGGATGCACCACTGGTGTTTCAACGTCAGCAAGATTGCACATGGTGCACAGGTTTCAATGCAGCTTACAGACTGAGACAGACTAGGAAAAAGGAAGAGGCCATCCAGTTCTCCAAGGATTGGCTAGAGAAAACGCTGTTAATATCAGAGAAACACTGTCTCATACATTACAGCCATGGTGTCCATCAATCTCGTTGAAGGCTTTGCCCTCTTTTGTCGACCCTCCACTTTACCAAGCATGACATCCTTCTCCAGCAAATGGTCCCCTCTGACAACATGACCAAAGTAGGTGAGAAGAAGTCTGGTGATCCTCACTTCCAAGGAGCATCTTGACCACACTTCCTCCAGAACAGGTCTGTTAGTTCTTTTAGCAGTCCATGGTACTTTCAGCATTCTTCACCAGCACCACAACTCAAAAGCATCAACTCTTCTTCAGTCTTCCT
>NW_006921609.1:12653827-12662541 GCF_000298275.1 Orycteropus afer afer | reverse complement strand
CCAAAACCAGTCCATTTCAACTCACTAATGCCTAGGATATCAATCTTTATGTGTTCCAGTTCATTTTTGACAACTTCCAATTTTCCTACATTCATACTCCATACATTCCATGTTCCGATTATTAATGGCTGTTTGCTGCTTTTTCTCTTCAATTTGAGTGGTGCCAAGTCAGCAAATGCAGGTCTTGAAAGCTTTACTTTATCCATACGAGTAACGCTGATTTTATTCTGATAATGCAGCTCTTTCCCAGTCCTACTTTGAGAGCCTTCTAAGCTAAGTGACACATCTTCCTCCTCTGTATTGGACAATGTTGTTGGACTATTCATAAAGTTGTGCAGTAATGTATCAGACAGTGCTTCTCTGCTATTCATAAGCTTTTCCCTGGCCAATTATTTGAGAAGTGGATGGCATCCTCCTTCTTCCTAGGCATTAGTGAGCTGAAATGGATAGTTTTTGGCCATTTTGAATCAAACAACTATATGATCTACTATGTTGGGAATGAAAATTTGAAGAGGAATGGCATAGTGTTCCTCATTGCAAAGGATGTTTTAAGATCTTTCCTGAAGTACAATATTAGCAGTGTTAGGATGATATCCATAAGCTTACAAGGAATACCAGTTAATACTATTATTATTCAAATTTACATGCCAACCACCAAAGCCAATGGTGAAGAAATTAAATATTTTTATCAAATTCTGCAGTCTGAAATTGATGGAACATGCCGTCAAAGTATGTTGATCATCACTGCTGACTGGAATTCAAAATTTGGAAACAAAGAAGAATCATTGGTAGTTGGAAAATTTGGCCTTGGTGGCAGAAATAATGCTGGAGATGGTATAATAAAATTTTTCAAGACCAACAACTTATTCACTATAAATAGCTTTTTTTCCACAACACAAATTGTGGCTATACCTGTGGACTTCACCAGATGGAGTACATATGAATAAGATTGACTTCATCTGTGGCAAGAGGCAATGGAAAAGCTCAATATCTTCAGCCAAAACAAGGCCAGTAGCTGATTGTGGAACAGACCATCAACTGCTCATATGCAAGTTCAACTTGAAGTTGAAGACAATTAAAACAAGTCCACAAAAGCCAAAATATGACCTTGAATATATCCCTCCTGAATTTAGAGACCATCAAAAGAATAGGTTTGATGCACTGAACATCAATGACTAAAAACCAAAAGAATTGTGGGATGACATCAAGAACATCATCCATGAAAAAAACAAGAGGTCATTAGGTCATTGGGTCATTAGGTCATAAAGATGAGAAAAGAAGAAAAGACAAAAATAGAGGTCAGCAGAGACTCTGAAACTTGCCCTTGAGCAGGGAGTAGCTAAAAAAAAAAAAAAAAAAATGGAAGAAATGACAAGATAAAAGAGCTGGACAGAAGATTTCAAAGAGCAGCTCAAGCAGACAAAACCAATTACTATAATGAAACGTGCAAAGACCTGGAGTTAGAAAACCAAAAGGGAAGAACATGCTTGGCATTTCACAAGCTGAAAGAACTGAAGAAAAAAAATTAAGCCTTGAGTTGCAATATTGAAAGATTCTATGGGCAAAATATTGAATGATGCAGGAAACATCAAAAGAAGATAGAAGGAATACGCAGAGTCACTCTACCAAAAAGAACTGATCAATCTTCAACCTTTTCAGGAGGTGACATATCTTCAAGAACCAATGGTATTGAAAGCAGAAGTCAAAGGTGCACTGGAGGAATTGGTAAAGAACAAGGCTCAAGGAATTGACAGAATGCCTATTGAGATGTTTCAGCAAACGGATTCCCCACTGGAGCCACTCACTCAGTTGTGCCAAGAGAATTGGAAGACAGCTATGTGTCCAACTGACTGGAAGAGATCCATATTTGTAACCATTCCAAAGAAAGGTGATCCCACAGAATGTGAAAATTAACAATATCATTAATATTGTATGCAAGTAAAATCTTCCTGAAGATAATTCAAAAATGGTTGCAGCAGAAGATTGACAGAGAACTTCTAGAAATGCAAGCTGGATTCAGAAGAGGATGTGGAATGGAATATATCATTGCTTATATCAGATGGATCTTGGCTGAAAGAGAAGAATACCAGAAAGATGTTTGCTTGTGTTATATTGACTATACAAAAGCATTTGATTGTGTGGGTCATAACAGATTATGGATAACATTAAGAAGAATGAGAATTCCAGAACATTTAATTGTACTCACGAAGAACGTGTACATAGACCAGGAGGCTGTCATTTAAATAGAACAAGAAGATACCCACTGCATGGTTTAAAATCAGGAATGGAGTGCATCAGGTTTGTATCCTTTCACCATACTTATTCAATCTATATGCTGAGCAAATAATCTTAGAAGCTGGACTATAAGAAGAACATGGCATCAAGATTGGAGGAAGAATCATTAACAACCTGCGACACGCTGATGACACAACTTTTCTTGCTGAAAGTAAGGATGATTTGAAGAATTTACTGATGAAAATTGAGGAATACAGCCTGCAGTATGGATTACATCTCAATATAAAGAAAACAAAAATCCTCACAAGTGGACCTATAAGCCACACCTCGATAAATGGAGAAAAGTTTGAAGTTGTCCAAGACTTCACATTGCTTGGTTCTGCAATTGACACTAATGGAAGCAGCAGTCAAGACATCAGATGACATATAGCACTGAGCAAATTGACTGTAAAGGACCTCTTTCAAGTGCTGAACAGCAAAGATATCTCCTTGAGGACAAAGGTGTGCCTGACCCCAGCCATGGTATTTTCAATCATCTTAGTGCCTAAGCATTTGACTGTTAACTAGAAGGCTGGCGGTTCAAACCCAGGATATTGATCCTGGGAAGGAAGGTTGGGCAATCTACTTCTGTAGTGATAGCACCTCAGAAACCCAAGGAGGGGTCACTATGAGTCGGATCCGACTCAAAGGCAGTGTGTTTGTTGTTCATATGCATGTGACAGCTGGACAATGAATAAGGAAGACTGAAGAACTGATGTTTTTGAGTTGTGGTGCTGGCAAGAATGCTGAAAGTACCATGGACTGCTTAAAGAACTAACAAATCTATCCTAGAGGAAGTGCAGCCAGAATGCTCCTTGGAAGTGATAATGACCAGACTTCGTCTCACCTACTTTGGTCATGTTATCAGAAGGGACCATTTACTGGAGAAGGATGTCATGCTTGGTAAGGTAGAGGGTCGATGATAGAGGGGAAGGCCCTCAAAGAGATGGACTGACACAGTGGCTGCCATGATGGGCTCCAGTGTAGCAAGGATCATGGAGCTCTGGCAGAACTGGGCAGTATTTCATTCTGCTGTGCATAGGGTCACTTGAGTCGGAGGCGACTTGATGGGCACCTAACAACAGCAACAATAACATCTGTGTCATTCAATATTTTGCCAATAGAGTCCTTTCACATTAAAAATTGAAGCTTGAATATTTTTCTTCAGTTCTTTCAGCTTGAGAAATGCCTAACATATTCTTCCATTTTAGCTTTCTTACTCAGGTCCTTGCTCGTTACGTTCTAGTACTTTACTTCATCTTCTAAAACCATGCTTTGAAATATTCTGTTCAGCTCTTTTATTTAATCATTTCTTCCATTAGCTTTAGTGACTCTACATTTAATAGCAAGTTTCTGAGTCTCTTCCGACACTCATTTTGGTCTTTCTTTTCTTTCCACTCTTTTTAATGACCTTTTGATTGCTTCATGTATGATATCCTTGATGTCATACCACAAATCATCTGGTCTGTGGCCATGTGTGTTCAATGCATCAGAATTATTCTTGAGATGGTCTATAAATTCAGTCATGATATCCTCAAGGTGTTATTTTGGCTCTCATGGACTTGTTATAATTTTCTTCAGCTTCAACTTGAACTTGCATATGAACTACTGATGATCTGTCTCACGTTTGGACCCTGGCCTTGTTCCATCTCATGATATTGATCCTTTCCTTTGTCTCTTTCCACAAATGCAATCAACTGGATTTTTGTGTATTCCCTCCAGTGTTGTCTACATGCATAGTCACTTTTTATGTTGTTGGAAAAAAGTATTTGCAATAAATAAGTCACTGATCTTCTTAAATACTATCACAAGATTTCCAGCACTGTTTCTATCAACAACACCTTATTTTCTAACTATTGATCTTCCTCCTTTGTTTTCAACTTTTGCATTCTAATCACCACTAATTATCAATACAGCTTGATTGCAGGTTTGATCAGTTTCAAACTGCAGAAGTGGGTAAAAATATTCAGTTTCTTCATTTTTGGTGTTTTGGTTGGTGCATAAGTTTGAATAATAGTCATATTAGTTTGTCTTCCTTATAGGTGTATGGCTAGTATCCTATCATTGAGAAGTAGGACTGCTTTATTTGAAATTTGTAAAGGCTAGACTTAGTATTTGACTTCTCCTTATTGATTTTGATCATTTACTCACATGTTTCTTCATTTTCTATGAGTTATATGTAAATCTCTGCTCTGTGGGAAGAATACCAAGCAAGGAAAACTAAATCCTCATATTATGTATTCAGGGGACTTCTGGAAAGATAGCACAATAGATAGACAAGGTACACAGAACCTCTGCAACAAATAAATAAGAAACCAATTGACACAAATACAGAAGATAATCCTGAAACCCTGAGCTTTGAAGGGAAGGATACACAAGTGGATTAAATACTAACTATAGAAGAACCTGAATGAAAACAAAGAAAATAGAAACAAATGGAGCTGTGGGTGGTTGGCTGTTTTGACAGCACAGCAAAATTGAATATTTACACGTGCCTTCTTGATGTGAGCATCAACCTAAGAATCAGCCCTGGTGGCCATGGACTAAGTGAACAACTGTACTGGTGACTGACTACTAGAAAGGAAAACTTTCAGCTGTCCTTATGATACAATAATTTTGAATATTTGCAAGTAGCATGGCAATTTTGAATATTTGCAGGCAATGTTCTGATCAGAGCACCAACATAAGAATAGGCTTTGCTTGGTAAGGACAGCACACAGAAAAATACTGGAGGCTGACAACTAGAAAGTTGTGATATTCCCCTTGTTACTCTTACATGCCACACCCTCTTGGTAAAAGGAGGTGTGGCCATCCCCTGCCTCCACCCACCTTCTGGACTGGCAGGAATTCCATCCTAGTTTGTGTGGCCTGACAGAGCCTGGGTGTTCTGCCCCTTGTGCAGTTTTGATTTTGTTTGTTTATTTATAACTTATTCTTTTTTTCTTCCCCTTTCTTCCTTTTTATTTGTTCTCTCTTTCCCTTCCCTTATTTTTTTCTCTTTCTTTTCCTGCTCACCCTTTTTTCTTTCTTTCTTTCCTTTTTTCTTTGGTTCTTCCCATACCTTGTTTTCCCTTTAGCAGCTTTCTCATTACTATTCTTTGACTCTTGCTCTTTCCTTTCATTCTCCCCTGCCCACTGGATATCTCCCCCCCCCTTCTTATTATTGCCTTTCCTTGTTTTGTTTTGTTTTGTTCTGTTTACACAGTTAGTGTTTTTTCTTCTTTTGTTTTAATTTTTTTGGTAGTTTTTTATTCTTTTATTTCTTTTATATCTAACTGAGTAGGAGATAGCACCCATTCCCAGGTGACCCAACCATATCTACACTTTCTGAAGCCCCACCCACTGAATGAGGGCCACTACTTGCTTC
This sequence comes from Orycteropus afer afer, assembly GCF_000298275.1. NCBI lineage: Eukaryota > Metazoa > Chordata > Mammalia > Tubulidentata > Orycteropodidae > Orycteropus > Orycteropus afer. The sequence continues at coordinate 12,656,900 of NW_006921609.1, read as the reverse complement.
TGCACCAACTGACCAACAATAGATGGTAGCCAGTACCAGGCTGACTCACCCTCAACTGCACTTCACTAACAGCTAACAGAGATCTCTGCACAAACTGTCATTCTCTACCACACCAGGGGAAAGGTGGTGAGAGCCTAAGTGCTGCCAACTAGCAAATGCAGGAGCACAGTACCTTGCTCACACATATATACAGGTATATCAAAACAAAATAAAGAGAAAAAAAAAATGGGACCAATCACACCAACATATAAACACCAATTAAATATAAATATAATGACATCACAATGTCTTGGAGACAAACAACATCCCAGTCCACACAAAGAAATAAGATAAACTAGTACAAAGTAGGATACAGACCCAGAAAACAGCCATGAGGAAATAACAGCATTGGACTTCCCTGAAAAGGAATTCAAAAGAATTATATTTAGGTACCTTCAACAGATTGAGAGACAGGTCAAGGAAAACACTGACAAAATAAAAGAGTACACAGACTCTAGAACAATTTAAGAAAACAAGTACAAACTGACAAAATTAATGAAAAATTAGAAACAATATAAAATTAACAAATACATACCCAGAGGTTTAATGCTAAGATTTCAGAAATAGATAATACATTGAATAGGCAAAGGAATAGAATCAATTCAATGGAAGACAGAACTAATGAGATTGAAAACAAATACCTCAATACAACTTTGTTAAGGGATCAAAGAGAAAAAAGATCAAAACAAGATGAAGAAAGCCTAAGATTCATGAGGGATACCATTAAGAGGAATAACATAGATATAATTGGAATTCCAGAGCAGGAAAAGATAAATTAAACCACAGAGAAAATTGTGGAAGATTTGTTGGAAGAGACTTTCCTAATATAATGAAAGCCAAAAAAGATATCCATACAAGAAGTTAAATGAACCCAAACAGGATCGACACCAAAAGAAAATCACCGACACACCAAAACCAAGCATGAAGAAAGAATCCTAAAAGCAGCATTGGGAAAACAAAAGTTACCTATAAAAAGGCAACCTATAAGACTAAGCATTAATTTCTTGGCAGAAACTATGCAGGCAAGAATGCAATGGGATGACATATATAAAATCCTGAAAGAAACAACATTGCCAAACAAGAATTATATACCCAGAAAAATTGTCTTTCGAATATAATGGCAAAATTAAAACATTACCAGATAAACAAAAATTAAGGGAATTTGTTAACACCAGACCAACTTTATAAGTAATGCTAAAGATAGTCCTTTGGACAGAGAACTAACAATGGCAGATAATAATTGATGATTAACACACATGACAACATAACCCAGAAATCAAACTAATTATAGAAGTAAACAAACTAAAATAAGCTTACAAGACTGTAAACAGGGAACCAGAAACATCAATTAGCAAATGATGACAACTACAAAAAAGAGGGAATATATAGTGTAGGAACAGAAATTCCAAGTGGTAAAGAAGTGAAGACAATTACAAGATAGAACAGATTGTTCTAAACCTGGGAAGAAAATTATAAATCTCAGGGTAGGTTCAAAGAAAAGAATAAGAAAGGTACAAATACTTAACAAATACAAAAACAATAACAACAAAGGAAATGATGACAATATTCTTAAACAAAATGAGCTCAGCACAGAAAAATTATATGGAAGAAAGGAAACAACAATACCTGGAAAAAACACTTAACACAATGACAGCAACAAATTCATACTTATTGATAAATTATTGAATGGAAATGGATAAAATGCAGCATTCAAGAAATGGAGTGTTTCAGACTAGGTAAGAAAACATGACTCATCAATATGTTGTCTACAAGAGATACACCTTAGACAGAAAGACAAAAATAGACTAAAAAATCAAAGGTTGGAAAAAGATATAGCAAGTAAATGGCAACCAAAAAAGAGCAAGAGTGGAAATATTAATTTCTGATAAAATAAACTTTAAGACAAAAACCAGAGTTCTGGCAAGATGGTGAACTAGGCAGAAGGACTGCACAGACCCTCTTCAACAAAGAAAAGGGAAACCAATTGACACAGACACAGGAGATAATCTTGCACCTCTGAGCCTTGAAGGGAAGGATGCAGAAGTAGACTAAACCCCAACTAGCAGAAGAATTTGTGTGAAAATACCAAAAAAGGAGACATACAGAGCTGCGGTATGGCAGGGACCTGAACGCCCCTGATGGCACAAACAGCTTGGACATTCCTGAGTGGTGGTAGGACCTAAAAATTAACCTAAAAATCACCCTGCTAACCAGGGACTACACGGACTGGGCATGGTGGCTGGGGAACAAACAGAGAAAGGTGGGCTGAGTTGTGGACTTTTGCCGGTCTGGAGGACGCCGCCATTTTGTAGGTTTAAAAAGCAGCTTGACTATTTTGGATATTTAAAGAGACAGCGCTCTGGCAGATTCCTGTGGTGGTAGGGCTTAAGAATTAACCTAAAAATCACCCTGCTAGCCAGGGACTGCACAGGGGACTGTGCATGGTGGCTAGGGAAAAAATGGAGAAGGTGAAGAGAAAGGTGGGTTGAGCTGTGGACTTTTGCCGGTCCAGAGGGTGCCATCATTTTGAAGGTTTAAAAAGCGGCTTGGCTATTTTGGATATTCAAAGAGACAGTGCTCTTGCAGATTCCTGGGGCTTAAGAACACATTCTGCTTTCTAGCAACCCCAGGGACACTTGGGGCCTGCAAGACTGAAAAGGTACGACGTTTTTCTTGTTACTACACCCTATACCTGCTTGGTGAACGGAGGTGTGGCCACCCCTCTCCCACCTACCTTCTGGGCCCACAGGAACTCCATCACAGTCTGTGTGCTCAGACGGAGCCTGGGTGCCCTACTTAGTAATCCACTGACTTTTTCTTTTCTTCTTTTTTTTTTATTTCTTTTTTGCTTTCTTTTTCCCGGTGATTAGTTTGCTTGTATTTGTCTGTTTCAAAACAAATAATATTATTAATACTTGTTGTCCTTTTTATTATTATTCTTAATTTTCCCCTACCAGGTCCTAGTTTTCAGCCTTTTTTCTTTTCCCTGTGCCTGGTTGAAATTCTGCCCACACAACCCCTCCCAATTTACAGG
>NW_006921609.1:12633026-12650777 GCF_000298275.1 Orycteropus afer afer | reverse complement strand
TGTAAACTGTGGTCAATGACATGAGACAAAGTATATGTGAACTGCTGTATGGAAAGTGAATTTGCTCTGTAAATCTTCACCCAAATCACAATAAATAAAATAAAATTTAAAAAAAAGACAAAAACCACCATAAGAAACAAGGGAGAACATTGTATGATTGAAGGATTGATTGAACAAGAGGATATAACCATAAAAAATGTCTACACACCCAATAGAAGAGTCCCAAATTACATAAATCAGACTTTAACAGAATTGAAAAGACAAATAGATGACTACAGAGGAATAGTGTTGTTATTGTTGCTGTTATTAGTTGCCGTTGAGTCAGCTACGACTCATAGCAACCCTATGTACAACAGAACAAAACATTACTTGACCTTGTGCCAGCCTCACAGTCCTTGCTATACTTGAGCCCATTATCACAGCCACTGTGTCAATCCATCTTGTTGAGGGTGTTTCCCTTTGTTCACTGACCCTCCACTTCACCAAGCATGACAGCATTCTGCAGGGAATGGTCCCTTTTGACAACATGACCAAAGTAGGTGAGATGAAGTCTTGCCATTCTCACTTCCAAGGAGCATTCCAGCAGTACTTCTTACAGGACAGATTTTTTTCATTTTTCTGGCAGTCCATGGACTTTGAGTATTCTTTGACAACACCACAACTCAAAAGCATCAACTCTTTTTTGGTCTTTCTTATTCATTGTCCAGCTTTAGTATGCATATGAGGTGATTGAAAACACCATGGCTTGGGTTAAGCACACCTTAGTCCTCAAGGAGATATCTTTGTTTTTCAGCACTTTGAAGAGGTCTTTTGCAGTAGATTTCCCCAATGCAAAATGTCTGATTTCTTGACTGCTGCTTTCATTGATGTTGATTGTGGAACCATGCAATAAGAAATCTTTGACAACTTCTATCTTTTCTCTAAATATAATGATGCTGCTTATTGGCCCACTTGTGAGGATTTTTGTTTTCTTTATGTTGATATGTAATCCATACAGCAGGTTTAATCTTCATCAGTAAATTCTTCAAGTCATCCTCATTTTTATCAAGCAAAATTATATCATCTGCAAATCACGTTGTTAATGAGTCTTCCTCCAATCCTGATGCCACACTCTTCTTCTCGGATTATTTGCTTAACATACAAATTGAATAACTGTGGTGAAAGAATACAACCCTGACACACTCCCTTCCTGATTTTAAACCATGAAGTATACTCTTATTCTATTTGAACAACAGCCTCCTGGTCCATGTTAAGGTTCTTCTTGAGCACAATTAACCAAACCAAAACCAAACTCACTGCCATCAGGTTGGATGCAACTCATAGCAACTCCTCCTTGGGTTTCCAAAGCGGTATCACTACAAAAGTAGATTGCCCAACCCTAAATGTTCTGAAATGCCCATTCTTCCGGATGTTATCCATAATTTGTTATGAATTACACAGTCAGTTGCTTTTGCAGAGTCAATAAAACCCAATTAAACATCTTTCTGGTGTTCTTTGCTTTCAGCCAAGACCAATCTGACTTCAGCAATAATGTCGCTTGTTCCATGTCCTCTTCTGAATCCAGCTTGTATTTCTGGAAGTTTTCTGTAAGTAAACAGCTGCAACAGTTTTTGAAATGTCTTCAGAAAGATTTTACTTGAGTGTGATATTAATGATTGTTGTTGTTAGGTGCTGTCGAGTCAGCTCCGACTCGTAGCCACCATATGTACAACAGAATGAAACACTGCCCAGTCCTGTGCCAGGCTCACACTACTAGCTATACCTGACCCATCGGTGCAGCCACTGTGTCTATCCATCTTGTTGAGGGTCTCTCCCTGTTTTGTTGACCCTCCCTTTACAAAGCATGATATCCTTCTCCAGGAAATGGTCCTTTCTGACAACATGAACAAAGTACGTCAAATGATGTCTAGTCATTCTTGCTTCCAAGGAGAATTCTGGCTGCACATCTTCTAGGACAGATTTGTTAGTTATTTTGTCAGTCCATGGTACTTTCAGTGTCTTTTGCCAAAACCATGAGTCAAAAGCATCAACTTTTCTTCAGTCTTCCTTGTTTATTGTCCAACTCTCACATGAATAAGAGGCTACTGAAAATACCATGGCTTGGGTTGGGCACACCTTAGTCTTCAAAGAAACATCTTTGCTCTTCATCACTTAAAAGAAGTCTTTATCAGCAGATTTTCCCAGTGCAATATGTTGTGTGATGTCTTGACTGCTGCTTCCATTAATGTTGATTATGGAACAAAATACTATGAAATTTTTGACAGCTTCAATCTTTTCTCCATTTATCATGATGCTGCTTTTTGGTCTAGTTGTAAGGATTTTCATTTCCTTTATGTTGAGATGTAATCCATACTGCAAACGGTAGTCTTTAATCTTCATCAGTAAGTGCTCCAAGTCACCCTCACTTTCAGCAAGCAAGGTTGTATTATCTGCATATCACAGGTTTTTAGTGAGTCTTCCTTCAATCCCAATGCCATGTTCTTCTTCATATAATTCAGTTTCTTGGATTATTTGCTCAGCGTACAGATTGAACAAGTATGATGAAAAGATACAACCCTGATGGACTCCATTCCTGATTTTAAACCATGCACTATCCCCTCCTTTTGTTTGAACGACTGCCTCCTGGTCTATGTACAGGTTCCTTGTGAGCACAATGAAGTGTTCTGGAATTCCCATTCTTCTCAATGTTATCCACAATTTATTATGATCCACACAATCAAATGCTTTTGCATAGCCAAGATCCATCTGACATAAGTTATGATATCTCTCATTCCCCATCCTCTCCCTAATGTGGGTTGCATTTTTGGAAGTTTTCTGTCAATATACAGATGCAACCATTTTTTAATTATCTTCAGCAAAATTTCACTTGTGTGTGATATTAATGATATTGTTTGATAATATCCACATTCTGTTGGATCACCTGTCTTTGGAATTAGCTCAACTATTGAATATCTTCTGGTCAGTGGGCCAGGTAACTGTCTTCTAAATGTCTTGACATAGGTGACTAAGTTCCTCCAGCACTGTATTCATTTGTTGAAATGTCTTAATGGATATTCCATCAATTCCTGGAGCCTTGTTTTTCACCATCTCTTTCAGTGTAACTTAGTCTTCTTCTTTCAATACCATAGGTTCTTGACCATATGTTACCTCCAGAAAATAGTTGAACATGGATAAATTCTTTTTGGTACAGTGTCTATGTGTTCTTTCCATCTTCTTTTGATGCTTCCTGTGTTATTCAATATTTTGCCCATAGAATCCTTCAATATTGCAACTTAAAGTTTGAATTTTTCTTCAGTTCTTTCAGCTTGAGAAATGCCTAGTGTGTTCTTCTCTTTTGGCTTTCTAACTCAGGTCTTTGTGCATTTCATTATAATAATTGACTTTGTCTTCTTGAGTTGTTCTTTGAAATCTTCTGTTCAGCTCTTTTATCATGTCATTTCTTCCCTTTGCTTTAGCTACTATACATTCAAGAGCAAGTTTCAGAGTCTCTTCTGACAGCCACATTGGTCTTTTCTTCCTTTCTTATCTTTTTAATGACCTCTTGCTTTCTTTATGGATGATGTTCTTGATGTCATCCCATAATTCATCTAGTTTTCACTCATTGGTTTTCAGTGCTTCAAATCTATTCTTGATGGTCTCTAAATTCAGGTGGGATATAATCAAGGTCATATTTTGGAGCACGTGGACTTGTTTTAATTGTCTTCAACTCCAACTTGAAATTGCATAAGAGCAATTGATGGTCTGTTCCACAGTCAGCTCCTGTCCCTTGAAGATACTGAACTTCTCCATCACCTCTTTGCATAGATGTAGTCAATCTGCTTCCTGTGTATTCCATCTGGTGAGGTCCACATGTATAGCCACCGTTTATGTTGTTGAAAAAGGCACTTGCAATGAAAAAGTCATTGGCCTTGCAAAATACTATCATGCAATCTCCAGCATCATTTCTATCACCAAGGTCATATTTTCTGACTAATGATGGCTTCTTCTTTGTTTCCAACTTTTGCATTCTAATCACCAACAATTATCAATACACCTTGCATGTTTGGTCAATTTAAGACTGCAAAAGTTGGTAAAAATCTTTAATTTCTTTACCTTTGGCTTTAGAGGTTGATGTGTAAATTTGAATCATAGTAATATGAACTTATCTTCCTGATTGTTGTTTTTGTTGTTGTTGTTAGGTGCCATCAAGTTGTTTCCAACTCATAGCGACCCCATGCACAGCAGAACAAAACACTGCCCAATCTCACACCAATTCAATCATCCTTCCTATACTTGAGCCCATTGTCACAGTCACCATGTCAAACCATCTTGTTGAAGGCCTTCCCCTCTTTCATCGACTCTCCACCTTACCAAGCATGACATCCGTCTCCAGGGAATGGTCCCTAACATGACCAAAGTAGGTGAGATGAAGTCTGGCCATTCTTGCTTCAAAGAAACATCTCAGTTACACTTCCTCCAGGACAGATCTGTTAGTTCCATTAGCAATCTATGGTACTTTCAGCATTCTTCACCAGCACCACAACTCAAAAACATCAACTCTTCTTCCATCTTCCTTATTCATTGTTCAGCTCTCACATGCATATGAGGCAATTGAAAATATCATGGCTTGTGTCAGGCGTACCTTAGTCCTCAAGGTGACATTGTGGAGTAGTAAATTACATGGTATGGCTTTTCTAGCCATAAGTCTTTGTAAACTCCGTGGTGGAATTTGCTGTGAGCAACTGAGGAGGTCCTGATTGAAAAAGTTATCCACCTGGCATATTTCTGTTGGGAGTGGCACAAAGCCATGTTCTGGGAAGTTTGCTCTCTGTCAGGTGCTTAGAATTCTAATGTTATGATTGGCTAGTTTGGCCACTCGGCCAGGCTCAAAAGGAGGCCTCCTAGAGGCAGAACTCTCTCTCTCTCTCTGACTCCTGTTTGAGGAAGATGTGCTGCTGAAAGAGACACATGCTGCTGGGAAAGAGACACAAGAGACATGCATTGCTGAGTGAGACACTGAGGTACATGCACTGCTGGGAGAAAGACTGTGAGAGACAGTAGGCTGGGAGAGAGACTGAGCATTTTTCCTGAACTTGAGTTGTAGCCTGGTGCTTCCTCAATAAACCCCGTTATCTGTGGATTCTATGTGGTCACTGCAGTGAATTATTGAACCTAGGAGAGAGGTGGTGGGTGCTTTGGGAGGAATGGTTGGTGAAAGGGTTGGAGGGAGGCAGCATGTCTGGTCTTGCAGGAATAGGCCTTGGGCTACTGATAGTGCTTCTGTCTTCCCCTTGTGGGGTTAGAGGAGGTCAGAACATGTGGCCTCCTTGTCCCTTCTGTAGTTGGTGTCAGAAGTGGTGGGATTCCTTGAAGTGGCTCCAGACTCATAGAAGCATGTTGTTGTTGTCATGTACCATTGAGTCAGACCCGACTCATAGCGACCCCTCTTTGGGTTTCCAAGGCAGTATCACTACAGAAGTAGATTACCCCATCATTCCTTCCAAGGAGTGGCTGGTGGGTTTGAACTGCTAGCCTTCTGGCCAGCAGTCAAGTGCCTTAGGCACTATGCTACCAGAGCTCCTCATAGAAGCATGAGACTTTGTAAAAGAAAGAAGGAAGGGGCCTGAGAAGTGAAACTTTGGATTCTTAGATGGTTACTTTCTTTGATGTTACCTCTTAAAGGAGATAATTGATCCAGAGGCTAGGGCTTTTGGTTACACCCAGCCAAAGGCCCAAGGCCATATGGATTAAATGGGAAGATAATCAAGGTGAAGAGAGGAACCTGGAATGTCTTAAAAAGGATTATGTGTTTTGGATTATGTGTTTACCTGAATGTGCTACAGGTATTGAATGTCTTTTACCTGCTTGTACATTAGAAATGATTATGGGGTGTGGCTAACAGAGAGCGTGTATGTCTGCCTTCAGCTGATACTTGAGTGGATATGTTTAAATGGGGAAATAGAATTTGCCCAGAAGAAACACAGGTTTGTTTTAAGCCCTGTGGTAGAGTAGAAGGAGCTTAGATAGAAAACCAGAGCCCACCCAGTACTACTGAGAGAATGGAAGATTTGCATTTGAAGAGAGGACCTGAAGAGCAAAAAAATGACTGTTTAGCTTTTTGAATTTCAGACTGTAGAAGTTGATAAAAATCTTCAATTTCCTCATCTTTGGCTTCAGTAGTTGGTGCATAAATTTGAAAAATAGTTGTATTAACAGGTCCTCCTTGCAGGCGTATGGATATTATCCTATCACTGACAGCATTGTACTTCAGGACAGATCTTGAAACATCCTTTGTGATGATGAATGCCATGCCATTTCATATCAAACTGATATTCCCAGCATAATAGACCACATGGTTGTCTGATTCTAAATGGCCAAAACCAGTCCATTTCACCTCACTAATATCTAGGATATCAATCTTTATGTGTTCCATTTCATTTTTCACAACTTCCAATTTTCCTAGATTCATACTTCGTACATTCCATGTTCTGATTATTAATGGATGCTTGCAGCTATTTCTCCTCAATTTGAGTGGTGCCACATCAGCAAATGGAGGTCTTGAAAGCTTTACCTTATCCATATGAGTAAGGCTGGTTTTGCTCTGATGATGTAACTCTTTCTCAGTCCTATTTTGAGAGCTTTTTAACCTAAGTGACCCATACTCCTCCTCTGTATTAGACAATGTTTCTGGACTATTCAAAAAGTTGTGCAGTAGTATATCAGTCAGTGTTTCTCTCCTATTCAAAAGTTTTCCCTGGCCAATTCTTTGAGAAGTGAATGGCCTCTACCTTCTTCCTAGTCTGTCTAAGTCTGTAAGCCAGGCTGATACCTGTGCACCATAAGCACCCCACTGGGTTTGAAACACCAGTGGCACAGCCTCAAGACTCACAGCAACACATCACCACAGTAGGAAAAAACCACAGACAAGTGTGTCTCCCTCACCTGTTGGAAACCTCTCCAACCTCTCCTCACCTGGATCACTGTGACTGACTTCTCACTCTGTCCCAGGCCCCCTAGCTTTTATACTCTCCTTTCTCTTGCCTTCCCACCTTGCCTCTTTTGGGGCATGGTCTCAGTTCCCTCTCCTCACCTGAATCCCTGCAGCTGACTCCTCACTCTGTCCGGGTGCCCCTAGCCTTTCTAATCTCCTTTCCCCCACCTTCCCACCTTGCTGCTTGTGGGATGTGGCCTGGGTTCCCACTCCTCCTCTGGATCCCTGTGGTTGACACGTCCTGATATATGTATGGATATTATCCTATCATTGACTTCACTGTACTTCAGGATTGATCTTGAAATATTCTTTATGGCAATGAATGTGATGCCTTTCCTCACAATTTGTCATACCTGACTTGGTAGATATTATGATTGTCTGATTCAAAATGGCCAACTCCAGTTCATTTCAGCTCACTAAAACTTAGGATATAAATCTTTGTGCTTTTCATTTCATTTCAACAACTTCCAATTTTCCTAGATTCATACTTCATTCATTCCATGTTCCGATTGTTAATGGTTGTTTGCAGCTGTTTCTTCCTATTTTGTATTGTGCCCCATCAGCAAATGGAGGTTCAAAAGTTAACTCCATCCACATCATTAAGGTTAACTCTACTTTGAGGAGACAGCTCTTCCATAGTCATGTTTTAAATGCATTTCAACCTGAGGGTCTCATCTTCTTGTACTACATCAGACAATGTATCACAGCTATTCCTAAAGTTTTCCAGTAATATATAAGACATTGTTTCAATGCTATTCAGAAGGTTTTCACTGGCCAATTTTTTTTTTTTTTTTTTAGAAGTAGATGGCCCTTTCCTTCTTCCAAATCTTCCTTAGTCTGGAAGCTCCTCTGACACCAGAGTACCACGGGTGACCCTGCTGGTATTTGCAATACTGGTGACATGGCCTCCAGCCTCACAGCAACACAAAAGCCACTACAGGATGACAATCTGACAGATGAGTGGTGGCAACAAGAGGTATAAACAATAAGAGTAAATAAAAAACAAATAATAAAATAACTGGCTGGTTATATTAGCATTCAGTCACCAACATTACTAAAGCGTTACTATAAGCAGATTTTTGGCTGTGATAATGTTCTAATTAGGAGATAAGTGAAATTAGCTTAAGTAACAAGCATTCTAAAGGTGTTAAGTGTACCTTTGTAAGTTGTGGAACCAGACTCATTAGTTTGTGATTATACTGCATGTGTTAGACTGGGTTCTCTAGAGAAACAAAAACCAGCAAAGCTTATATATACATAAAGAGAGAGAAAAATTTATCTTAGGAAAATGATTCACAAATGTATGGAAGCCAGCTAGTCCAAGGTCCCTGGAGCAAATGTCAGGCTGGAGGCTTTTCCTAGCTTTGGCAACCAAAGGGGCCGAGAAGCTCAAGACTGGAAGGCAGTACACCAGCTATTTACTCCAACGAATGATGAATCCAAGATCTCCAGGCTGAATGGTGGACCACTCATTCATGGACAGTTGTAGGCAGCACACCAGAATCCCGATCCACAGAAAAATGTCTCTCTTCCCAGGATGTCCCTGGATATCCTGGAAGCAAGCCACAACCCTAGGAAAACTACCCTTGAACAGATTGGCCACTCAGAACAAAGTCATCCGATCCCATCATGGGAACAACCACACAGAACTGGGGTCCAGCCAAGTTGACACACAGCTCCAACTATCACAATCCACCCCTTGTCAACTTGGTAGTTGTACACATCTTCTTAACCATATATAATCTCTAAATAAGGACAATTAGAGAGTCATATTTGTGCCTAACATGATATGCTAACACACATACAACTGAAATGCATTAACTTTATTTACATTTCATAGTTCATAACAGAAGGAAAAAAAATATTTGATACACATATGCAATGAAGAAATATAACAATCACAGTCCTCGTTTCTGCAACAGGTAATGTGGTAGTAGCTGATATTCAGAACTACCTCTTTCCCCACCCATTCTGTATTTCCCTTGCCCTCAGCAAGCACCTCAGCTGGTCATGGAACTTTACCTGGTGGGGTGACCCAAACCTTCATTCCTGAAGGGTCTGGGCCATTAGCAGTCATACCAGAACTGGGTTGCTGTAATTTTTCATTGACTTTAATCACAGGGCATGGTAGTACTAAGAGACATCCTAAAGAATCTCCTATATTCCAGACATACTCCTCTTCACTTCCATTATGTAATATCAATCCAATTTTCCCTTGGTAATCAGAATCTATCACATCAGATAGTACAGTATAGCTCTTCTATGTCTGTTGATCTAGAGGCATGAGGAAGCCAAAATGGCTGGATGGCATTCTTAATTTTCAGTTCAATGCAATCAGTATTGGGGTCTCCAGGTGGGAATGTTCCTCCCTTTGGACTAAGATCTCCAGACCTGCAGAGTATAGGGTAGCAGGGATAGGAAGCAAAAGTTTTTTGAGTGGGTCGCTAGGGGTAATAGTGAGTGGTACCAATCCTGTTTCCACCCCTTGGTTCCTGGACCTGTGAATCCTGGCTATTGGAGAAACAGAACCATATATTGGATGCTAGTTTAGAGCATATACTGCCTCCTGGAGAACATTGCTCCAACCCTTCAAGGTATTGCCACCTAGCTGGCACTGTATTTGTGTTTTTAAGAGGCCATTCCATAGTTCTATCAAGGCAGCTGCTTCAGGATGATGGGGAACATGGTAAGACCAGTGAATTCCATGAGCATAAGCCCATTGCTGCAATTCATTTGCTGTGAAGTGAGTCCCTTGATCTGAAGCAATGCTGTATGGGATATCATGATGGTGGATAAGGCATTCTGTAAGTGCATGGATGGTAGTTTTAGCAGAAGTATTGTGTACAGGGAAGGCAAATCCATATCCAGAATAAGTATCTATTTCAGTAAGAACAAAATGCTGTCCTTTCCATGATGGAAGTCGTCCAATGTAATCAACCTGCCACCAGCTTGCTGGCTGATCACCCTGAGGAATGGTTCCATATCGCGAACTTAGTGTTGGTTTCTGCTGTTGGCAGATTGAGCACTCAGCAGTGGCGGTAGCCAAATAAGCCTTTGTAAGTGGGAGTCCATGTTACTGAGCCCATGCATAACCTCCATCCCTGTCACCATGGCCACTTTGTTCATGAGCCCATTGAGCAATGACAGGAGAAGCTGGGGAAAAAGGATGGCTGGTTTCCACTGAACGTGTCATCCTATCCACCTGATTGTTAAAGTCCTCCTCTGCTGAGGTCACTTTTTGGTGGGCATTTGCATGAGACACAAATACCTTTACTCCTTTTGCCCATTCAGAGATCTCTATTCTCATACCTCTTCCTCATACATCCTTATCACCAATCTTCCAATCATGCTCCTTACAAGTCCCAGACCATCCAGCTAAGCTGTTAACGACAGCCCATGAATCCGTATATAATTGCACATCTGGCCATTTCTTGTTCCATGCAAAGTGAACAGCCATATGCATGGCTCGAAGTTCTGCCTATTGGGAGGATTTCCCTTCACCATTGTCCTTTAAGGATGTCCCAGAAAGGGGCTGAACTCCTGCTGCTGTCTACTTTAGCCTGCATATCTGCATACAGCAGAACCATCTGTAAACCAGGCAAAAGTTTTCTCTTCCTCAGTCAACTGATCATAAGGAACTCCCCATGAGGACATAAGTGCAGAGTGGGACAGGAAAGGTAATGTGACTGGAGTGGAGACCATAGGCATTTGGGCCACTTCCTCATGCAACTTATTTGTGCCTTCAAGTCCTGCTTGAGCCCGATCTCTGATATACCACTTACATTTAATGATAGAGTGCTGCTGTGCATGTCCAACTTTATGACTCTGTGAGTCAGACAACACCCAGTTCATGATTGGCAGTTCAGGCCTCATGGTCACTTTGTAGCCCATGGTTAGGTGCTCAGTCTCTACTAAAGCCCAGTAACAAGCCCAAAGCTGTTTCTCCATAGAAGAGTAGTTATTTGCAGAAGATGGCAGGGCTTTGCTCCAAAACCGCAAGGGTCTGCATTGCAGTTCATAAATAGGAACCTGCCAAAGGCTCCAAACAGCATCTCTGTCTACTACAGACACTTCAAGCACCATTGGATCAACCAGATCTTATGGTCCAAGTGGCAGAACGGCCTGCACAGCAGCCTGAACCTGTTGCAGGGCCTTCTGTTGCTCTGGACCCCACTCAAAACTAGCAGCTTTCTGAGTCACTTGATAAATAGGCCACAACAACAAACCCAAATGAGGGATATGTTGCCTCCAAAATCCAAAGAGACCCACCAGACATTGTGCCTCCTTTTTAGTTCTGGGGGAAGCCAGATACAATAACTTATCCTTCATTTTAGTAGGAATATCTCGACATGTCCCACACCATTGGACTCCTAGAAATTTCACTGAGATGCAAGGTGCCAGATTTTTTGTTGGGTTAATTTCCCAACCTCTAGCACACATATGTCTCACCAATAAGTCTAGAGTCATTGATATTTCTTCTTTACTAGGTCCAATCAGCATAATGTCATCAATATAATGGGCCAGTGTGATGTCTTGTGGAAGGGAAAGGTGATCAAGATCTCTATGGACTAAATTATGACATAGTGCCAGGGAGTTGATATACCCCTGAAGAAGGACTTTAAAAATATACTATTGGCCTTGCCAGCTGAAGGCAAACTTCTTCTGATGGTCTTTTGAAATTGGTATTGAGAAAAAGACATTGGCCATATCAATAGCTGCATACCCCATGCCAGGAGATGTACTTTGCTCAAGCAATGAAACCACATCAGGAATTGTTGTTGTTGTTGTTATGTGCCGTCGAGTTGGCCCCGACTCATAGCGACCCCTCCTTGGGTTTCCGAGGCAGTATCACTACGGAAGTAGGATTGCCCAACCTTAGGAGTGGCTGGTGGGTTTGAACCGCCAGCCGTCTGGTTAGCAGGCAAGTGTCTTAGCCACTATGCTACCAGAGCTCCTATAGCAGCTGCAATTTAAGTCACCACTTGACTAAGTTGTTGATAATCTACTGTCATTCTCCAAGATCCATCTATTTTTTGCACAGGCCAAATAGATGAATTAAATGGGGATGTGGTGAGAATCACACCCTGCATCCCTCAAGTCCTTGATGGTGGCAGTAATCTCTGCAACCCCTCCAGGGATGCGGTACTGCTTTTGGTTTACTATTGTTGTAGGTAGAGGCAGTCCTAATGGCTTCCACTTGGCTTTTCCTACCATAATAGCCCCTACTCCACATGTCAGAGAGCCAATGTGGGAATTCTGCCAATTGCTGAGTATATCTATTCAAATTATGCATTCTGGCACTGGGGAAATCACTACAGGATGGGTTCGTGGACCCACTGGACCCACTGTGAGATGTCCCTTAGCTAAGACTCCATCAATGACTTGACCTCCATATGCCCCACTCTGATTGGTGGACCACAATGACGCATTGGGTCTCCTGGAATTAGTGTCAATTCAGAGCCAGTGTCCAGTAATCCCCAAAAGTCCAATTATTTCCTTTTCCCCAATGAACAGTCACTCTCTTAAAAGGCCTCAGATCCCTTTGGGAAAGGCTAGGAGAAAGACTGACATTATAGATTTTGGGCAATGTGGTGGGGTCCTTCCTCAAAGGGACCTGTCCTCCCCTTCATGCAAAGGGTTATGGGTCTGTAAACTGACTCAAGTCTGGGAATTGATTGAGAGGTCATGACTCTGTATTCTGGCGATGCAATCTAGGTTACTGTTCACATGACCTAGAATTCTTCTCTCTATACAGATCAAGTAAATATTTAATAGGCTTACCATGTACTTCACTACTAGGACCACCAAGACCATGTAGCCAATGCCATAATTCCACAAGTCAGACTATTCTGATTTGTATTCCAACTCTGCCATCCATTATGGTAACCACGTCCACCTTGCCTTTGTCAATTAACTACAGCCAATTGGCCCCTACTGCCATGGGGTCCAATCAGCCCCATCGTAGTTAAGTGTTTTAGTTCAATTAGGGCAGTTCCCACTGTCAAATCAGATTTACATAAAATAGCAATCATAGCACTCTTCAAGGATGCTGGGGCTCCCTTCAAAAATTTATTCCTCACAGTACTGGTGAAAGGCATGTCTTCTGGATTCTCCATTTCTGGCTCTAGGGGTCTAATCTGATAAATCCATTCTAACAGGCCAATTTCCCTAATCCTCTGGATACCTTCTTCTACATTATACCAAGGCAGGTCTAGTACTTCAACTTGACTTAAGGTAAGCCACTGTATAATCCATGTCTCAGTAAGCCAACCAAATAAATTGTTAGATCCTTTCCTAACCTCTTGAGCTGAGGCATTGAATGAAGAATCCATACTTAGTGGGCCTAAATCAATAAACTCAGACTGATCCAATCTTACATTCCTTGCACCATTATCCCACACCCTCAGTAGCCATTCCCCTACATATTCTCCAAGTTTCTGTCTGCACATGTTAGCAAAATCAAGTCGGTCTTTTCAGGTATAGTGTATCACCTCCTCAGTCACACTTTCTATTTCACCTTTTGGGGTCTGCTTGGACTTGACTTTAGTTATGGGTCTCATAGAAACAATGGATGGTTGAGGCAGTTCCTGAGAGCATTCGGGAAAGTTTCCATGGCCTCTGCCTCAAACAGTGACCCAGCAGGAACAGTTGAGTTAATCCTATCAAACTGAGGGGCAGGGGATAATAGTTTTACAGTAATGCATTCAGATGGGAGGGATTCAACAGAATTTACAGGCTCCATATCCTGATCTTTCTGATTATCTGTCCATATGTCCCCATTCCAGGTTTCAGGATCTTATTTTTTTCCAATCAATTCCCTTACTTTAATGGCAGACACTGTTCTGGATTGGCAATTTAGCTGGTGTTGTAATTCAGCCACCTGTACAATAAGACTCTGGGTTTGGTTTTCAGCAATATCAGCTCTGTTACTAGAAGATACAAGGCTTTCTTTCAGAGCACAGCTGGAAGCATTGAGGTCTTTTATGCGGCACTTAAGCTGAGACTCAGCAGCTTTGAGCTCATCTTGCTCTTTCACCAGTTTGTCCAGTGTAAGTAGGACCAACCAACCAGCTTCCTGATACTCCTCATTCTGACATAATTGCAGAAAAATATCAAATATCCGATCACGCAGAGTGTCAGTTCTTAGAAGTACTTGATCTATTGGTGGTGCTATTTCATGTATTAATTTTGCCACCTCACGCCATGGATTAGTATGGCCCTCTTTACTAGCAGACATAGAGTCACTAGTGTCATTAAAATTAATCCTACTGGAGAACCAATCTAGGAAGCCCATCCTTACGATTTTGTCTCTCTAGAACTAGTCCTGGTACCAAATTTGTTAGACTGGGTTCTCCAGAGAAACAAAAATAGCAAAGCTTATATATACATAAAGATATAGAGAAATTTATCTTAGGAAAATGGCTCACAAATGTATAAAAGTCAGCAATTCCAAAGTCCCTGGAGCAAACGTCAGGCTGGAGGCTTTTCCTAGTTTCTGCAATGGCAATAGCCAAGAAGCTCAAGGCTGGCAGGCAGTACACCAGCTGTTGACTCCAACGAATGACAAATCCAAGATCTCCAAGCTTAAAGGTGGACTGCTCACTCACGGACAGTTGTAGGCAGCACAACAGAATCCCAATCTAAAGAAGAATGTCTCTCTTCCCAGGATGTCCCTGGATATCCTGGAAGCAGGCCACATCTTTAGGGAAGCTACCCTTGAACAGATTGGCCATTCAGAACACAGTCATCTGATCCCATAATGGCAACAACCACACAGAACTGGGGTCCAGCCAGTTGGCATACAGCTCCAACTATCACACTAGATTTAGGGGAAAACTTGTTTTCTTTGATGGTGGTATCAACTGTATATCCAACTTTTTGTTGAAATTTGGTCTAGGACTCCTTACTCTGAGAAAATAAAATATATCCTCAAACTTCTCCCTTGTAGGAGTGTAATGTGCCTGAAGATGGCACAGAATCTGGTAAAATTTAATTCCATTATGAATAGGTTTCCATAGGTCAGATCTTCCTCGACGACAACAAACAACGACAACAATCTCTTTTCTCTCAACAAAAGGATATATGCAGTGTACATCCCAAATTTATAAAAACTTAAGCTTAAATGCACAGTAATATTATCTTTCTCACTCAATATCAGTGGTGAACAATGAATCAAGTAAGTCACCTATGTTGTTTCTGTTAAGTGCCATCGAGTCATCTGTGACTCAGCGACCTTTCCTTGGGTTTCCCAAGCAGTGTCTCTATGGAAGTAGATTGTCCAATCTTCCTTCTGAGAAGTGGTTGGTGGGTTTGAACCTCCAACCTTCTGGTTAGCAGTCAAGTGCCTTAGACACTAGGCCACCAGAGATCCTTAAGTCATCTATAAGGAAATGTTTCTGGCTTCATCTTCCTCCATATTTAGCTAAAATATCATGGATTCTAACTGATAGTCCTTGCAAAAGCAATATAACAAATCATGTGTAACATGATAATTCCACATTTCAGACATCATAGGAAGTTTTTTTCTGCATATTTTCATATTATAACTTCTTTTAAACCCCACGTTATCTTTATTGCATATTCTCATATTCTATGCATCACTACATTATATTACTAAGCAATTACAGGAAGTTTGATTAAACTGTCAATAAAAAATTTACATTAAATTTATGTAGAACTAAAATAGAATTCTATTTCAGAGTTAACCAAAACTAAGAGACAAAAGTCAAAGGGTAATAGTATTAAGCAGCAGTAGACTGAATGTTGTCTCAAAAATGTTGACATCTTAACTCCTGGAATATATGCAGTCAAGGGAACTTAAAAAAAAAAAAAAAAAAAAACTCACTGCGTCCTATTGGTTCTGACTCATAGTGACCCCTCCTTGGGTTTGTGAGGTGGTATCTCTATAGATGTAGATTGCCCTGTCTTCCTTCTGAGTAGTGGCTGGTGGGTTTGAACCACTAGCCTTCTTGTTGGGAGTCAAATGCCTTTGGCACTGCACCACCAGAGCTCCTGAAAACTTTTGGAGTTGTGATTAAATTAGAGATTTTGAGATGAAGAGATTATTCTGGATTATTCTGGTGGGTGTAATGTAATTACAAGTATCCTCATGAGAAAGAGGCAAACAGAGATTTTAACTAAAGAAGTTATGTCATAACAGAAACAAAAATTGGCTGTTGTGATTACAAGCAGCCTCTGCAGTTAGAAGAGGCAAGAAACAGATTTTTCTTTGGAGCTCCCTAGAAGGAAAATGCCCTGCCTATATCTTGATTTTGAATTATCTTCAGCAAAATTTTCTTGTGTGTGACACTGGATCACCTTTCTTTAGAATAGACACAAATTTGGATCTCTGCCAGTCAATTGGCCAGGTATCTGCCTTCTAAATTTCTGTCATAAACAAGTAAGGGCCCCAAGAGCTGCATTCATTTGTTAAGACATTTCAGTTGTTATTCCATCAATTCCTGAACCCTTGTTTTTTTGTCAATTTCTTCAGTTCAGCTTGGATTTCTTCCTTCAGTACCATTGGTTCTTGATCAGATGCTACCTCCTGCAATGGGTGAACATTGACCAATTATTTTTGGTACATAGTCTTTGTGCATTCATTCAAAATGATTGCAGTATACCAGCAGGGAACTTCCAGAAATGCAAGCTGGGTTCAGAAGATGACGTGGAATGAAGGATATCATTGCTGATGTCAAATGGATCCTGGCTGAAAGCTAAGAATACCAGAAAGATGTTTACTTGTGTTTTATTGTCTATACAAAAGCACTTGGCTATGTGGATCATAACAAATTATGGATAACTTTGCAATGAATGGGAATTCCAGAACACTTTATTGTGCTCATGAGGGACCAGTATACAGACCAGGAGGAAATCATTCAAACACAGCAAGGGATTAATGCATGGTTTAAAATCAGTAAGTGTGTTCATCAGGCTTGTATCCTTTCACTTTTTTTAATTAATCCATATGCTAAGCAAATAATCCGAGGAGCTGCATTATATGAAGAAGAACATGGCATCAGAAATGGAGGAAAATTTTTTTTTAGTTTGTTATGTGCCGTTGAGTCAGACCCGAATCATAGCGACCCCTCCTTAGGTTTCTGAGACAGTATCACTATGGATACTTCAGCTACAAGGATTCAGGTGAGGCGAGGTACTCAGGCATGCCCAAAGCAGCAGTATAGGAGTATCACTACGGACACTGGGTTTCTGAGGCAGTATCACTAAGTATACTGTCAGCTGCAGGGATCCAGGAGAGGAGAGGAACTCAGTCATGCCCAAAGCAGCAGTTAAAGAGAGCAGGAAAAAGGGAGATTAAAATCCAGGAACTCGGACAGAGGACCAGTCAGCTGCAGCGATCCAGGTAAGGAGAGGAACTCAGGCATGCCCAAAGCAGCAGGGCGGGAGAGTGGGAAAAGGGGGATTAAAGGCCAGGAATCTGGACAGAGGAGGAGTCAGCTGCAGGAACCCAGGTAAGGGTGGTACAAGAGATTTCTAACAGGGAGGCAAACTTGTCTGTTGATTTGTCTTACTGTGGTGATGTGTTGATGTGAGTGTTTAAGGCTGAGCTACTGGTGATTCTAACCCAGCAGGATGCACATGGTGCACAGGTAACAGCCCAGCTTACAGACTGAAACAGACTAGGAAGCAGGAGGAGGCTGTCCATTTCTCAAAGAATTGGCCAGAGAAAACCTTATGAAAGAGACACTGATACATTACCGCACAAATTTATGAATAGTCTGGTTAGGTTAGAAGGCTCTCAAAATAGGACTGGGAAAGAG
>NW_006921609.1:12622943-12630167 GCF_000298275.1 Orycteropus afer afer | reverse complement strand
CCGAAATGCTCCTTGGAAGCGAGAATGGCCAGACTTCATCCCACCTATTTTGGTCATGTTGTCAGAAGGGACCATTCCTTGCAGAATGATGTCATGCTTTGTGGGGTGGAGGGTCAATGAAAGAGGGGGATGTCTTCCACGAGATGGATTGACATGGTGGCTGCGATGATAGACTCAAGTATAGCAGGGATTGTGGGGCTGGGGAGGAGTGTTTCTTTCTGCTGTGCATGGGGTCTCTATGAGTTGAAAACGACTCGACAGCACCTAACCACAATCACTACGGAAGTAGATTTCCCAATCTTTCTTCTGAGGAGTGGCTGGTGGGTTTGAACCATCAGCCTTCTGGTTAGCAGTCTAACCAGTAGTAAGCATAGCCTTAGGTACTATGCTACCAGAACCTGCAATATGCTGATGACACACCTTTGTTTGCTGAAAGTGCACATGATTTGAAGCACTTATTGATGAAAATCAAAACTACAGTCTTAAGTATGGATTATACCTCAGCATAAAGAAAACAAAAATCCTCACAACTGGACCAATAAGCAACATCACAATAAATGGAGAAAAGATTGAAGTTGTCAAAGATTTCATTTTACTTGGATCCACAATCAACACCCATTGAAGTAGCAGTCAAGAAACAAGATGTCCTATTGCATTAGGCAAATATGCTGCAAAAGACTTTTGAAGTGTGAAGAAGCAAAGATGTCAGTTTGAAGACTGAGGTGTGCCTAATTCAAGCCATTGTATTTTCAATCATCTCCTATGCTTATGAAAGCTGGGCAATAATTAAAGAAGACTGAAGAACAATTGAAGGCTTTGAATTGTGGTGTTAGAGAGAAGAATACTGAAAATACCATCGATTGTCAGAAGAACAAACAAATCTATCCTGGAAGAAGTGCAGAGGGAATGCTCCTTAGAAGCGAGAATGGGCAGACTTCATTTTATCTACTTTGGTCATGTGATCAGAAGGGACTAGTCCCTGGAAGAGGATATCATGCTTGGTAACATGGAGGGTTAGTTAGAGAAAAAGGGGAAGACTCCCAACAATATGGATTGACACAGTGGCTGCAATAATGGGCTGAAGCATAACAAGGATTGTGAGGATGGGACAGGACAGGGCAGTGTTTCATTCTGTTGTACATAAGGTCTCTATGAGTTAGAATCAAATCGGTGGCACCTAACAATAAAAACAACATCATATATTGGTTTTACATTTTTAATAATTATTTTTAACTTTATAGTTCTAGAATTGTAACAGAATAAATTTGTGTTGTTTTAAGTCACTAAGTTTGTGCTGATTTTTACAGAAACAAGAGAATTAATACATATTTTGGTACCTGGACATAGAGGGCTCCTGTAACAATTACCTAAGAATGTAGAAGTGGCTTTGGAACTTGGTAATAGGAAGAGAATGGAGGAATTATAAAGACCATGATTGAAAAACATAATTTGCCTTGAAGAGTTTTATGGTGGAAGTAAGGTTTTCGATGATTAATTCTGTCTCAGAGGGAAGTTAGGAATATGTAGAGAAAACCTATATCATCTTAAGGAATATTTAAATCATCATAAACAGACTATTGGTATAAATATGGACATAAAAGGTGATGATGATACAATCTTTGAAAGAAATGAGGATCCTGTTATTGAAAAGTGGAGGAAAGGCGATTCTGTTACACAGTGGCAGAAACTTAGCACAACTGAGTTATGCAGTTATATGCAAAGAAGAACTTGTAATGGATTTGATTATTTAGGCAAAAGTTGAAGATATAGCCTGATTTATTCTTGCTCCTTTTGGTAAAATGAGAAAGGAAAGAGATAGATCAAGTTAAAAACTTTTAAACAAGAAAGAACCAGGACATCATGATTTGGGAAATTCTCAGCCTATGAGCTTAGAAGAATCATAAGATCAAAGTATTCAGTCACAGAGAGGACTGTTTGAAAAATTAGCCATGTAACTCATTCTTCTCAGCCTTCTCAACAGAAGCTTCCATCTGGCTTCCAAAGATTTGCCTGAATCCCCTACTCAAAATACATCCACCCCATCCCAAAGTCCCCAAAATTCTCAACCCGTTACAGCATTCACTCAAGTCTGAAATCTCATATAAATATCATCTGTTCAAAAGTCTCAAATATTATCTAAATCATTTGGTTAGATATGGTGAGACTCTAGATAGAATCCATCCTGGGGCAAAATTCTTCTCCATCTATTAACCTGTAGGGACCATTATGAACTGAGCTCTAGAACTGTAAGAGAAGAAATTTTGGTAGTTTTAAGCCATTATTAAATTTGTGGGAATTTCTTGCAGCAACAATAGAAAGCTAATACAAAAGCTTTAAAACTTTCAAAAATTGTACTGCTGGTGTTTGGTGATCTCTCTAATAATAAATAAAAACAGAAGGCCTCGGTTTCACTGAACTTTGTCAAAAAAGTTACCAACATTTGCTACTAGTTTTTTTTCTGACAACACAATGTCAGAATATACAGCTTAGTAGAAGTCAGTAAAGACATTCTTTATGAAGTGATATATTTTCACCCTTGTTTGAATAAAATTTAAGATACTCTTTTAACTCTAACCTCACTGTATTGCTTTAGGTCAACAGATTTTGCCAAGTTACTTTCTGAGGCTCAGATTTCTAATTCATTAAAGAAGGATAAAAATAATAATTTATGAGATGACTGTAAGGATCAAATGACACCCTTTCAAATTCTAAAATAATAACAATGTTAATCATTTATTATTTTTATCTTATCACTTTGTGATTTTAATATTTTATTTAAATCCATACTGGCAAGGGAAAGAAAAAAATGTAAAACGTTTTCATTTACTTGATTTTTTTTTAATACATACAACTATAAAGAAGTTGAATTTATTTTATGCATTATTAAAAATTATTTCAAATATACCAAATCAAATAATCTTAAAAGCTCAATTCTATTTTCTATATAAACTGATAAAAATCAGTAATAGACTTCCAGTCATCTGTTTTTAAGAAACCTTGTTGACACCATCCCAGACTTACATGACAGATTTTATAATTATTATCTATTTGAAAATAATTTACCTAAGGGGTCCATTAAATAACAAGAAACAGAAAATAATTATACATATATAGTACATCCATGCACAGCACCCAGGTCCCAGATTCTGATCCCTGCACAGCTGTAAATCTGAATATATATTTTGACTTCTCCAGAACTTAGCTAATAGCCTACTGATGACTGGAAACATTACCAATAACATAAACAATAGATTAATACAGTTCTTGTTTTAATGTTATTAGGTTTTCATGCAAAGACACTCCCACACATACACAACAGATTTGTTTATTAACTATACGGCAGGGTGATTATTTACTATTCATTAAGCAGAAGTGGGCCATCCTGAAGGACTTCATTCTTGTCATATTCATGTTAAGTAGGCTTAAGAAGAGGAAGAAGAGGAAAGGTTGATAGTGATGAGGTGGTGAGGCAGAAGAGGTGGAGGAGGTGGAGGGGTAGGCAGGAAAGAGAGGTACACTCAATGTAACTTCATGAAAATACATTGTAATTTCTGTCTGATATTTTTGCTTTTCCATTTCTCTAAAAATATTTTTAAATAATGCCACCCTTTACTTTAGTTTCAGTGCCTTTATCTTAGAAAAAAGAAATGGTGCAGTGGTTAAAGCATTTGGCTGCTAACCAAAAGGCAGATGGGACAGCAGTTCAAATCCACTGACTGCTCCATTGAGAGAAAGATGAGGCATTCTGCTACCCTAAAGATTTACAGCCTTGGAAACTCTATGAAGCAGTTCTCCTCTGTCCTATAGGACCCTATAGGGGTCACTGCCTCAACTTGATGGCAGTGGGTATGGTTTTGTCTTTACCATAGAAGTGTCCTTGTCCTAAAAGAAGTCAAAATCAGTCTTCAATAATCAGAATCCTCTTGCCAGATTGTCTAAATCAATTTGTTTTCTGGCACAGCTTTTTCTAAATTGTTTTCCTCAAAGTCTTGCAGTGACTCAGAAGCACTAATCTCTATCACGTAGTCTTCTGTTTATTCCTCTGCTGTGGTGTCTATTGTTGTTGTTGTTGTTGTTATGGTGTCTATTAGCACTTGAATTTTTCTTAAGATCCATATCTTGAAACCCTTCACCTCCCACCTTTTTTTTTTTTTTTTTTTTTTGCCATATCCAGTTTCTTTCATGATTTTCTTGATTGGCTCTGTTGTAAAAGAAAAATCCACATATATGTGCACCTGTGCAGTTCAAACCCACGTTGGTCAACTGTACATATAAAGTATTTACAATATGATATTTCTAAATAGCTAGACTGAGACTATGGACATTCTCCAGAAATAAATTAATTTTCTTTCCATGTATGCACACTTCCTTTAACTTTAGAAGAAAGTCCAATCATGGACACAGAGACGATATTAAACTTGTCATAAACATTCATAAGAATGCACGTTATTAGCAATCTTAGAGTTACTGATTTTATGCTTAGAATTTTCTTTAATATGGGATTCAAAATGCAAGCTATCTTTTTAAGTCTTTTTTTTCTTGAATTTGGAAAAACACTTTAAGATATATTTATTTTTATCAGTTTAGCTTTAATTTAAAATAAATGTATTAAGTAAGACTACACATTCAAGACTTCTAGCAAAATCTGATATAAAACAGATATGAAAAACAATTATAGAAAAATTCTAAAATGATAACTTTATCATGTTATGTACTCTCTATAATGCTGTCAGTTCAAAATATATATGCTTATTCACATAGATGACAGCAAAACTGTGTGTACACATGTAAAAGTTTTTAATCCAGTCACAATAAGGTCAAATCTTTAAAGGAACAAATTGTTTTACATGATAATTTAATTTGACTGATATATTTGACTTACTTTTTAAACTAAGTAAAATTTTTTTTTAATAAATTCAAATTCAAGTTATCTTACTGCTATCAAAACTGAAAAGAAAACCATTTTGCATTTATGTTTTCCTTTCTTGGATTGGGAGCTGTGGTGATGTAGTGCCTAAATTATTTGACTGCTAATCAAAAGGCTAGTGGTTCAAACCCACCACCCACTCCTCAGAAGGAAGATTGGGCAATCTACTTCTGTAGAGTTACCACCTTCAAAACCCAAGGAGGGGTTGGAAACGAATGGACGGCAGAGTTGGTTTGTTATTTTTCTTTGATATTATGGGTCTTCTTCCCACCTATTTATGTTATGATATAAGTAATATGAATATATTATCAGTGTATAACATCTACTTACATATTGAACTTGAGACAATATTGAAATTTAGCACTATCAGATTAATACTGGAATCTGATTCATAAACAATAAGAATGAGGTTATCACTAGGAATTATATCTAGCTAAGTTTATTCTCATTATCTTGCTATTAAGAAAATAATAAATCACTTCTTAATCTTGAAAAATAATAAGAGTACTCAAAAATATTGTTTTAATAATTATGAACTTGGGAGTCTTTCTTGCATCTTCATTAATTACATATAATTTCATCACCACTGAATTTTAAATAACAATATTAACATAATAAAATATCCTATATTTAGTCTTACTATACCCTCATTTTTATTCATGTTTACTGTAAAACATCTGTTTGGCTGACATTTTAAAGATTCCTGTACTGAAATAAGGCTAACAAACATTATTTGACACCTCATATAACTAAAAGTAATAAATCTAAAATGTTCAACAATAAGACAAGGTGATATTTACACCATTAAAAAGCCTACATGAATGCTATAAACATAACTCACTTCTAAAGATCATTATGTGACATGGAAATACTTTCAGCCAATCACACAGCTATAACAATGATCACTTCTTAAAATGCATAACAAAGTCACTCTAGAAGAAAGAACATATTATGGAATACAATAAGAATCTGACCCAATAAATAAGGGGTATTATTGTTTATAGAAAGGAGAAATGGTTTTAATTTGAGAACTCTGAAAGGGAGGTAATTTGAATATAATCACAAGCCATGTTATTTATTTTTCCAGTGTTCATTTGTCCATATGTTGTTGTTGTTATGTGCCGTCGAGTCATATAGAATATTAGCACAATAATGACCACTTTTGTGCTGTGCTTTATGCTTGTCAATGTGTTTCACATGCATTTGATTTCAAACCTAATAGCCATATTCTAAGGTAGACAGTCCACGCTTTGATTGCCATTTTAATGATTAGATAATCGACAATCAGATATTGGATTCCCAAGGTTACTCACATTCTAAAGTGGAGCTCTGAGCTTGAATCACAGTTTCATCAAGCCAAATTCTCAAACTTTTGATTTTGAGAGGGCTATTAAGAGATACTACAATCCATGTTGACCTATCTCATAAGGCGGAAATAACACAGTCCCTCATAGAACCAGCTGTCTGAAATTCTCTGAAGGAATCATGATGATGAATGACTGTTGGGTTCAAAAGCAAAAATAAACATTACCTTTCTTCTCTGTCAAAACCTGAGACAACTAGGAGCACAATAGATTCTGTAAGTAGAGACCAAAATATTACCTTCATTGCTAATAAAGTTGAAATTTGAGAATGTGGTTTCAACATGTAGCAACAATGGACTTCCTAAATATTGATCTAAGAATCCAAAAGACATAATTTCCCAGTCACTTACAGCCCAGAACCTCCACAAGCTTCTCCATGGCCAGAATCTTTGTTTTAATATTGATCTTATGACAAAGAGCATTGGATTTCTGCAGACAGACAAATACCAAAAAGCAGAGAGAAGGAGTTCGTTTTCCATGTCATTTTTTCAATACTCATAGTTCAATGAGTGAGAAAGTGGAGAGGGGTAAAAATGTTAACCAGTGCAGCTCCTGGTACATGGAAGGAAATATCAAGAAGAAATGTTTCTTCTCCACTAAAGTTGTTGCACACAAGAAATATAACTGAATACAATTTAGATCTTCAAAAAGACTTTCAAAAAGACATAGTGTCAATATCTACCATGAAAGCCTTTCAAAAAAAAAAAAAAAAAGAGTTAATGAAATAATATAGAAGTCCAGATAAATAATTTTATTCAAAGAAATGTAGTGGCATCCCCCTATTTATATTTCATGTCCAAGTGCCATTCACATATGTATTTTTTAAAATAGTCTGTAAAGGAGTAGCATGCCTGATTTCTCCTGCAGTCTTTTAAACTGATCTACAGAAATAAGTGTGAAGATTACTAAGGCAACTTAGGCGAGCATGTTAGT
>NW_006921609.1:12617848-12622843 GCF_000298275.1 Orycteropus afer afer | reverse complement strand
TACTCTAGAGGAACTCTCTCTCTGTGTCAGACCTGGGGAAGATCCTTGTCTCTTCAGCTTCTATTTTCTGATTCCCTAGAGATCTCCATGGCATCTATCTTCCCATATCTCTGCTTGCTCCTTTTATATTTTGTAAGAGATTTACTCATAACACATCCTACACTAATGCTGCCTCATTAGCATAGCCAAGACAACCATCCCCAAATAGGACTACAGCCACAGGCACCCAAAACCAAACCAAACTCACTGCCATGGAGTCAATTCTGACTCATTGTGACCCCCATTGGATTTCCAAGGCTACAAAGTTATATGGAAGAAGACTGCCCCATCTTTCTTCTGCAGAGCAGCTAATGGGTTAGAATCACCAAGATTTTGGTTAGTAGCCAAATTCCTTAACCACTACACCACCAGAGCTCCAACCATAAGCATCTCACTGCCGTTGAGTCAATTTAGATTCATAGCTATCCCTCCTTGGGTTTCTGAGCTGGTATCTCTATGGAAGTAGATTGCCCAGTCTTCCTTCCAAGGAGTGCTGGTGGGTTTGAACCACTAGCCTTCTGGTTTGTAGTCAGAAGGAACCAGAAAGTATGCTTTAGGAACTATGCCTTAGGAACTATACCAGCAGAGCTCCTACATAAATATACCGGTCAGGATTTACAACACATATTTTTGGGGACATAATTCAATCCATAACAATGAGACTCATATTATCTCACAACTAAGCCTAATTTTAACTGAGTTGTGTTCCACCTCTACACCCAGGAGATAGATCTTATATTAAATTTATTTAACTTATTCTCTAGTTTTAAATTTTCTAATGCAGGAAGGAGTCTCTTATCTCAGCCATTTCCCAAGACTAGATTTTTAACTATAACCCAAATCTCCCATCTCTTCATCCTTATTTTGGAGTAGCACATATTTTTGGTCTCTTAGTACCAACTTATGGTAGAGCTATAAGTTGGAATCAACTTAGTGGCTTGCTATGATTAGAAATAGCCAAAATCTTTGGTCACCTTCTGTATAATTTCTGTTTAACTCATAGCATCAGATAGTCTTGTTTTTGGCTGTGTCGTTTTTTAATGTACCTCACCTCAGATATTCTTTCCCAACCTGGCCCACTCTAAGTATGTACATAACTCAATAACAAGTTACAGGATGTCATAAGGAGCATAAAACTAATTGCAATGTATTCAGAAAACAAAATTCTCTTAAATATTATAATGTGAAATATACTTAAATAAATTTCAGTGAGATTCTATATATTTGTTTGTATGTTATTGTTGTTGTTACGTGCCATCGAGTTGGCCCCAACTCATAGCAACCCCTCCTCGGGTTTCCGAGGAAGTATCACTACGGAAGTAGATTGCCCAAACTTCCTTCCGAGGAGATGCTGGTGGGTTTGAACCACCAGCCTTCTGGTTAGCAGTCAAGTGCCTTAAGGACTATGCTACCAGAGCTCCTTTTGTTTGTATAGAGAAATTAATAATCATATACCAATGTGGAAAAATAGAAAGTTATGCTTTTGGGTATGAGAGGGTGAAAGTAAGGCAATAATCCAAACTCTGCTGAAAACTTTTTTTTTTTTTTTTCTGATATGGAGATAGGTCCTGGTAATTATTTTACTAATCCATCACTACTCCAAATGTGATCTGTATACTGCCAGCATCAACTGGGAATTTTCTAGAAATGCAGAATTTCAGGACCCATCCCAGACGTACTGAATTTGTTTCTATAATTTAACCTAATCCCAGATGATTCATATGCACATTAAAATCGAAGAAGTACTGTATTAGTGCATAAGCATAACTGTACAATGAGCATTTGCAGCCCAAAGTATGTTGGGATGTGAAAGAAATCCTTTAGGAATAAAACAATGCCCTTATTCAAAACAACGGAGAATAATCATGCCCTGAGTCAAAGCAATGGTGAATTCATACCTGGAAAATGAAGTACGGATCTCCTTCATTCACCTCAAGAAATAATGGAGTTGAAAAAAATTTGGAGAGTGACAAACTTAGGTAATGGAGGGGAAGGAGAGTTTCACATGTGGAAGGGCTAAGGGATCATTCAGGCTGCAAACATGAAAAATGATGCAACAGTGATCAAAGTCTATAAAATCATGAAAGGCATGGAGAGCATGTTTGCAGATATTAGTGTCAAGAAACTGCCTGTGCTGGGGAAATATGTCTGTCCTCTATCCCCACAAATTTAGATTAAATATCTGCTACAAATACAGCTAACCAGCTGTTTGTAGTTATCAACAGCTTACCTCCAAGCCAGGTTCAGTCAGGATTGAGTCTCAAGCAAGTGAGAGGAATATAAAGACAGGGAAGGCCATTTCAGTGAGCTGGCTCCATGTCAAAATTTCCCTTTCCTTCACCCTACACTCAACCACCAGCCTCTTCAGCCTTTCCAACAGAACTCTCTTCAATTATTGTACTCCTTGCCAGTAGTTTCAGATTATTTAGACTGACTTTGGACACTCTCCACTTCTCTGCTCCATCTTGTGAACACAGTGTTGATGTCATCTGCTTATCTGATCTCTGCTTAACCACTCTCCTTATCAGCTCCTAACATCCCTTCAGGTCACTTCAGCTCTTGTTGAGTTGGCAGTAAGAGTACTCCTTGGACCTTAAAAATAGTGACTTTGTTCAAGAAATAGTAGCTATTTCTCTAAATAATAGTGAAATAAATAAATAAACACCCATTGCTGACTTGTGAAGACCTCATATGTTACCCAGTAGAGCAGCTCCATAGCTTAGCACTAATTTTATATGGAAGCAGATTGCTAGGCCTTTGTTCTATGGCCTCACTGGGTGGGTTCAAACTGCCAAACTTTTTGCCACTCAGGGATCTTAATAGCAGACTAAAACTATAAATAGGTTCAGGGAAGTTTGATATCAAATATTCTTTGGAATTAATAAGAATATTTAAGAGAAGGCGTGATGACTCTCAAATATTCTTGGTTAATATGGTGAAGGCTCTCCCACAAAATACTTGAAGTGAGTAGAAACAGAACATTAAGGAGTTGAACATATTTCTATCCCCTGTAATATCTTTTAATTTTCAATTACAGCTTAATAACATTGTCTATTTTACAGCTTTCAATTGGTTGAGCAAACTGAAAGAGAAAGAAAAATCTTTGTCAATATTTAGTACAGTGAAACCTGTAAGAGAGCCAGAATTCAATGAGACTGCCTTGTTTCTCTGGGTCTCATGAGTTTTCTGCCTTTAACACGGTGCAGTCTTACCACTTTTCTATCACTCTGTATTAGTGGAAAGTATTTTGGGGTTTTCCTTCCCTGACAGGTTTTCATCTTACACAAGTTCTGGCTTTTGAAAGTTTTACTGTATAATTATTTTATTTATTTTCTAAATTTTTTTTAAAAGCACAGAAGATAATTTCCAATTTTCCATGTATTCAATTTTATCATTCTTTAGTGATGCTGACTTAAACACAATTCTCTTTTCATTTTCCTCAGATGGGAAGCAGATGGATTGATAAAAATGTCCAATAACTTATGATGTACAGTCTTCCCTGGCTATCTACACATGATATGTTCCAGGACCACCCCTCTCAAAAAAGAAAAAAAAAAACAAAAAACACTGCAACCACGTTGAATTCAACTCTTAGAGATCCTTTAGGACCCAATAAAACTGCTTTATAGTGTTTCCAAGGCTGTAAGTCTTTACTGAGGCATATTGCCTCATCTTTCTCCAATGAAGTGTCTGGTGGGTTCCAACTGCCAACCTTTCAGTTAGCAGCTGAATGCTTTAACCACTAACCACTATACCACCAGAACCCCTTTCCAAGACCCCAACAGATACCAAAATCCATGGATGATCAAGTATTTTATATAAAAGCTATGTAAAAGTATTTTACACTCCTTCTTAGCCTTTGAGGGATTGCTTTGACCATTTCATTGCCTTTTCATTCATTAATTTTTTCTGAATATTCTCTATCGGCATTGGCCGAATCCACAGATGCAGAACTTGTAGATATAGAGGGTCAACAGTATTTATATCCTAGGACATTTATAGCATAGAGTTAATGGAATACAAAAGAACATAGTTCAGAGAAGGGTATAAAAAGAGAGAGAAAAATATAGGAAATTAAGAAGACTAACATTTACTGGGTGCCATTAGGTGTCAGATGCTGTTTGTTGTTGTTAGGTGCCATTGAGTGGTCTCCAACTCATAGAAACCTCATGCACAGCAGAACGAAACACCACCTGGTCAACACCAGCTCCGTGATCCCTGCTATACTTGAGCCCATGGAGGTGGCCACTGTGGCAGTCCATCTCATTGTGGCCATTCCTCTCTTTTGTGGACCCTCCAACTTACCAAGTATGACATTCTTCTCCAGGGAATGGTCCATTCTGAAAACACACCAAAGCTGGTGAGACAAACTCAGACAATTCTTGCTTTCAAGGAGCGCTCCAGCTACTCTTTGTCCAGGACAAATTTGTTAATTATTTTAGAAGTCCATGGTATTTTCAGCATTCCTTGCCAGCACCACAACTCAAAAGCATCAGATGTTGGAGGTATTCAAAATGGAGTCTTATCAGTAATCACCAAGCTATTTCCCTCTAACATCTTAGTGCTAGAAAAACTAGGTACAGCAGTTTGAATTAGGGATTTTGGTGCTCTGAACAGCTCACTGAATCAGAGTGCACCAAACACAGAAGAGTGGAATTAGGGGAAAAGCACAGGGAAAAAATGTAAGGAACTACTACCTGGTGGAGGGCAGCTAGGCAGCCAAGAGAGGCCATTGGAAACTTCTCTGGGGCAGTCACTGACTGGAGGACTTGGGCGGCCACCTGAGATCTCCATGGGCCAGGGAAGAAGACACCCTATATCAGCATACCAGCAACCACACCAACAAACATCAGAAAACACTCCAAGGAGCTACCTTCAGCACCTGATTTTATCAGTAACTTGGGTCGGCTAGGTGCAAACAGGCATGGGCAGCACCACTGAAAACCAAGCAGGCTG
>NW_006921609.1:12615001-12617528 GCF_000298275.1 Orycteropus afer afer | reverse complement strand
GGGTCTTTGAGTGTGCCTGAGCCTGGTGGAAAGTGGCAACTCCCTAACAACAGGAATCTTTCCTGAAATTGAACCTTGGGCTTGTAAATAACATTACATCATCAATAACAGCCCGCACAAAGCCCTAGAAACCAAGCCTAGCAACACCAAGCTTTCCTTCTTCTGCTCCCACCTTCTCTGCCAATAACTTCACTCATTCAATAGAAGAAACCATATTCAGCCAATTACTATAAAACTTCCCAGTTCACACTCTAATCTCTCTTTACAACAAACAGAAACACATATCCACATTCCACACAGTGATTCCACCATCACAACGAAAACAGCAGAGTGACCAAGCATACCTGAATCATTAATAAAATAAAATACACCAACTTCAGCTTTTCAAAATATTAAACCATAAAACCAAGACAAAACAAATCAACACATAACCAACAGTTAAAGACAATCTCAAAATGTTTAGGAAACAACAGGCAACCTCAAATTAAACAAAATACAGGACAAGGCATTAGAAGCAAAACCACAAACAAAGGTCTCATTATACATGGAGGAAGAGGAGGCAATAGAATTATCTGAGAAGGAATTTAGAAGTTATGTTTATAAAGCTATACAAGAGCCTAAGGAAACCTCAAACAGAAACAAGGAGAACACAGGCAGTTTCCTGGAGGAACTCAAAAAACCATTGAGGAACAAAATATTAAGATTAATGCACAATCAGAACTCATACAAAAACAGCAGTTAGAAATGCAGAAGACGTGTATTGAAATGCAAACCATGAGCATCAAAATGACAGAACTACACAACCCAGTAGAAGTTCAAAAGAGTAGATTAGAACTGACTGAAGAATGCATATCCCAAATAGAATACAAATCCCTGGACACTAGCCTGTATGAAGAAAAATCAGAACAAAGATTTAAGAGAAATTAAGAGAGCCTAAGAATTATATGTGATGACATGAGATGAAACAATATAAGACTCATTGGAATTCCAGAACAAGAAGAAGCAAAAAAGACCACTGAGAAAATTGTGGAAGACCTGTTAACAGAAAACCTACCCCATATCATGAAGGAAGAAAAGATATTTGTCCAGGAAGCTCATATAACCCCACACAAGATAGATCCCAAAAGAAAAACACCAAGGAATATTATAATAAAACTTTCCAAAACCAAAGACAAAGAAAAATAATTGAGAGCTGCCCAGGAAAAAAGAAACATTACTTATAATAATCAAAGAGGCTGAGCTCCGATTACTCAGCAGAAACCATACAGGCAAGAAGGCAATGGAATTGCATATATAAAACTCTGAAGGAAAAAAAAAAAACTAACAACCAAGAATCCTATATCCAGCCAAATTATCCATAAAATGTGAGGGTGAAATCAAGGCATTCTCAGATAAACAGAAATTAAGAGACTGTGAAAACCAGACCAACATTACAAGAAATGATTGAGGAAGTCTTACCAATAGAGACCCACAACAGAGATCAGCAAAACCAGGATATGTGACATCAACTCTAAAACCAAATCAGAAATAGATACTCATAGTAACACCATAAAACATTCTACCTTAAAAACCAAGGAACTCAAGCAGCACACAACAACAGCAACTAACTTATCAGAGGGAATAATACTTCTAGATACAGACCCTCAAATGCAGAGGAAAACACAACAATGTCTTTGCAGCATGCACTGTGCTAAAAATGTAGAGACAAGAATATACTTCAAGATAACCACAGAGAAGAATAACAGTTCTTCTAGGCAAACCCAGAAGGAAGGAAAACATATAGGCTTAATTATCACAAAACCAACTATAAAGATGAAAAGGGAGAAAGCATTACCCAACAAATTGAACTCAGCACAGAAATATACACAGACTAAGGAATCACCAATGATGTGATAAAAAACCACAATAGAATGACACCAATCAACTGGCAAAACTGGATATCCACCTGTAGAAAAATGAAACAAGAGCCATACTTCACCCCATACACAAAAACAAATCACTAATTACACTCAATGTTAATGGACTAAAAATGTACCTATCAAGAGAAAGAGAGTGGCAGACTAGATAAGAAATGAAGACCCATCAATATGCTGCCTACAAGAGACATACATTAGACGCAAAGATAAAAACAAATAAGAGTTAAAGGATGGAAAAAAATATACTAATCCAATGGAAACCAAAAAAAAAGTAGGGGTGGCAATTACAATTTCTGATAAAATAGAAATTAAGGTAAAAACATCTTAAGAGACAAGGATGGGCTATGATGCTGAAAGGGTCAATCGACAAAGAAGAGGTTACAATAATAAATATTTATGCACCCAATAAAAATGCTTCAAAATAAGTGAAGCAAATATTAACTGAATTAAAAGGAATGATAGACAACTCTACATTAGTAGTAGGGGACTTTAACACACCACTTTCAAGGAGAGACAGGTCAATGGGAAAAAAAAACTCAGCAAAGATACAGAGAACAACAACACAATCAAACACAATTGATTAACAACACAATCAGCCAACTGGAACTCAT
>NW_006921609.1:12612601-12614682 GCF_000298275.1 Orycteropus afer afer | reverse complement strand
GGACACAGCAAAAGCAGTACTCAGAGGACAGTTTGTAGCAATAAATGCATACATCAAAAAAGAGGAAAGAAATAAAATCAACACTCTAACTTATCAACTCCAACAACTAGAAATAGAACAACAAAAGAGCCCTACAGTATCTAGAAGCAAGGAAATAATAAATATCAGAGCAGAAATAAATGAGACAGAAAAAAAAAAAAAAATAGAGAAAAGTAACAAAACAAAGAACTGGTTCTTCCAAAAGATTAATAAAATTGATAAACCATTGGCAGACCTAACATAAGAAAAGAAGGAGAAGATGAAATCACAAGAATTGTAAATGAAAATGGTGTCATCACAACAGAACCAACTGAAATTAAAAAAAGATAATGACAGAATATAATGAAAAACTGTACACCAATAGATATGAGAATCTAGAAGAGATGGACCAGTTTCTAGAATCACAAGATCTACCCACTTGTAGATCCCACTCAGACATAGAAAATTTGAACAGACCCATAACCAGGGAAGAAATTGAACAGGTCATAAAAAAACTTCCCACAAAGAAAAGCCCTGGTCCTGATGGCTTCACTGGAGAATTCTGTCAAATATTCAGAGAAGAGTTGACACCTATGCTACTCAAGCTATTCTAGGACATAGAAAAAGATGGAGTACTCTGAAACTCATTTTATGAAGCAAGCATAACACTAATACCAAAACCAGGGAAAGACAACACTAGAAAGGAAAACTACAGACCAGTATCACTCATGAACATAGATGCAAAAATCTTTAACAAAATCCTGGCAAACAGAATCCAACAACGTATCAAAAATTAGTACCTCCGGACCAAGTGGGATTCATACCAGGTTTGCAAGGGTGGTTCAACATCAGAAAATCAATCAATGTAATCCACCACATAAACAAAACAAAGCAAAAGGACTGTATGGTTATATCAATTGATGCAGAAAAGGCATTTGATAAAATCCAACATCCATTCCTGTTTAAAACTCTCAGCAAAATAAGGATAGAAGGGAAATTCCTCAACATAATAAAGGGTATGTATGCAAAGCCAATGGCCAACATCATTATTAAGGGAGAAAGACTCAAGGCATTCCCCTTACGAATGGGAACCAGACAGGGATGCTCTCTATCTCCACTTCTATTTAACTTTGTATTAGAAGTCCTGGCCAGGGCAATAAGGCAAGAAAGAGAAATAAAAGGCATACATATTGGTAAAGAGGAATTAAAATTACCTCTATTTGCAGGTGATAGGATCTTATACATAGAAAACCCAAGGGACTCAATAAAAAGACTACTGGAAGTAATAGAGAGGTTCAGCAAAGTGGCATGATACAAGATCAACATACAAAAATCAATTGGATTTCACTACACCAGCAAGGACTCCTCTGATAAAGAAATAAGGAAAGTCATACCATTCCCTACAGCTACAAAAAAGATAAAATATCTAGGAATAAACCTCACCAGAGACACAAAAGACAGAGAAAACTATAAAATCTTGCTACAGGAGACAACAAGGGTACTACATAAATGGAAGAACCTGTCTTGTTCATGGATAGCTAGACTAAACATTGTGAAAATGTCAATACAACCTAGAGCAATCTATACATTTAACACAATCCCGATCCAGATTTCAACAAAATTTTAAAGACATGGAAAAACTAATTACTAATTTCATATGGAAAGGAAAGTGACCTGGAATAAGCAGAACACTTCTCAAGAAGAAAAACAAAGTGAGAGGTCTCATACTCCCAGATCTTAAGAGCTACTATATAGCCACAGTAGTCAAAACAGCATGGTATAAGTACAATGACAGACAGATAGACCAATGGAACAGAATGGAAAGCTCAGACATAAACCC
This sequence comes from Orycteropus afer afer, assembly GCF_000298275.1. Lineage (NCBI taxonomy): Eukaryota > Metazoa > Chordata > Mammalia > Tubulidentata > Orycteropodidae > Orycteropus > Orycteropus afer. Next base: position 12,612,824 of record NW_006921609.1, on the reverse strand, counting down.
ATCCATATATGGACAACTGATCTTTGACAAAGGCTCAAAGCCCATTACATGGGGAAGGGATAGACTCTTTAACAAATGATGCTGGCAAAACTGGATATCCACCTGTAGAAAAATGAAACAAGACCCATACTTCACCCCATACACAAAAACAAACTCAAGCTGGATCAAAGACTTAAATGTAAAACCCAAAATTATAAAACTCATCAAAGATAAAATGGGGGCA
>NW_006921609.1:12611067-12611736 GCF_000298275.1 Orycteropus afer afer | reverse complement strand
AACAGACATATGTACACCTATGTTCATTACAGCACAATTCACCATAGCAAAGAGATGGAAACAACCTAAATGCCCATCAATGGATGAGTGGATAATCAAATTATGGTAAATCCGCACAATGGAATACTATGCCACATTAAAGAACAATGAGGGATACGCAAATCATCTCACAACGTGGATGAACCTGGAGGGCATTACCTGAGTGAAATAAGTCAATCACAGAAGGACAAGTACTGTATGAGCCCATTACTGTAAAAAAAAAACAGAGAAGGGTTTGCTTGGGAAAGGGAACTCACCTAGTAGGTTACCGGGATGGGGAGGGAAAGGGAGGAGCTAATTTAGGGCTAGTTGGGGCTTACACGCTGACATGGGTAGGGGGAGAGATATACGGGAAGGATATATGACCACCATGATAACATTGGGAAATGAGAGGACCCAAACTGTGCACATAAGAGATAGACGACAGCTGCTAAAACCAACCAATGTGTCCACAATACCACATTGACATTAACACCAAACTCTATGCGATATACATAAACACATAAACACCTGAGATGATCAGACAGGGATCAACGAATAGAGGTATACTCTAGACCAAGGATAGACTCAGCTGAGGCTAATCTTGTACAGACACCAGTGATACAAAATACCTGCAGTCCTTACAGAAAC
>NW_006921609.1:12603466-12608992 GCF_000298275.1 Orycteropus afer afer | reverse complement strand
CTGTGTATTCCTTCCATCTTCTTTTGATGCTTCCTGCATCATTCAATGTTTTGCCCATAGAATCTTTCAATATTGCAACTCAAGGCTTAAATATTTTCCTCAGTTCTTTCAGCTTGAGAAATGCTAAGCATGTTCTTCCCTTTTGGTTTTCTAACTCCAGGTCTTTGCACATTTCATTATAATAATTGGCTTTGTCCAGTCGAGCTGCTCTTTGAAATCTTCTGTTCAGCTCTTATATCTTGTCTTTTTTTTTTTTTTCATTTGCTTTACCTACTGTCTGCCCAAGGGCAAGTTGCAGAGTCTCTTCTGACATCCATTTTGGTCTTTTCTTCCTTTCTCATCTTTTTAATGACTTCTTGCTTTCCTCAAGGTTGGTGTTCTTGATGTCATTGCACAATTCTGGTTTTCTGTCATTGGTGTTCAATGGATCAAATCTATTCTTTAGATAGTCTCTAAATTCAAAAACACAAAAACATAAAATCAGGAGAGATATATTCAAGATTATATTTTGGCTCTTGTGGACTTGTTTTAATTGTCTTCAACTTCAAGTTGTACTTGCATATGAGTAGTTGATGATCTGTTCCACAATTCCCTCCTAGCCTGGTTTTGGCTGAAGATATTGAACTTTTCCATCACCTCTTGCTACAGATGTGGTCAGTCTGATTCTTGTGTATTCCATCTGGTGAAGTCCACATGTATAGTGACTGTTTGTATTGTTGAGAAAAGGTATTTGCAATGAATAAGTCATTGGTCTTGAAAAATTCTATCATGCCATCTCCAGTGTTATTTCTGTCACCAAGGCCAAATTTTGCAACTACTGGTGATTCTTCTGTTTCCAATTTTTGCATTCCAGTCACCAGTGATAATTAACATGTCTTGATTGCATGTTCAGTCAATTGCATACTGAAAAAGTTGATAAAATTCTCCAATTTCTTCATATTTTGCATTGGTGGTTGATGCATCAATTTGAATAATATTAGTAATAACAGGTCTTCCTTGTAGGTGTATGGATATTATCCTATCACTGACAACATTGTACTTCAGGACAGATCTTGAAACATCCTTTGTGATGATGAATCCCACACAATTCCTCTTCAAATTTTCTTTTCCTGCATAGTAGATCATACAGTTATTTGATTCAAAATGGACAAAACCAGTCCATTTCAGCTCACTAATGCTTAGCATATCAATCTTTATGCATTCATTTCCTTTTTGACAATTTATAGATTTCCTACATTCATATGTCATACATTTCATGTTCTGATTATTAATGGGTGTTTGCAGTTGTTTTTCAATTTGTCGTGCCGCATCAGAAAATGGAGGTCTCAAAAGCTTTACTTTATCCTTGTCAGTAAGGTTGGTTCTACTCTGCTGGTGCAGCTCTTTCCAAGTCATATTTTGAGAGCCTTCTGACCTAAGGGCCTCATCCTCCTGCACTGCCTCAGACAATGTTTCTGGGCTATTCATAAAGTTGTATGGTAATGTATCAGTCTTTCTCTGCTATTCATAATGTTTTCCCTGGCCAATTCTTTCAGAAGTGGACGGCCTCTTCTTTCTTCCTACTCTGTCTCAATCTATGAGCTGCATTGAAACATATGCACCATGTGCAATCCAGCTGGTGTTTGAAACACTGGTGTCACAGGCACAAGCCTCACAGCAACATGCAAAGTACCACAGTAAGACAAACTGACAGACAAATTCGTCCCCCTTAGCTGTTTGAAACTTCTGCATTTCCTGTCTCTTGGGTATGGGGACTGTGTCCCTCTCCTTACCTGGATCCCTGATGTTCTGTCATCTGTCATCTCCCAGCTTTTCTTTCCCCTGCTTTCCTGCCTCTTGTGGGTAGTTCTCATGCTTTAAAATCTAATTAGATAATAAGACCATTCCTGCAATCTCAGAGGTTTTCCTGTCTAGTTTTAATTAATTTATGTATCATCTATGCAGACTTATAAGGGAAGCAGCCAAGAATCTTTCTGGCAACATTAACTCAGCACTTGCCCACAGTCCCTACACAAAAGGAAGCCAGAGACAGGGAATTGAGGACAGTGGTACCAATTATCATTTGCCAAAGAGTCAATTTCAACTCATGGAGACCCCATATGTGTCAGAGTAGATTGTTCCATATGGTTTTCAATGGCTGATTTTTTTGGAAGAAGATTGCCAGGCCTTTCTTCTGAGGTGCCTGTGGCTGGACTTGAATCACCAACCTTTCAGTTAGCAACCAAGTGTTAACACACAGATTCAAAGGACAATGACAGGGAGGTTTTGCCTGGAGAGAGTGCTCAGATTTCTTTGTCTTTTTCCATGACATTCAGAGGGAGGGGCTGCAGGGGTGAGGTTCTCCTCCATTCAAGCCAACTGTGGAAATTTTCATGGACACCTCTAGAAAGGATGACATATTTTCTAGCACTTGAGAGACAAAGAATCTGGTCTCTGACTCACTTGAGAAAAATCTAAAGACTGTCTAGTAGACTAGACTTTTTCCTCATAACAAGTACACCAGCCTGAGATAAGCCTAGCAGGTATAGGGGAGAAACACTAATTGGTGAAGTGTGCAGTTTTACTATGATACTGGACTAAATTTCTGCTATTTGGCAAAAAGAATTATTCATTTGTCTCCTGAAAATTTCTGGAAAATCTAGATGACTTGAGTGACTCACACAGGAGGGGAAACAATAAAGAAAGGAATGAAATTGCAATAATTGGAATTGTTTCCTGTTACCCTAATGAGCCCAGATAGTTTTATTAACTGGGTTCAACACACAATATCTCAAATCCAGGTAACATTAATTTTCTATCCATAGTCAAACAGCCAATAACCATGCTTATTTTTTTTAATTCTACAGATCTTATGCTTCCTTCAATAAGTCATATTGTAAATGAACCTAATTGCACACTCATATTTCTTTCTAATTCCTCACCATTCCTCCAAATATACTTCTACTCAAAAAACAATTATCACCATTTACAAACTGGTATGTCAATTTTTTATTTTATTATCTTTACTCTAGAAGCCCTTGTGGTACAGTGGTTAAGTGCTTGGTTGCTAACTGAAAGTTGGCAGTTTAAGCTAACCATCCACTCCATGGGAGAAACATGTGGTAATCTGCTTCTGTGAAGATTTACAGTCTTGGAAACCCAACAAGTCTACTCTGTCCTATAGGGTTGCTATGAGCTGGAATCAACTTGATGGCAGTGTGTTTTTTGTTTGTTTACTCCTAATTCAACTTCCCTTAGAGTCTGCCTATTTTAATTTTCCTTTACATATTAAATACTTGTTATCTCAGGTGAAGGCAATCACTGCTTAAATTAGTTATTCAATTCCTTGAAAGTAGATTGTCAGGCGTTTCTTCCTAGTCTTTTTCAGTTGGGAAGCACTGCTGTAACCAGTCTACCATGAGTAGACAATAGTCTTGGTTTCTGAGCTTTCCATCAAGAGCCCTGTTAGATAAAATGGTCATCATCTAACATTTTCCATGTAAGGAGTGATTTAACCATATTCCTACATTAGGATGTTAACTCTGACATCAGCTTGTAGTGTACATTAAAAAGGGAAAGTGCTGGAGATTATCATGGCAGTTTTGATGATATTCCAATAGTTTTGACAAGACAATGAATTGTGTGCTTGAACTAGAAAAGGAGAGGAAAAGAAAAAAAATCACATTGTGATCATGAGATAGAATTGATAACTTTTAATATGACTTAGTGATTGCACAGGTAGAAACAGAGGGTATAGAAGTAGAGATGTATCTGGTGCCTTTTGAGAAAGGAGCATAAGCAGAACAATAGCTCTACTCTAGAATAAAACTGTGAGCCAGAATATGAGAAACATGGTAATATTTCAGTGTTGAAAGTGAGAATTTGGGGAAATATAAATAAATCCCTTTGTAAATGCTTTATTTCAAGAACCATTAAAACACATCTTAATATGCTTACACTAATCTTGTGCTTGCTCCTTGTGCAACATAAATTATTCATCCACAAATATTACTAATCCATTGCAGTGTGCCTTCAATAGTGAAGATACAAAGTAAGCATTTTTCACTGATTATAACTGTCCCATTTAAAGTAATTATATTAAAAAAATATGAATATATATGGAGACTGTAAACTAAGTAAAACAACCCTGAGCAGAGTTTCCATAAAATTTTGTATTATTAGAAATATTTACAATTATAAATGGTAGTTCAGGTCCTATCTCAGTGTACCCTGAAATATACTGAAAGTATAAATCCATTTATAGTACCTATAATCATTAAAAGAAAACATAATGCAAAAAACATAGGTAAATCTTTACTGTTTCTGAAATCCTTACTTACTTCCTTTTTGTCATATATTTATGCTAGTTCATAAACGTAGACAAACTTAACTTCTACTTTTTATTGTACTCCATTTTTCTCCCCACACACTCCTACGCAATAATGAGGACATTAATGTACAGCAAAATACTGGGAAACAATACAATCAAAATAAAATAAATGCCAAAATAAACACACACGAACATTAGTAATGTCACTCCTCTAGAGGAAAATCAAAACAGATCATTTGATTCCTGCAAGATTATTGCAAGAAAAATTATTTTATGACAACTTCTGAGAATTTCTCTTTTTGATATTTCTTAGGCTGTCATTCCCAGGAGATAGCAGTATCTCCAAAATTTGCAGCCAAGAAAAATATCTTTCTCTGATTGCATAACTTATTAGATAATGGACTTCAATGCTTAGCTTGTGTCTTCCTTATTGAACAAAATGGACCTATATTCACTGATTGCCTCCTAGAAATTTAGACTTTAGCTTTAGTAATCTTCATCAAAGATAAATTCTGAGATTAAGAAATTTCTTAATATTTCAAGATATCTTAATTAACTTTTTCATAACTCTAAATGTAAACATTTATAAACCTTTTCATAAAACTCAGTTATTAGCATATGTAACTCAGCACTTCAAATTAACCATGACCTAATGAAATAGGCATGAATAGCAGTCTTAATAGATTTATCTTCTTCCTTCCACTCTGCCTTCCTCTTAGTTGTCTTCTGAGCATAAAGTAATAGAAAAGGGACTTTTGTAATTTATCTCAAATTTAGGTTAGAATCAGAGCTTTTTTTGTTTTAATGAAATATCTACTATATGCCAAAAGGAATGTAATCTATGCAATGTGAAAAACAAAAGAAAGAAAATACCAAACCCACTGTCATCAAGTCGTTTCATACTCTTAGCGACCCCCATCAAGTTTTCAAGCCTGTAAATCTTTAGTGAAGCAGATTGCCCCATCTTTTTTCTATGAGTGGCTGATGAGTTATAACCACCAAACTTTTTGGTTAGCAACCAAATGGCTTAACCACTACACCACCAGAGCTCTGTACACAATATAAAGTGACTTTAGGAATAGTCCGTTTAGGCTAAAAGGCTCGCAAAATAGGACTGGGAAACAGCTGCAACATCTGAGTAAACCCAGCCTTACTCATGGAAAAGAGAAAGCTTTCGAGACCTTCATTTGCTGATGTGGCACCACTCAAATTGAAGA
>NW_006921609.1:12571561-12600815 GCF_000298275.1 Orycteropus afer afer | reverse complement strand
ATGATGGGCTCAAGTATAGCAGGGATTGTGGGGCTGGCGCGGGATCGGGCAATGTTTCGTTCTGCTGTGCATGGGGTCGCTATGGGTCGGAAACGACTCGATGGCACTTAACAACAACAACAACATAGTTATATCAGATTCTGTGGTTCAAGGGCCGAGTTCTGGTTTCTTTCTGACTTTTTCCCCTTTGTTTGTTAAGTAAATGCATAGTAAATACTAGGTACATTTTTATGTACTCTCAGTTATTATATTACTTGTCATAATATAATCTTGCTAGGTTTAGTTCTGTGGCATAGCTTGATTAAGACACATTCAAATATTTTATTACAGTATTATAATCTCAGAGAACACCACCACCAAATTGTAGTGGTTCTAAGAAATGAAGCCTCTAAGAAATATTTTGTTATAAACTAGTCAGGGGTTCTAAGTAAATTCTAGAGAATTTAATTATCTTTTTTTTCAAGGGTATACATTAAATATTGCAATGTAAACAACAAGTTTCACAATGTGACAGAGATATAACCTTTCATTGATGTGGAGATCTCACTCTTAGACTTTCAGAAGATACTGTGTGGAAACTTCCATGCTTACGAAAGAGTTATTTCTTTTGTACTTTATTTTTTGTACACACCAATGTATTTTATTGGTTCCTTCATCTCTTTTACTTATATACCCCACCAAGATCCTGCCTTTTCTAGTTCCTAGGCTCTGGCTTAGAGCATCAAGCAGTTTTTGTTTCATTCTTGTCTGCTTATCGTTGGGGACAGAGATAAAGGGAAAAAAGTGGAAAAGATCATTATGGATATTGGGTGAATATAATGACATACCTGATAGAAGGCTAGAGAGTAGATTTGGAAAATGGTGGTGGTGGGGAGTCAGTTGGGAGAACTTTCTTAGGATTAAAATAACTGTATGTTGACAGGAACTCTTTGAAAAGATGTTGCTATGGCTACTTTAAGGGACTATGTTAATTAGATGAGAGAGGAACCTTTCCTTTTGACTTCTGTAGTGAAGGGAGATATATTCAGTCAAATAGATATCACACTCAATGAAGAAGGCTCCAAATCAGGACAGAAAAAAGATGCTGAGTAAACCAACCAATTGCTATCAAGCCAACTCTGACTCATAAGGACCCCATGTTTGTCAGAGTAGAACTGTGCTCCATAAGAGTTTCAATGGCTGATCTTCTGGAAGTAGATTTCCAGGCCTCCCATGTCCTTCTAGATGAACTTGAAAAAATATCTCTGTGTTGTCCTCATCAATTCCTGTAATGTAAAGTTCTTCAACTTTATTTTCATTATCATCTCCCATTCCTCCACCTATTGTTGTTGTTGTTGTTGTTTGCCGTCAAGTCGGTCCCGACTCATAGCGACCCCTCCTTGGGTTTCCAAGGCAGTATCACTATGGAAGTAGGATTGCCCAACCTTCCTTCTGAGGAGTGGCTGATGGGTTTGAACCGCCAGCCTTCTGGTTAGCAGTCAAGTGCTTTAGGCACTGCACCACCAGAGCTCCTTCACCTAGGAGCCTCTTAAACAAGTTGTTTTTTTTTTTTTTCCCTAATTTTCCTCCATATAAAATTTTAATGTGACAGATATATTGTATTTGCTTAGGTTCTGTATATTTACCTGTGCTTTACACATAAAAAGAGTGATATTTTTTTCCTCCCCAAACAATTTTTGCTCCCTTGAGCATATTCTTGTCAGAAGCAGAAATTTTCTCCTCTGACCTGCCATAACTCTTTCTTCACATCTGTGATGCATAATACATAGGTATATGTAATGCATTATATATATGACATAATATGTTGTTGTTTTGGCTTTGACTCATAGTGATCCTATGTGCAGCAGAGAGAAACACTGCCCAGTGCTGTGCCATCCTCACAGTATTTGCTATGCTTGAGCCCATCATCGCAGCAACTGTGTCAGTCTATCACATTGAGGATCTTCCTCTTTTTCACTGACCCTCTACTTTACCAAGCATGACATCCTTCTCCAGAGACCAGTCCCTTCTGAAAACATGACCAAAATATGAGAGACGAAGTCTGGTCGTTCTCACTTCTAATGAGCACTACAGCTGTACTTCCTCCAAGACAGATTAAATCATTCTTCCATCAGTCCATGTTATTTTCAGTATTCATCACCAACACTACAAAGCAACTGTATTCTGTGGTCCTCCTTATTCAATATCCAGGTATCACATGCCTAGGATGCTATTGAAAATACCATGGTTTGGTACCAGGCACACCTGAGTCTTTAAAGTGACATCTTTGTTCTTTAACACTTTAAAGAGGTCATTTGCAGCAATTTTGCCTAGTGCTATGAACAAACAAACTTAATGAAGATGCAGTGGAAATTGACTGTTGTCAGAAGAGCTGTGTCATACACAAGTTAGATACTCACCCATCTTATTTTCTCTTATTGAGCATGAACGAAGATTTTTCTTCCCCTCCTTTCATAAATCAGTTTAGAATCCATGGGGTGAGTGTTAGCCAATGAAATGTGAATGGAAATGGTTGGTGTTTTTTGCTACAGTAACGGGCATTGATTACCCTAACACAGACAACTTGTAACTTCTCAAAGTGCTCTAGAAACTTTAGGAATCATGGCTCATCCTCCTCTAAAGTCCTTCCAATTAGAGAGAAGGTGAATAACAGCTCTGTCTTTAGAACTCACAGCCTAAACTCAGTGACATACCTGTGTTATATGGCTTGCCACTTTAATAGTTCCTGTGTGTCCCACTAAGGTTAGAGAGTCTCCACTTTGGCATGAATGACACTGAAAATATTCTTCCTTGTTCATGAATTTCCTACTCTATATGCATTCTAAAAAAGGGATAAGATTTAAGAATTGTTTGGGCTGAAGAAATGCTTATATTAGCTAGAATTAAAAAAGTCAAGGTCAATTCCTTATCCCATCCACAAAGCCCACTGCCACAAGTCTATTCTGACTCATGGTGACACCCATAGGTTTACCAAGCCTATAAATCTTTACAGAAGTAGATCGCCTCATCTTTCTTCCATGGAGCAGCTGATGGTCTGAACCACTGATCTTATGGTTAACAGCCAAATGCCCTACACACTGTACCACCTATCCCACAGAAGACCAAAAATTAGAAAGATAGAGTGAAACTTTATTCAATTATGTTAAATGCTGCACTCAGAGAAGAAAAGAGAATTGAGTTAGCATGTGCACTTCTAACCCGTGACTACCTGCAACTAAAAATGGCACAACTGGTCTAGCTATCCTCACATGTGGACCAATAAGCAATATCATAATAGAGAAAAGATTGAAGTTGGTGGGGATTTCATTTTCCTTGGACCCACAATCAACACCCATGGAAGCAGCAGTCACATTGCACTGTGCTAACCTGCTACAAAAGACCTTTTTACAGTGTTAAGAACTAAAGAATAAGTGAAGACTAAGGTGCCCCTATATAAATTGAAAATGCCCCAACCCATGGTATTCTCGATTGCTTCATATACATGTGAAAATTAGACAATGAATAAGGAAGACTGAAGAAGAGCTGATGTTTTTCAATTGTAGTGGTGGCAAAGAATACTGAAAATATCATGGACTGCCAGGAGAAGGAACAAATCTTTCCTGGAAAAAGTGCAGCCAAAATGCTCCTTGGAAGTGAGAATGGCCAGACTTTGTCTTACCTACTTTGGTCATGTTGTCAAAAGGAACCGTTCCCTGGAGAAGGATATCATGCTTGGTAAATTAGAAGGTCAGTGATAAAAAGGAAAGAACTTCAAAAAGACAGATTGACACAGTGGCTGCAATGACTGTGAAGCTGTCACATGACGAGGCAGCGTTTTGTTCTCTTGTACATGCTGACTCAAAGGCACCTAGCCACAACTGTCTAACTGTACTTCTTGATGTTAAGGTGGGAGGCTTAGTTCCAGTTTGAATGTCTATTTAGGAAGATACTATTTTAATCAGAACCAGGATATTAGGTAGAACTAAATAAATTGAAAATATGGGTTTAAAACTTACACTATATAGTATGTTAAAGAGTTCTAGTGTGCAATACCTAAGACATTTGCTTACTAACCACAAGTTTGGCAGTTCGACCTCACCAGCCACTCCATGGAAGGAAGATGGAGCAATCTACTTCCATAAAAATGTACTGCCTTTTAAACCCAATGGTTGTTGCTATGAGTTAGAATTGACTCAATGGGGGTGTTTGGTTTTTGGTACAAAGTAAGTTAAGCAGCTAGAATTTAATTAATATTTGACACTTATGCTGAAGAACTTTCTTAATCAAAGAGTTATTTTTTCCCAACTGCAATAATAATAACAAAAACAGTGAAGATCTCTTGTAAGCAGAATATATTAATCAAAAGACTCAAAAATAATCCTTTTTAAAAAATGCTAGATACAAATTATATCAGCCAGCCCCCCAAGATGATGATGTCTAATTCAGATGCCATGTGTAAAACACTAAGCTACAAAACTGGCACATTTTGTATAGGTAGGTATTGGCAGATAGATAGATAGATAGATAGTTAGATAGATAGATAGATAGATAGATACTTAATTTGTTTAAGTGGAATTGTTATATCATTTTGATTTTAAACAAAGGAGCTGCCTCTTTTGATTTTACAAAACCTTATGAATTTTCAGAAGATGTAATTATTTGCAGCAAATTTCCTCTATTTTGGAAAAGGAATCATGAAGTAACTATCATTTATACACATGTTAGGCAAGTATCCACATATAATCCAGGGAGAAATCTTGAGGTAGTCTAAATTAGAATGGAGAAATTAATGGATTCTGTTCAGATGTATAAATTGAATTTATCTACAATCAGACTCTAAATGATTTTTTCTCTTAAAATAAATAAGTAAACTAAAATGTTGACTGTCTCTACAAATTATTTAGGAGAAACAGCAAAGATTTTTGGGAAATTCCCCATGCACTATTGATTTACCTTATTCATTCTTTAACTTCAGGAAACAAAGAAACTCACACATATTGGAATAAAATTGCAAAGGACCAGGTGAATATGTACTAATTTAAAATTTTTCTGGACCTTACACCATGTGAAATTATAGTAAGATTTCCTCAATTCATGAGATGCAGTCTCAAAGACATAATTATATGAATATTAAATGGCACCTAACCTTATATTGAACCTAAAGGTGGTGAAGCCACAAATGCTGGATGTTGAGACTCCTTTCCCCAAAATTCTTCCTTAAATTGCAACAATTTAGAGTTATAACCCCTTTCTATGATACTGATTATAGATTTTCCTTCTCCCTGACTTGATCCTGCCTGCCTGCAGAAGGGACAATGAAAATAAAGCTTGAGTACTATTTTTAAGGCTTATTTGAACAAACATGGTATTTTCCTCCCTAAAAATGGCATCCTAAGTACATTCTAAATTGGGCCTGACACTTAGATAATCTGTTAGAAGTTCACCAGTCTTATTTTAAAGGAATTCTGCTTTATCATAAGAAATTTTTGCCAGAGGGAGGCACTTAGCTTCAAAGCTGACTTACTTCCACTCCACTAGCTCTAATTCTTAGTACAATATAGCCTTTAGCAAATAGTTTTAGCAAGAAATAAGGAAGTACAGTATAGAACCAGATCGTCAAGGGCAAGGATAATAGCTTCTTGAACTATTATTTACTTTTTTCTTGTGACTAAAAATATAAACTTTATCAGGTTGTTCTCAAATCATTTTGCACTCAACTAGTTAATAGCATGAAAGCAGCATGATGAAGCTCATCTCTATAAAACATTGTGGATTCTTATTTCATTTGTTAGTGTTTCTTCAGCTTCATAGTTCAATACATAAAGTGAACAAGTTGACAATCCAAATCTCATTTGTTGTCATTAAAAAAAAACTGGAGTGTATTTTCTGTGAATCTTGTCACATCATTAACTTGAAGCACAATATATGAGAGAACCTTTACTGTTAATGCCCCTGGAGTATTGATTCTTGGACCAACCATGGTGAAAAGAATTAGCACTGTTCCTACCTTTCATTACACAGGAGGAACAGAGGGTTTGGTAGTGGGGTTGGTCTACTTGATGATGTTAACTAGATTCTAACGAACATCCATCTTTCTTCCTATACAAATAATACTGGACATTGTTCCCATTTATAGTTGTTGTTGCTTTTTGCCGTTGCATCTATTCCAACTCTTAGGGACCTCATGTGTACAGAGTAGATACATGCTAATTTTTTCCACTTTTCTTTTACTTAACACATGCATCTATAAATTCAGACAGCAGATGTCAATACTAGATCCACTCCACATAGAAAATGGTTCTCTATGTAAAGTCACATGATACTGAGTGTCTTCTATTTAAACAGTTTTACATTATCTATCAAGTCTGGCTAGATTATCAAACAGATTTTATTTTAAATTTTAAATGCAAACATTCAGATGTATTATTATGAAAAAAAAAACAAAACATACAGAATTGCCAGGAAGAACTGCAGACATAAAATTTCCCATAGTTAAATAATAAATTGCTCGAGCATGGAAATGTGGAATATTTTACATCAACTGGAGAATTGTGGTTATTAAAATGATCTGTCAATAGGAACAAAGAAAAGTTTAGGTGATGAATAGCTAGCAGCTGCACCTTTACTGCAGAGTAAGGAATTTATAATGAGGTCTAGGTACTGTTTTTCTTCTTATTTTGTTTTTCATCTTTTTTGAGGAGGGGTGTAAATAAACAAGAAGCTTGGAGAAATTTTTCAAATTTATACTTCGTAGTTGGATTAGATTCTTTTCTAAGATGTTATGGAATATTTGTTTCATAATAAAATTTCTGAGGTAAAGCAATGTACCTCTACTGCTCACACTGTCTTTGTAACAACACTGAGCACTCCATGAAAGACTAACCTGAGGAAATTTATACTAAACATAAATATCTATGGGTCAAGGAGAGACTTTTTCACATAATGGTTGGAAGCACTGAACTTTCTTTTACAGGATAAAATAAAGAAAAAAATGAAATTTATTGGTAGGGAAAAGTCCTAAGGTTTGTTAAATATGTTGTTGTTGTTGTTATGTGCCGTCAAGTCAGCCCTGACTCATAGCGACCCCTCCTTGGGTTTCCGAGGCAGTATCACTACGGAAGTAGGATTGCCCAACCTTCCTTCCGAGGAGTGGCTGGTGGGTTTGAACCGCCAGCCTTCTGGTTAGCAGTCAAGTGCCTTAGCCACTATGCTACCAGAGCTCCCATTAAATATAAGTATCACAAAATTGATGTTAAGATTAAACACTCAAGTAAGTGTCTGGTTGCCATACTGTATTCACAAAAAGACCACCTTAACCTCAAGTATTTATAATTCTAGGATGAGAAAAGGAAACTATTGTATAGTTATAGGAGTTCTGGTTGTGCAGCAGTTAAGGTATTTGGCTGCTAACCAAAAGGTCAGTGATTCAAACTCACCAGCCGCTCTACAGGAAAAAAGATGAAGATGTCTACTTTCATAAGGATTTACAGCCTTGAAGACCCTATGAGGCAGTTCTACTCTGACCTATGGGATAACTACTTGTCAGAATCAACTTGATGGCAGTGGGTTTGGTTTGATATTGTATAGTTAATTTTTGCTTATATTTACTACTATGGACTGGATTATATTCTTCCAAAATATGTGTTGCAATCCTAATTTCTGTACTTGTAGATATGATTCTGTTTGGGAATAAGGTGTTTTTTGTTATGTAACTGGAGTCACATCATTGTATGGTGTGCCCTAAACCTAATTACTTCTGAGTTATGAAAAAAGTAAATTGGACATATAAGTAAGCATGTACTAGGAAAGACAGATGCTGTGTGGAGATTCTCTACAAACCAAGAAACCAAGGAATACTCCAGGCTGTTGACAAGGAAGAAATCAGCAAAACGAAGACCTGTTTTGAACTTTAAGCCTCCAGAGTTGTGGGAAAATAAATTTCTGTATTTTAAAACCATCCACTTGTAATATTGGTGTTACAGTAGCTCTAGGAAACTAAGACAGTTATCTTCTTGACTATCTAGTCCTCAGTCTTTCCAAAATTTGTAGGTAGAGTCACTAAACATGACGTAGTTCTTCTCAAGGTTCTGAACCAAAGTCTGACTCTGTTGTTGTTTACCAGATGAATTGTGGGATAACATCAAGAAGGTCTGACTCTAGTCAGGTTTAATATAGACCAGTTTCATGTGAACACCCAGTCTTAATTGTCTAATCATGTACATTCTATGAACTGGTTTCTTTTCTGTGTTAAAGCTTGACAACTAAAAACTATAGTCCAACAAATTTGGGGTTGTTTGTTTCTTGAAGCAAATATATGCCAGAATGACTGTGGGGCAACTTGGAAAAGGGGGTGGGGGAGAAAGGCAAAGGAATCTCTTATAGGATCTGGATTTGGCTTGAACGAGGAACAGACTTGGAGCCCATTTTGAATTAGATGTACTGAAGAATTACAGCAGCTCTTAAAAAGTGTACTTCAGCAATCTTTGTCCATTTGTCATTTATAAGAAAGTAGCAATTGTTTGAAGAAAGCACCATTAGTAATTTTGCAGCTGTAGTGTGGCCTGGGGTATGTTCTGTTAGAAACATTGCTTTTTCTTAGCCTTCCTTGTCTCTGATTCAGGGAAAGGGGTTGACACTCTTTTAGGAACATCACAGCCTGATTATCAGCTGGACTGATTTTCATTTCCACATCTTGTTCCTGCTCCAAAGAAGTCCATGCAACACATCTCAGTCTCTTACATCCCCCCCCCCCCAACGGGATCCCAGTTTCATACTTGTTTTAGTTTCCTGTTCAGTTGCACTGTTCTTCTGTAACATTCTAAAAAATAGGCACATGCCTCTGAATACCATTTGGCA
Source organism: Orycteropus afer afer (assembly GCF_000298275.1). Taxonomy (NCBI): domain Eukaryota; kingdom Metazoa; phylum Chordata; class Mammalia; order Tubulidentata; family Orycteropodidae; genus Orycteropus; species Orycteropus afer. The sequence continues at coordinate 12,591,980 of NW_006921609.1, read as the reverse complement.
GGGATCAAAATAGTTTTGAATAGATCTTCCTCATGCTAATGGTTTTATGAGACTTCACTGCCAAACTGTATCACCTGCCAGGACATCTGCTTGTTTTAATTGCAGGACATCTTAGTTGCCTACATTTCCTTCATTGCTTGCTTCAGGACCTGATTCTGATTTTCTGTCTCACCCTTTTTGTTCTTAGTCTCTCTTGCCTAACTACCAACTGGCACCCACTAGATAAAAATGAAACAAGAAACAAACAAACAAAAACAAAAAAAAGTTGAAAAATTTAGTCCAAAATGCAAATATTTCCAAATATCTACATGTTTGGCAACTGAGGATTAATGCCATGGGTGAAACCAGTTAATGTTTTATTTTTATTATTATTATGCTCAAAAAAATCAAATCAAAGCATATTAACCAAAAATAATCAGCTCTACAAGAGGAAATGCATCTTGTTTGTTTCAAAACTGAGCCAAGATTGCTAGGGTTTGAAGCCTTATTATGTTATTAGCAAGGTGATACTGAAAACCTCTTTGTTCCTTGGTTTCCTTCCTCTGTAAAATATATGGAGTAATAGCCCCACTGCATAATATTGTTAATATTTAAAGTGCATAATATAGGACATAGAAATTTGCCATTATAATTATGTTTTAAATTTAACAAAAGAATTTTTAAGAATGGTAACATTAGGATGGTAATAACTGAGACCAGCTTTAAAACTATTTTTAGCAATCTTTCTGGAAAACATAGCTTACAAGTTTTATTCTTTACACTTAATGGTTTTTACGTTAATGACTAAACCTTGAATAGGAATATATGGTGACAAGAATGGGACTAATTCAATAACGTAATTTCTGAGATAATATACCTAAGGTATCCTGATATGAGTAACACTGGTATTGTATAGCTAACACAATTCTTAAGTGCCATTGTTAGTTATGTCATTGTTTAAATCATTCAGATTTTCGCCATTTAATTGTGCCTGGAGGCCTTAAAAGTAAGTGCACATTATAAATCAAAGGAATAATAATAATGGTCTTAGTATTCACAAAGAAAACATAGCTATTAAATTATCTTAGTAAGTTTTAATACTAATAGTATACAATAAAATGTGTTATTGTTTTTGCCTCTCTTAAATATTTACTCTAAATCAATATTTTAAATTAATTCACTCCTGCTTAATGCATTATAGAAAGATATCAGATTTTTCCATCCCACAGAGCAAAGATTTATTAGACTGTTTCCATCAACTTTATTTTTTACTCCAAATATTGCACTGGCTACAAACACATAAAACATCACTTTCTCAGGTGGTTACATTGACAGTTTTCTGAGCCATGCTCAGCTAGTCCGCCACGCGCTGAAACACCATCATTGCTTCAAATTTGTTTATACAATTTCATTTTCTTATCAGCCAATTCAACACAGTCCCCCAGCATAAGAACAGAAGCCATCTATTGTACTCTCTACCTTTATCAAACTCCAGCAAACATTCTCCACCTAAACATTCTTTAAAATTAACTTTAAATCTTTGCCTGAGGGGATTTTTTTTTCCTGCCTTCCAATTTTCCACTTCTGTGGTCTTCTCTTTGCTTCAACATATTCAGAAATATGTGCAGTTGATAGGAACACATTTGGAAAGGCAATGCCAGGGAGTGAAACTCTCCTCTGCTTTTCCAGGTGGCTGCTCTGGTTTCATGTGGTGTGTGGTCTGTCATGGTGGTGTCTGCTTAACGAGGCAGTGGCGGTTATCTAATGTTTTAGGTATCTTAGTCTACTCCAACATCTCCTCTCTCCTTTATTTTTTAACACCAAGACAGATTGCCAGGGAAATGAAATTTAAATAACAATCACAAAAACTCTTCAATGTAGATGACATAAAAGGCACTTACTAAAATAAATCATATCTTGGCAACTTAATGTCTTTCAGTAATGAGAAAATTTGAAGTCATTCCTAGTGACAATAGATCATACAGCTCTGTCCTTAACAGGAGCTTAAGATAAAATGGAAACAAAACAAAACAAAACAAAAAAATACAATAGCCATTAATATAAGAAGAAGCTATGAAAATAAAACATATGAGAAGAAAGTATACTAAATCAAAGATTTGAATAGCTTAAAACTAAGGCTGCTAAAAAACAGGAAGCAATTTTAGGCACAGCAAAAGTATCTTTGAAAAAAAACAGTTCAACAATTGTTTAATCCAACTCCATGCTAGGCAAAGCCTTTCACTGCACACTAAGTGTATGTATGGTTGCTAAGACATGAAATTCAACTATAAAGACAGGACTGAAAATTATTTTTTCTGGTTGGCATGGCACCTAGTGAGGAGTGTGGGTGCATCAGTTTATTCATCATTAGTAGATGTCTTAAAAAATAGTTATTCACACTTGGAGAGTTGATTTTATTGATACAAAAATATTGACCAGATTCAGAGATATATTTATATGAAACAAATTCAAAATGGTTTGAATATTAAAGTAGGCTATCAGTTCAATTGCTTCCAGGCATGTGGAGAAGGCAATAATTTTCCAGTCTTTTTTTCTTTTATTATCAATAAAATAGATGTTCATTTAGAAAATACATATAAAACATAAAATGGGAAATGAAAATTGAGTACAGTTGTACCACCCAGAAATAAACATTACTTGCTTTTTGTAATATGTCTTTCTACTCTTTTTATGCATATTTTTATACATTAATTTTAATAGCAAGAGAAAAAAAATGTGATGTTCTGTTATACACACAATCTTAGTATCCTAAAGTATTATAAAATACCACAATGTGGATGGCTTTAAAGAACAGAAATTTATTTTCTCATGCTTCTGGAGGCTAGAAGTTCAAGTCAGGGTGTTGGCTGTGTAGATTCCTTCTAAGGGGATATAAACAGAAACAATCTCATGCTTCCTTCCTGGTCTCTGGTGGCTGTGGGAAGTCCTTACATTCCTTTGCTGTTTTATGGTTGTATATTCACTGGTGCCTTCACCTTGTGTGGTCTCTGATTCTGTGTCTGTTTTCCCTTTTATAAAAACACCACCTAGAAGGGATTAGGATTATGGCCCACCCCATTTCAATATGACCTCCTTTAATTTAAGGAGCTCTGGTGGTGCAGTGCCTCAAACATTTGACTGCTAATCAGAAGGTTGGTGGTTCAAACCCACAACCTCTCTGTGGAAGGAAGACTGGGCAATCTACTTCTGTAAAGAGTTACTCCCTCAGAAACCACAGTGGTGATCACTCTGAGTCAGAATCAACTCAATAGCAGTGAGTTTGGTTTTTGTTTTTTCCTTTAATTTAACTGATAACAAATAATAATAATAATAAACCTATTTTCAAAGAAATAACATTCCACAGGTACAATGGTTATGATTTTAACGTATCTTTTTTGGGCACATAATCTCTGGTGGCATAGTGCCTAAGCCACTTGACTGCTAACCAGAAGGCTGGCAGTTCAAACCCACCAGTCACTCCTCAGAAGGAAGGTTGGGCAATCTACTTCCATAGTAATACTGCCTTGGAAACCCAAGGAGGGGTTTTTATGAGTTGGATCCAACTCCCCAGCAGTGGGTTTGATTTGGTTTTGGAATTCAATTCCTAACACAAATTATTTTATAACTTATCAATTTATTCATTTAATAAATATCTTTTCATATAACTAAATACACTTCCAAAACAGATATCACAAAACTCTTTAGTACTCCATTTTGATGTGCTATTGGAAATTCAGAAAGCCAAGGAGGGGTCACTATGAGTCAGATACGACTCAACAGCAGTGAGTTATTGGAAATTTAAGGTGATAACACATCTCAACAACTAACTTCAAGCAGGCCTAAAATCTCACTTTTCATTAAAGGTGTAAAATTTTAATCTTATAATGAAAGGAAATTTTGGATGAAAATTTCATCACATTCAAGGTTGCCCCTTTTTCTTTCCTAAGATGGGAATCTGGCTATTGGGAGTGTGTGTGTGTGTGTGTGTGTGTGTGTGTGTGTGTTTGGGTGGTCTGGTCGTCCTCTATTCATTCCTGTTACCTCCAGCTGAGGCAACTACTCTGTATGGAATTTTGGTGATGGGTGATACTAAAATAGAGAAATGGTACTTTTTATTTTTGGCTGGAAATTTCTGAAAGTAGAGTAAAGTAGAATACTTATTGAAGTATGATTTCTAAAATGGCTTGAAAGAAATGTCATGTGGTTTGTCTAGGTAGGAGAACCTGGAAAATCTACTCTTCCCTCTTCTTTCCTTCACTAATTGTCCTTGGATATATAAAATACCATTTATCAGGTTCTTGTGAATCTGAGATAGAAGAGCAAGAACCAGTACAGGAATCACCTTGGGATGTAAATGGGTTAGTAAACAAGACTTGTACTCTCTTTTCCTTCCTCTACAATTAAGATCTTCCCTAAAGTTTTGTTTTGTTTTGTTTTTTCTTTCCTTGGAAATGCCTTACATGAGAAAGTGAAAACCAGTTTTCCAGTTTTAAAACTTTCTTCAGGAATGTATTCCTTTTCAAAATTTTATTCACACACACCCCTTAAAAATGTGCAGTAGTTAACATACTACATAAAAGAATTGTTCCACATCCTACTTTGGTGAGTAATGACTGGGATCTTAAAAGCTTGCATGCAGCCATCTAGATGCAACGATGGGTCTCTCCTCATCCAGAGCAAAGAAGAATGAAGAAAACCAAAAACTCATTGAGACAATTAGTCCAAGGGAGTGGTACACAATGCAATCCTCAACCTATATGACTACGATACCAGAAGAACTAGATGGTGCCCAGCTACCAAGGTCAACCACTCAGCGGGAGATCTCTGTAGGAGATCCTGGATAGAGTGGGAGAACAATGTGGAACAAAACTCAAAATCATTAAAAAAAAAAAGATCAAGTTTATTGTTCTGATACAACCTGGTGAAACCCCTGAGACTATGACCCCCAACTGCGCTTCAGGTCTGGAATTGAACTCACTCCTGTAGCTTCCAGCCAAACAAAAGACAGGCACATGAACTGAACATTTACATTAAGTAGATACACTCCTTGGAGAGATCAATCATAGGAGAGTAGAAGGGCTGTGTATGCACAGGGAGACAGCTCTGGGGGCAAGAGTGCATGGAAGGGAAGGACACAGGGAAGAGGTAACGATGGGGAAGAAGTGGGAAGAGAGCTGTTGCATTGTGGGAAGTTGTAGTCAATGCCATGAGAAAAAGTGTATGTGAACTGATGTATGGAAAATGAACTGGCTCTGTAATTTTTCACCCACATCCCCCCAAAAAAGAATAAAATAAGTGCATTTTGCCCAGCAATTGAGGGAGGGACTTCTTTAAATTAAAAGCTAAAGTCATTAGCTTTTAATTTAGCTAGATCATTTAAAAATTTTGTTTCTCTATCAAAAATTATTTTCTGTTGTATATGCTTTTACCATATCTACTTAACCAATATTCATGTTGTTGGACATTTATCATAAAAAGAAAAGCTGCAATGATCATATTTTTGGCTAAATTCTTATCTACAACTAAGATGAGATGCTTTTAAGTGGAAAGGTAAGTTATAGAAACTGTGCCATCCATAACCTTCTTATTCCATATAGAAGGTATTAGGTAATAGTAGGCAACTCTTGGAAAAGGAATTCTGCAGTAATATTTATTGATATTTATTATTTCTGCTACTCACAATTTTTTAAAGAATCATCCTAAGGTTGTCATCAGTGAAAATACCTGATCCTGAGACTGTCTTCAGTAATGAAAACTGCATAAGAAATGTAATCCTTTGTTGTTGGATATTGTTCTTTATTGCAAAAAGGATTATATCTCACCTTGATTACATCTTTCCTGAATTTAGAGACCATCTGAAGAATAGATCTGATGCACTGAACACAAATGACAAGATACCAGACAAGTTGTGGGGTAACATCAAAAACATTATACATGAAAAAAGCAAAAAGCCATTAAAAAGACTGGAAAGGAAAAAAGACCAAAATGGATATCAGAAATGACTCTGACACTTGCTCTTGAACATAGAGTAACAAAAGCAAATAGAAGAAATGATTAAATGAAAGAGCTGAGCAGAATATTTCAAAGGCTCACCCAAGAAGACCAAGTAAAGTATTATAATGAAAGGTACAAAGACCTGGAGTTTCAAAACCAAAAGAGAAGAACACGTTCAGCATTTTTCAAGTTTAAATAACTGAAGAAAATATTCCAGCCTCAAGTTGCAGTTTTGAAGGATTCTTCTGAGAAAATATTGAGTGATACAGGAAGCATCAAAGAAGATGGAAGGAATACACAAAATCACTACACCAGAAAGAACTGGCTGATGTTCAACGATGTCAAGAGGTAGTATATGATCAAGAACCAATGATATTAAAGGAAGAAGTCCAAGCTTCACTAAAGAATTATTGAAAAACAAGGCTCCAGGAATTGACACAATACTCATTGACATGTTTCAATAAACAGATGCAGTGGTGGAGATACTTACTCATTTATGCCAAGAACTTTGGAAGACAGCTACCTGGCCAACTGACAGGAAGAAATCGATATTTGTGCCTATTCCAAAGAAAGATCATCTAACAGAATTTGGAGAATTTCAAACAAAATCATTAATATCAGAAAGTGAAATTTTTCTGAATATAATTAAAAGTTTTTTCAGTAGTATATTGACAGGGAACTTCCAGAAATTCAAGTTGGATTCAGAAAAGCATGAAGAAGAAAGAATATGCTTGCTGATGTCAGATGAATCTAGGCTGAAAGCAAAGCATACCAGAGAGATGTTTACCTGTGTTTTATTGACCATGCAAGGCATTTGACTGTGTGGATCATAACAAATATGGATAACATTGCAAAGAATGGGAATTCCAGAACACTTGATCATGGTCACAAGGAACCTGTACATAGACAAAGAGGTTGTCATTCAAACTGCACAAAGGGACAGTGCATGATTTAAAATCAAGAAGCACGTGCATCAAGGTTGTATCTTTTCACCATACTTATTCAATCTGTATGCTGAGCAAATAATCCAAGAAGCTGGATGGACTATGTGAAGAAAAATGAGGCATCAGCATTGGAGAGAGTACAATTAACAACCTGTGATATGTAGGTAATACAACCTTGCTTGCTGAAAGTGAAGAGGACTTGAAGTACTCACTGATGAAGTTCAAAGACTACAGTCTTTTTGTAAAGAAAACAAAAATCCTAACAACTCGACCAATATGCAACATCGTGATAAATGGAGAAAAGATTGAAGTTGTCAGAGATTTAATTTTACTTGAATTCACAATCAGCACCCATGGAAACAGCAGTCAAGATATCAGACATCATATTGCACTGGGACAAAGTGCTTCAAGGGAATTCTTTAAAGTGCTAAGAAGCAAAGATGTCACTTTGAAGACTAAGGTGTGCCTAACCCAAGCCATGGTATTTTTGATCACCTCATATGCATATGAAATGTGGACAATCAATAAGGGAGACCAAAGAAGAGTTGATGTATTTGAATTGTGTGTTGGTGAAGAACACTGAACATTCTGGATTGCCAGAAGAATGGACAAATCTTTCCTGGATGAAGTGAGGCAGGAGTGCTACTTGGAAAAGAAAATGGTCAGACTTTTTCTCATATATATTGGTCATGTTGTCAGAAAAGACCATTCCCTAAAGAAGAATATCATGCTCGATAAAGTATAGGATCAGTGAAAAAGAGAAAGACCCTCAACTTGATGGATGGACACAGTGGCTGTGGTGATGGGCTCTAGCACAGCAAGAATCATGAGGATGGCACAGGACCAGAAACTATTTCATTCTGTTCCACACAGGGTCACTGTGAGTTGGAGCCAACATTAGGGCACATAACAACAGCATAAGCATAGACATAGACATAGATATAGATATAGGTATGTATTTGATTGCAATATGCTTACTTTGAGAAAACTCATACAATACCTGAGTTCCATTGAAGACTGTTTGGAAAATATTTTAGATTTATCCCCTCTATCTTCTACAAGAAATACAGAGCAACTTTCTAACTATGTTCTTCCCCTTCCCATAGTTTTCCATTAAGATACAAAATAAAAATCTAAGTTCTTTGGCAAGACATAAAATAGTCTTTTAACATCTAACTTCCACTTCCTAATCCAACTCCATATCCTTCCACTATACCTCTGTAGCTATTATCTCTTACTTTTTATTCTACAATATTGGACTGCTTATATATGCCTTGGAAACCCAAGGAGGGGTCTCTATGAGTCAGATCTGACTCGATGGCAGTGAGTTTGGTTTTATATATTCCAGAAGCCTTACTCCTCTGTATTTTCTTAGCTTTGTATGTATTCTTCCTTCTGCCTGTCATCCTCCTCTCTTGGGATTCTAACCATCTTTTCATATTTTAACACTATCTGCTCAAATGTTCCATTCTCTGTGACATTGAACTTGAAATTTCCAGGCAGATTTAGGTACTTCTCCCTTTACTACATTTGGCTCCTAGATCATTAAAGTAAGTTGTCTTATTTAGTTACAATATTTACCTCAGGTGTCCCTTGGCAGCAGATCATAGTTCCTTGAGGGTTGGGATAGTGACATATTCCTTATATTATTAACAAAAGAAGGAGACGTAACTACAGTCAATTCATCTGTCTCTGATAGCTGATAGATCAGGCACTCAGAATTCATGATAAACAGAGAAATCACTTCTCCAAGCTTTCTCCATATGAACTCCATCTTGGCAAGTGGGAGGAAGGGAGGCTGGAAAAAGCTTACAACACTGCTCAGTGCACCCACTGGAATGTCACATAACTTCATTTTTACTCATATTTAATTCCAAGTACCCTTGAGAGTCTCTCCTTACTGTAAATTCCTTTTATCTTTACTCCTTTCCTATGTGACTGTGAGTTCCTAAAACAACTCTACTCCTTCATTCCTGTCCCAGGGTCTTGCCTCTTTTTCTGAAACTTCATGCTTGGTTTCTAAACTTTTCCTTTCATCTAATTTTTCTTAGAATGGAATCAAGACTTTTAGGATTTCTTAGAGTAAAGAAGTATCAGAAGGAAAATACTGTTTCTGTCCCAGAATCAAAGACCAATTAGACAATCAAACTATTTCCATTTTTAGAAACAATCTTAGTATCTTCTTGTTAGTTGCCCTTGTATTAACCCTCAACTCATTGTGAACCCATACACAATGGAGCAAAACTTTGTATGGTGCTATGCCATCCCCATGATTGGGTACAGATTGGACCACTGTGACCATAGATTTTCACTGATTGATTTTCAAAAGTATGTCACCAGAACTTTCTGTCTAGTCTTAGTCTGAAAGCTCAGCTGAAACCTGTTCTGCATCTTAGCAACACAAAAGCTTCCACTGACAAACAGATGATGGCTTCTTAAGAGGTACATTGGCTGGGAATAGAACATGGGTCTTCCACATGGAAATTGAGAATTCTCTTATTGAACCACTACTGCCCTTTTCTTATAACTCCTGAATTTTTAGGTAGAGAATTTTCTTTGTCCTTTCTCTTCTGAGTTGCATTTTAAAAGCTCTTTATTATTTAATTTTAACTCAATATATACATATAAAGAAACAAGGTACATTTAATGCCCAAGAAAGTGGTGGTGATAAGGTAATAAAGAAAACCCTCCTTCCCACCACATATACACTCTTAGTGTCTATCAGAGTGGTGACACATATTACAGACTTGTAAGTGTATTTGACGATCTAAAATATTAATGAATGAGTAAAAATCTTAACTCTACAGTATTCATCATATAATGATTGGGGGAAAAAAAAATCTGTTGAGAAAAGATTTAGAGAACTGGACGCTGCCAAGTAGAAACAAAGTTTAGGCCAGTCCTTCTGGAACCTTGGCTCTGAAAGAAATAGATCATCTGGAAGAGTTCAAGGAGTCAAAGAAGGTTATTTTATTTGCTTGCTTTTGTTTTTGTTTCTTAAGACAGAAACAGCTTAAACATGTCAATATAGTAAAGGGAAGGACTCTTTGGGGAGTGAAAAGTGAAAGGTCTTGGAATGAGAGTGTACAATTTATGAAGCAACGTTCCAAAGGTAGAAGGAATACAATCCTGAGAAAACCTAAAATAATTCACTTCAACTAAGAGAGGGACAGATTTGTTAGTTCTTTTGGCAGTAAGCTCATAGTACTTTCATACAACTCAAATGCCCCTTGGAAGTGAGAATGGCCAGATTTTGTCTCACCTACTTTGGTCATGTTATCAGAAGGGACCATTTCCCTGGAGAAGGATATCATGCTTGGTAAAGTGGAGGGTCAACAGAAAAGGGGAAGGCCCTCAACAAACTGGATTGACACATTGACTGCAAGGGTGGGCTGGGGTATAGCAAAGATTGTGAGGCTGGAACAGGACTGGGCAGTATTTTGTTTTGTTGTACATGTTGTTGTTGTTGTTGTTATGTGCCGTTGAGTCGGCCCCGACTCATAGCGACCCCTCCTTGGGTTTCCGAGGCAGTATCACTACGGAAGTAGGATTGCCCAACCTTCCTTCCGAGGAGTGGCTGGTGGGTTTGAACCACCAGCCTTCTGGTTAGCAGTCAAGTACTTTAGCCATTATGCTACCAGAGCTCAATATGAATTAGAGATGACTCGATAGCACCTAACTACAGCAACAACAACAAAGAAAGAGAATTCTGTCTTTGAAATGAGGGTAGGGTGAAAATGAAGATGGACACAGAAACAGTTAAGTTTATGGAATAGGATCAGTAAGTTAAACAAATATATTTCTATCTGAGCAGTTCTTTCCATTTAAGTTTGTATATATGTATTTCTTAACTCTATTTGCCAAGAATCGAGCAAATCATACTCAATATTTTGTGGTGCACTGTCAAAACTGATCTGTGTAAGTTTTCTCTTTTATTGTATTTATTCATTCAATATTCCACTTTAGTCACCTACCCTGACTCTGTAGGCACTTACTCTAATGCCATTCAAGTGTAATATTTATCTATGAAACAAAATATTTATTGCTCACCTACTATATACTAGGCATTATATTTGGCAATGCACATTCATAGAGAAGGAGCTCTGTTGGTGCAGTGGTTAAAGCATTCAACTACCAGGCAAAAGACCAGCAGTTGAAACCCACCAGGAATAGCTATAGTGGAAGGTCCTTTTTAGTCTATTTTAGCTACCAGCAATCCTTGTAGACACATCATTCTCTGTCACCTGTCTTCCTCTTTGTCTTGAATGGTACCTGTTTCCATTCTGTTTTTTTTTTTTTTTTTTTAATAACTCAAAAGTGTTTAGATTTAGAACCCACACTACTCAAGCTTGATCTAATTAACATAACAAAGAAAACTCTATTTCTCAACAGGCTTATGTTAGAGATATGCTGTTATTGTTGTTCTCTCTGAGTCATGGTGAACTCATACATAATAACACAAAATCTTGCCCAGTCCTGCCTCATTTTCATGATCACTGGTATGTTTGAGTTCATCATTGTGGTTATGGTATCAGTCCATCTCCTCAAGGGTTTCCCTGACCTTCACTAGCTCTCCACTTTACCAAGCATGATATCCTTCTCTACCCATCAGTCCTTCCTGATGAGAAGTCCAAAGTAAGTGAGGAAAGTCTTGGAAAACATTCAGTGATCCATAAAGTTTTCACTAGCTAATTTTTGGAATTAGATTGCCAGGTCTTTCTTCCTGCTTAATCACAGTCGAGAAGTTCCACTGAAGCCTGTCCACCATAGCTGACCCTGCTGCTGTTTGAAATGGTGGTGCCACAACTTCCAAAATCATAGCAACATGTAAGCCACAACCACACTACAAACTGACAGATGGGTGGTGGATTTACAGATATAAACCATTTCCATCAAGTTAATTACAAGTTATAGGGACCCTATAGGACAGAGTATAACAGCCCAGAGGGTTTCCAAAGCTGTTAATATTTAAGGGAGCAGACTGCCTCATCTTTCTGCCATGGAGTGGCTGGTAGTTTCAAACCACCAAAATTTAGTTAGTAGCAGAATACTTTTAACCACTATACCACCAAAAAACAAACTCACTGCCATGGAGTCTATTCAACTCATAGCAACCTCTCCTTGGGTTTCTGAGGCAGTATCTCTACAGAAGTATATTGCCCAGTTTTCCTTCTGAGGAGTGGCTGGTGGATTTGAACTTCCAGCCTTCTGGTTAACAGTCAAATGCCTTAGGCACTACACCACCAGAGCTCCCGACTATCCAGAGCTCCTTATTTACAGATATAAAAACAACAAAATAAAACCAAATTCATGGCCATGGGGTCAATTCCAATTCATAAAGACTCAACCCTCCTTCAGTTTCCAAGGCAGTATGTCTATGGAAGTAGATTGCCTGATCTTCTTTCCGAATTTACAGACATAGGTGCTCCGATTTCAACACAAATTTTGAGAGGACATAATGTAATCTTTAACTGATGGCTTATTCATTGCCTGTCCACTCCCTCCCTATAGTACACAGAAAAGTATATTCAAAATATGCTTTGAATAAATATTTGAAAAATGAATGAATGAAGGGACCAAACCATGTGAATTTCTAGGATACAGTTGGGAAAGGTTTCAGAGACAAGAGCAGAGTAAGAGTGTACCTGGCTTGTGCAAAAATTAGTAAGGAAGCCACTGTGGCTGGAGTAGATGAGCCAAGAGGGGGAAGCAGGACAGCAGGCACATGGTGTAGGGTTTTGAGCTCTGGTGGTGTATGTAGTTTCTAAGGCATTTGACTGCTAACCAGAAGGCTGGCAGTTCAAACCCACCAGCCACTCCTCAGAAGGAAGACTGAGCAATCTACTTCCGTAGTGATAGTGCCTCAGAAACCCAAGGAGGGTCACTATGAGTCGGATGCGACTCCATGGCAGTGGTTTATGAGAATTTTAGCTTTTAATCTGAGTGTTGTTGAGAAACCCTGAAAGAATGTTGGCAAATTAATGATAATCAGTCAAGGGCTAAAGCTGGAATACCAGTAAGTAGAGTGCTGCAATAAATGAGGTTTAGCAATAGAAGAGGCTTAGCTTCTTATAAAACGTTTAATGTCATTCTGTGTTTACATACTTTTAATTAACACAAATGTTGCTATGCTATATATCTCCTCTTTCTAACTTTCCTTTTTTTTTTTTCCCACTCAACAGTATGTTTTTAAGATCTGTCCATGCTGATGAGAGAACAGTTGAACAGATAGTCAACTGCGTCTAATTACTGAGTATTACTTCACTGTCAGTATCTATCCCTTTTTTTCCTAACATAAACTAGGATGCAAGATTAAGATTGGGATAAGTGTGTTGTTAGGTACATTTGGAGAAGAAAGGTAAGCAATGAATATTGAGGAGATTGGGATAGCATGAACAGAAACTGGTGGATTGGATTAATCCATGCTGTAATTATCCAGATGAGGGCAATGAATTAAGAATAAGTTCAGAAAATGTAAAAGGTAATAAGAAAATGGCTCTAATCATGCATGGAACAAGGTTTATGTGTTTTATAAAGGGTCAGTAAATATAGTAGCAGCATATTTTAAAACTTTACAGTGATTATTTCAGAATCCTGGGCTTCTGTTTACTGTGCATCCCTGTATATTTTTGTGTAAGTATTACAGCCACCATGTAAAAAAGATGTACTACATCGGGTAAAGCACTTTTTCAGCATCTGTAGAAATCACAATTTTTTTTTTCTTACCTCTGTTATTATAGTCCCTAAAAGGATTTCTTAATGTTGAACCAACCTTACGTTCCTGCAGTAAATCTCAGTTATGATGTGTTAGTTTCTTGATGTGATAATAAATATCACTTGCTACCATTTTATTTAGTGTATTTTTCCTCAGCGTTCATGCAATATTGGTCTGTAAGATTCTTTTTGTTTTTACGTATTATCAAGTTTAGGCTTCAATGTTTTACTTGCATCATAAAAAGAATTAGGAAGCTCTAACCTGTAACCTGAAGTTTGGCAGTCCAAATTTACCCAGCCACTCTGAAGAAGAAGGTCTTGGTAAACTGCTTCTGTAAAGATTTCAGTCAAGAAAATCCTATGGAGCAATTCTACTCTGTAACACTTGCGGATGTACTTGATGGCAGCTAACAACAACTATCCCTTATCTGAGGAGGAATGCTCTCATCTGGTTTATTTGTTGATTGGTGTGTGTGTGTGTGTGTGTGTGTGCAAGAAAAGGCTCAGAGCCTTTTCAGTTATTTGAAGTGGCATGTGCAGCAAGTGAAGATGACTGTGATGAAGAATTTATTTTGAATTGAGATGGGTTTAATGGTCTCAAAGTAAGAGCAGATTTACATAACTTTAAAGAGCAAGTAGTTGTTCCAAAGCTAGATATTCCTGAACCAGGACTGACCGTATATACACATTGCTGATCTGCTGACTCACCTAATTGGTATAAAGCAGCATCAGCCTGCAATTGCTCTCCGTCCCCCTTGGTTCTTTTTTCTGCTTAATCTGACTCCTGATCCAACATATGTATTTAAATCTGTGATGCAGGGGTCCACATTTAATAGGATACTCTTGCCACAGCAGAGGGTTCTTGCCACCAAGGTTAGAGGCAACAAGAATGGATATAGGTTCCAGCTAAAGCTTGTGAGATTCTAGCCTGCTTATGATCTTTCCTTCCTGGCTTCCTGTAGACATTGTAGAGACTATTTATCCAGGCCCACAAATGTGTAAACCTATTCCCTCCAAAAAGTCCGTATATAATTTTAAAACAAAAGAAGAAAGAAAGAAAAGAAAATGGCTGAAGTGATACACCATCAGACTCATCTGAATATTAATGATAATAACATTAACAACAACAAGTTAAAATTCATGAAATAATTTTAATATTCAAGACACTGGGCTGAGAAATTCATGTATATTACCCAAAGAGGGGACTAATATATTTGGAGAACAAGGAAAGATTAAGACATTTGATATTGTATGGCTATCACAAAGCAGTTTAGTAAGAATTACAAAGTGAAGATATAGAAGCATAAAATTCAAAAAGTACTAATTTCCCAAAAGTAAACACTTTCAAGATGATGACTAAGACTAGCACATGTCTTTAAAACTGACTAGGCTGTAGTTAGGGTTATGTATATGGATGTTGATGCCTTCTAATATGATGATAGGAGTTGGTGTATAAAACTTGAACGTTAAGCATGCAATGGCTACAGCTGCAATTGGGAGACAGGACAACGCCAACACCTTCTCCTGTCTCATTGATTTGTAGGAATCAGAGAATAAAAGTATTTATAAATGAGGACAATGGTAGAAGCAATACCACTGGAGAAAAGCCAGGTTTAACACAAAACAGAGAGGGGAATGCAAGTACAGGCATTGATGATGTATAAGGCTATACGTTGCAAGTGGAATAATAGAAATGGCACAGTTGAAAAGTCTAAAGGAAGATAATGGAAGGAAGTACAGAAGTCTAGAGGAGTAAGAGAACGGAAAGAAATACCTAATCAGATGGGCAGGCATTTAGGCACGAATTCATTGAGCTCATAGTTCTAAATAAAATAATGACAATATTGCCCCAGTTAATTAAATAAGTAATTAGGAGTGAAACCTATTAAATTAGATGAGTGTTTCAGATCTCTGAATATTAATTATTGCAACAAATACACATTTTTCATGGTGGAGAAAGGAGCATCTATTTCACTCAGCTCTTCAACCATTTTAACCACTTTCCACCATGCAACAAAGACAAAATAAATAAAAACAAAAGCTATTAAACAAACCATAGTGTTTTTATGTTGACTGATCAACTGGGGAAAATACGATTAGATATCATCCCAATAATAATGTCGATAGCCTTTCATTCTCTTTCAGTCTTATGAGAGTAAGAATAAATAAATTAAATTGAATACATCTGGCTTCTGACATTTAATAATTTTAGCTTTTAAAAATTCTTTCCAAGTGATTCACTTTCTTCTTTTTACCTTCAAAATATTTGACACATACACAAATAATCAAAAGGAATGAATTTTAAATAAACCACAGAAGTCATTTTCCACTTCAATTTTTGCACAACATTCTAAGAAATAAAATATGACAAGCTAGAACAGTTTGTATTTTGGAGAATCACAGTGTGTTTAAAATTCAAGTGATAGGTTTTGTTTAAAAAATTTAAAAACAATAAATTATACTAGTTATTCGACTGCTAAATATGCCAGTGGCTTAGTAGACCTAAGCAGATATTAACTGCAGGGATAGTGTAAATCTCTAACTCTAGGCTCTGTGGGTTTCCTCATCCCCACCACCACTCAGCAATACTCACGTTCATTTTCAAGTGAAATTGTGTCCAACTTTGTGTCTCTGTAAGTTATAAGTCTCCCATAGAACTGATAAAAGATAGTAACTAGATTTTGTCCTCAGAGACTGCAGTCCTACAGTCAAAGGAACTATTTTTTCCAAAGTTATTGTAGAGAACAAAGACATGGGTAACTTACTTTAGACTATTAAGTAATTCCAATAGCCAAAGGATATCTAGGTAGAATTGTTTACTGTTAAAAACAATTCCATATCTTGGAGACCCTAGTTTAAAGGCAGAACACAAACATAGCATTCATTCTCTCATATCTTAACAACGTCGTGATCTAGGTTCAGGAAACAGAGGTGAAATAAATGTGGGCTTTGTCCTAGAATAAGTCAGTCTATTGAGGGAGACCACTGTATAAACAAATACTTTACAACATGTACAAAAATTAGTAAAAGTAAGCTTTCAGTTATGCCTGAATTGTCTAGAATAGCAAGAAGGATACTCAATAGAAATCAACCATAATATTAATCAGTTATGAACAAAAACAGAGTCATCTCTCTTTCTTCTAACCAGGAGATTTTCAGGCCCTTAAGGGTCCTTGTGGGAGTCCCTGGGTGGCACAAACAGTTAAGTACTCCATTACTAGTCTAAAGTTTGCCAGTTTGAACACTCAGAGGCTCCTCAAAAGATCAAACCAAAACCAAACTCACTGGTGTCAAGTCAATTCTGACTCATAGCGACCCCTTTTGGTTTCCAAGGTGGTAAATCTTTATGGAAGTAGATTACCCGGTCTTCCTTTTGTGAATGGCTGGTGGGTTTGAACTACCAACCTTCTAGTTAGCACTCAAATGCCTTAGGCACTACATTACCAGAGCCTGGCTATCTGCTACTGAAAGGTCACAGCCTTGAAACCCTATGGTGCAGTTCTACTATGTATTCCATATCTAAGAACAACAACTAACAACAAGAACAGCATCCCTTTAAGATGCCATCCAATCATCCCTTGCTTCTTTGGCCATTCTCTTTTCTTCTTTTATTTGCCTGTATTGTCTGTTTTTTTCTGCCTTTCTGGATCACCCTGGGACTCTAAATCCATGCTGGAAAAATGGTGAGAGATTCTTACTGGACTTTATATAAAGAAGTTGTAGTACTTCAGATTCTCCCAAATGGAAAAACTATAAGATCAACCTTACACTATTAGTTTATCTCCATTCCAAAATTTCCAGCACTATACTATGAAGTTCTTTCCTGTAAATTTGGTCAACATTAATGAGCAAAGTCTAGCAATATGAAACAATGGTTAAGCTCATGGATTCTGAAGCCAAACTGCTCGGATGTGAAGTGCAGCTCTGACAGTACTTACCATCTTCTCTTTATTCCTTTCCTTTCCTCATAGCATTATTTATGAATTAAATTAATTGATATGGGTAAAGAGCAGGGAGAAAAAAATGTGAGTAGAACTGGAAAACGCATGCTGCCATCTTGTTACCTAGATGTCCCTACAGGACAGAGCAAAACTTCCCCATAGGGTTTCCAAGGCTGCAATCTTTATGGAAGCAATCTGTCACATCTTTCTCTCCTGGAAATGGAATGCCTAGTGTGTTGGAACCACCAACCTTTCTGCTGGCAGCCAAGCACTTAAGCACTGCTCCACTGGGACCCCTTCATCCTGCCATAGAAAGATAAATAAACATCTGTAGAAGCCCAGGAGAATTAGGCATACTGGGTATGAGACAATCCTTTATTATAGTACTATTCTTCCCCTTTTCTCCAGGAGAAATTGCTGCTGTTCTAATCTTCAAAATAAACCCCTTCCTTGGAGCTGCCATTCCTGTGGTCGTCAACAAGGACCTTTGTCTTGGCACATGGCTGCAGCCTGCTCAGGCATGTGAAAGGGAGAACTGACTCTTTCCCTCCATATTAATTTCCCTTACCATGTTGTATAGGCTCATTTCCCATAATGGACTTTGACTGATTCTAAGAGCCCTAGAGCCCCACCTTTGATATTCCCATCTCTGCCTTATGCCAGAATTCCTTACTATTTCTTCTTATTTCTCTGCAACTAGTAGACAGAGGTATTGCTTTCAAATAGTTCAATTTTGACAGCTGAAGTTAAATGATTACTCTTGTTAGTTGCCACTGAATCATCTCTGACTCATGGTAACTTTATTTAAAACAGAACAAGATTTTGCACAGTCCTGTGCCATCTTCATGATCTTGACTATGTTTGACTCCATTGTTGTAACTATTGTATCAATCCCTCACATTCAAGGGTTCCTTTGTTTCATTGGCCTATTTTACCAAATATGATGTCCTTTTCTAGAGATTGGTCTTTCATGATGGCATGCCCAAAGAAAGGGAACCAAACTTAAACATCATTTCCTCTAAGGAGCATTCTACTTGCATGTCTTTGGAGACTGAATGTGTTCGTTCTTCTGGCATCCTATGGTATATTCATTATTATTCACCAACACCATAGATTGAACACATCAGTATTTATTCTGTCTTCTTTTTCATTGCTTAGCCTTTGCATATATAAGAGGTGATGAAAATATTTCAGTTCTGTGGGCCCCAAGAGTAGTCTTATACATGCAGATCTCCCATCTGGGTCTGCTTAATAGACCCCTCACACTCCTGGGCTTGAGAGTATAAGTTCATCAGCACTGCTAGTGCTGTGCCTTTATGTAGTAAATGGGAAAACATTTTCATAAACTAGTAAGATTGGAGCAGGAGTAGAGGAGAGAGACAGGACTGTCTGTCCTACCTCCCTTGGCTGGACAAATGTTTCCACTTACAGGACCCTATCCCCACTCTCTTGAGAAATCTTTATTAAAAATAATAGTAACAATAAAGCTTTGGAGCTCTCATTCAATTACTGCCTACAAAGGTGGTAGAATATTGATTCACACTAGATCCTATAAAGGGCTAGGGAAAGGCATTGTTTAAAACATACAATCTAGAGGAAAACATCAAAAAGAAAGTTTCTTCAATTGAGCAGCCTTTTCTGAAAGTTCAGAAGAAGAACTCTGAAAGAATTTTTAGTTCTAAAAAAATGAATACTGTTTACTGCTTGGTATTAAAGAAATCAATCTGCAATGTTTTCTTCAGTGGATCAAATAGTAGTACAGCATGCTTAAAAGAACTTAGTCTTTAAATCATCAGGAACTAGTTTAAACTGTATCTCCCTTTCTAATAGTAATGGTTATTGCCTTGGATTATTTAGCATCTCTGAATCTTTGTTTCTCTTTCTATAATGTGGCTATACTAATTTCTACTTCATGTTTTCTGAGATAATAAAAATGAGAAAACATATAAAACAATTAATATGGTTTGGGGAGCATAGTGATAATAAAAATAAAACAATAACAGAAAAAAAAAAAACACTTTAAGTTCTGACTGTGTTGAGTTCCACTATAGATAAATTTCAAGAGGAAAATTATAATTACAAGTCTTTAAAGAATCAAATAAATTTACCTCTTGGAGATATTTAAATATAGCCTTTCTAAAGAAATCCAATGATTTCTCAAATTATCTCATCTCACAAAATTAGATGATTTAGTGCCTCAGCCTAGAATTTCATTTGTCAAAATATAGAATTATAAAAGATTTTTTAAATTTTTTTGGCTGCATAATTAATAACTACTGAAAATGTTTGCACCATATTCTATACTGAATGAATCACTCTCTTGGTCACAGGAAACTCTGTCTCCATGAGACTGTATGCTTTTCCAGATCATGGAATCAGTTACTATCACTAATTGACATTATTAAATATGTTTACTGCTGATGCATTGCCACAGCTGAAATGTGCTTGCTTTTCTAAACTGCAAATTGATAGGATATTGAATCCGATTTCAATTCTGTAGTGAATGTCAGCAAAACTTGAACACAGGAACCAAGGAAAGCAGAAAGAGTTGATAAATGCCCTGAGTTACTTACAGAAAATTAAAAAAAAAAAAAAAAAGAAGAAGAAGAAGAAACAAATGCCTGTGGTAACATATGCTGCATTTTCAGACAAAGTCTGTGTATCAAAACCATAAATAGCTGAGTCAGAGCAACTTTGTGCTAACTATGAATGAGGCAAGGAGTTGTAGAGCCAGGAAAAAATTGGCTCAACATAGAAAAGGATGGAATCCTCCCTAACTCATTTTATGAAGCAAGCATAACCTTAATACCAAAACCAGGAAAAGACATCACCCAAAAGGAAAACTAC
>NW_006921609.1:12564410-12568921 GCF_000298275.1 Orycteropus afer afer | reverse complement strand
TACTCTGTAAATCTTCACCCAAATCCTAATAAAAAAAAAAAAAAAAAGAAAGCAATGAGGGATGGTTCAGTACTCTAGAGTCATTATCACCTCTATCCCAGAAAAGGAAAGGGGAGAGAGCAGTAGGTACTTGGGCCCAAGGAGAATAGCTATAAGAAACAACTACAATGAAATTGGCAAACATAAAGCCAGGAAAAGAAAAATTCCAAACTCACTCTTCTCTGAACTACCTGAGTATCCAGCCCTATGTCCCACGGAAGCCAGATAATGTCTTTGCCCAACTGTCTTTTAAAACACAGTCATTGCTAACGCTATTTGGGGTACATTCTTAGGGAACAGAAGTGAAGGCAAGAGGCAGAAACCAAAAACCAAACCAAACTTACTGCTGTCGAATTGGATCCGACTCACAAAGACCCTCCTTGGTTTTCTGAAATGGTATCACTACTGAAGTTGATTGTCCAATCTTCCTTCTAAGGAGTGGCTGGTAGGTTTGAACCACCAGCCTTCTGGTTAGCAGTCAAATGCTTTAGGCACTATACCACCAGAGCTCCTAAGAGGTTGAAAAGGGAGAGCAAACATAAGAAAATGGTTTGTGGAGCTTGCCACATCTTCAGTACAAGAGGATTGCTTGTTTCACAACACATCTCCAAAGCAATGGTCTAAAGTCATCATCTCTCAAGATTCTGGGACTCTTATTAACTATGAATAGTCAAGTCCCCATGAAGGGTCAAATTCTCTAATCTTCTGTATTGTGCCATGCATAAGCAAGCACTGAGTAATCTCAGATCACCTCTCCCTTAGCAGCAACAGGAAAGCTGCAGGGTGCAAGGACAGAGAAGTGAAGCATGAGCCAAGGTGCTGTAGGGACAGGTCTGTGAGCAACCTGAAAGTGAACAACCAGGCAGAGGTCTGAAGTAACAGTAAAGATCCAGCTCCATGACTATAGAAACAATGTTAACCATTGCTAGGGCTGTGACAATTAGACAGCAAGCTAGAGAGGATGCAGATCTGGGGACATATGAACTGGATCTGATACAGAAAATATCAATGAAATTCAGCCTCACATGGCACAAAGCTGAGGCAAGAGTGAGGAGAGATAGAGAGAACTGGGTTTGGAGGGGCAAACAGAAAATGTGTACCACATGGATGAAAAGTGGAGGGACATTTCTGCAAAAAAATCATGTCCTATTTTGCAACACTATATATCTTAAAGGCACTTGAAAAGACCTTGCCTTGGATTGGGTATATCTTAGTTGTCAAAGTGAAATCTTTTGTTTTGTTAAAAGGTGTCTAACCCAAGCCAGGATCCTTTTCATTATCTCATACGCATCAGAAAGCTAGGAATGAGAAAGAAAGACAGATGAAGAACTGATGAATTCAAATTGTAGTTAGTGCTGGTGAGGAATATTGACTATACCATGGACTGCCAGAAGAATAAACAAATTAGTTAAAAGAAATACAACAAGAATGCTCCTTAGAAGCAAAAATGGAAAGACTTTGTCTATCTTTCCTTGAACACGTCATCAGGAAAGACCAATCACTAGAAAAGGACATAATGTTTGGTAAAAGTAGAGGGTCAACTAAAATAAAGGAAACCCTCCATGAGATGGATTGACACAACAGCTACAACAATGTAGTCAAATATACCAAGGATCATGAATATGACACAAGACTGGGCAATGTTTCATTCTGTTATACACAAAGTTGACATGAGTCAGAGCTGATTCGATGGCAACTAACAACAATGATGATCTATCTCAAAGCTTATTTTTTAAGATTTGTCAAGTTAGAGTGGCAAAATGCAGTGGTCATATGGTGCAGTATGAAGGTTTTTGAGTAGTCTTAATATGTTTTGTTTTGTTTCTTATAATGGGTTCTTTTCAACCTCCTATAAAACTGCATAGTCTGACTCACCCTTACCTTATCTCCTGAGTATCCTTATTCTCCTGAGACTTTGAATAAATTCCCAACAATAAGCTCTCCCTGAGATTCCAGGCACACATTTACCAACCACCTAAAAGAATTCTCTGTATATTGGTCTATATGTATCTTAAGTTAAACACATTATAAAATAAACTTAATATCATTACTTCATAGAAGCACACAGCAAATACTCCTTTGCCTCTACTCTTTCAGATGAAATAAATTTATTTATCCAGTCCTTCAGCTTAAAACCGTATACTTGACTTTAATTTCTTCCTCCTCTTACCACAGTACTCACTCCTTATTTCCTATCTATCTTATCTTTGGGATATTTCTCAAATTCATTATTCTTTCTCAGTTGCTTCTGTCGGCAGGATACCCTCATCATCTCTTGCTTGGACTATCATTTCTTGTCACATATCTAAGATTTATTGCATCCTTTCCCAAACCAGCTATCTTTACAATGAAAATATTGTAACCTTTTTTTGAAAACAATTTTCACACACATTTTGTCTCATGACATTTACTGCAATTTCCCACAATGCAACAGCTCTCTTCCCACTTCCTCTCCTCCGATGCACTCCTGCCCCCCAAGCTGTCTTCCTGTGCATGCACAGCCCTCCCATTCTCTCATCATTGTTCTCTCCGAGAGTGTATCCACCTAATGTAAATGCTCAGCTCATATGTCTGTCTTTTGTTTGGCTAGAAGCCACAGGAGTGGGTTCAATTCTAGACCCGAAGGGCAACGAGGGGCCATAGTCTCAGGAATTTCAACAGGTTCTACCAGACCAGCAAACTTGGTCTTTTTTTTTTTTTTTTTTTAATGGTTTTGAGTTTTGTTCCACCTTGTTCTCCCACTCTATCCAGGATCTCGTACGTGGATCCCCCTCCCCTCCGAGTGGTTGACAGTGGTATCTAGGAACCAT
Organism: Orycteropus afer afer; assembly: GCF_000298275.1. Taxonomy (NCBI): domain Eukaryota; kingdom Metazoa; phylum Chordata; class Mammalia; order Tubulidentata; family Orycteropodidae; genus Orycteropus; species Orycteropus afer. The sequence continues at coordinate 12,566,072 of NW_006921609.1, read as the reverse complement.
CTAATTCTTCTAGTCTCATAGTCTTATAGGCTGAGGATAGCATGGTGTACCAGTCCCTTGGAGTAACTGTTTCCATGTGTCTCTGGTTTTCTTCATCCTTCTTTGCTCTGGATGAGAGGCCCATCCTTGCATCTAGATGGCCACTTGCAAGTTTTTAAGATCCAATCACTGCTCAACAAAGTAAGATGTGGAATAATGTTGTTTGTAGTTGTTGTTGTTGTTATGTGCCGTCGAGTCGGCCCCGACTCATAGCGACCCCTCCTTGGGTTTCCGAGGCAGTATCACTACGGAAGTAGGATTGCCCAACCTTCCTTCTGAGGAGTGGCTGGTGGGTTTGAACCGCCAGCCTTCTGGTTAGCAGTCAAGTGCTTTAGCCACTATGCTACCAGAGCTCCTATGCCAATTGAACTTGCTGTCCCCTACGACCATTGTCCTGAGCCCACAGGTCCTGCTCCTCTCTTGTGAGTAGTCTATTATTTCATGAATTTAACTTGTTGTGACTATACCTTTGTCTTTGTCAGCTCTAATATGTACCTGGAAATTCTTACAGGATATACAAATGCACTTGTAGAAATATTGTCTGCCAACCATATACATGGCCATGGGCACACTCCCCCCTGCATAGACACCCCTAATAGTTCAGCCTATCCACCCATCTATCTACCTGTAGATCAATGTTTGCCATCACTGACAACACATTACTGTATGTGCAAAAAAGTGGTCATCTTTGTTGTCTGTACCTCCCATACACTTCTCTATGTCTTCCTCTTCCACAATGCCACCATGTTTATCACTCATATTTGGTACATTGACGTTCTCTTCACCCAAATCAATACCTGTCTCTACATATCTAGCAGTGTTCTTTCCTCTCCCCTCCCACCCTTGGTAACCAACAAAAAGAAAATTCCCTTCCATATAAAAACCTTTCCTTGACACTTTGCAATAATGTACTAACACAATATTTATCCTTCTGTGATAGACTTATTTCATTCAGCATAAGGTCCTCCAAGTTCATGCATGTTACACAGTGTTTTGCCAATTCTACATTATTCTTTAGGGTTGCATAGAATTCCATTATGTATATATACCATAGTTTGGTTATCCATTCTTCTGTTGATGGGCGCAAGTTGTTTCCATCTTTTTGCTATTTTAAATGCATTGAACATGGGTCTGCATATATCTGTTCTTGTCCTGGCTCTCACTTCTTTAGGATATATATCTAGTAATGGAATTGCTTTGTCAAATGGTATTTCTAATTCCGACTTATGAAGGAATCGCCATACTGCTTTCCACAATGGTTGTACCATTTTACAGTCCCACCAGCAGTGTATGAGAGTCCTAATCTCTCCACATCCTTGCCAGAATTTGTTATTATCTGTCTTGCTCAACTTTGCTACTAGTGCTGAGGCCAGATGGTATCTCATTGCTGTTTTGATTTGCATCTCTCTAATGGCTGATGATTGTGAACATTTCTTCATGTGTTTGTTGGCCACCTGAATATCCTCTTTGGTGAAGTGTCTGTTTACATCTTCTGGCCATTTTTTAATTGGATTATTTGTCTTTTTGTTGTTGAGGTGCTGGAGTTTTCTGGAAGCTTCAGAAATAAGTCCCTTGTCAGATATGTCATTCACAATTTTTTTTTTTTTTTTCCCAATCTGTAGA
>NW_006921609.1:12536939-12564310 GCF_000298275.1 Orycteropus afer afer | reverse complement strand
TGTTGAGGTGCTGGAGTTTTCTGGAAGCTTCAGAAATAAGTCCCTTGTCAGATATGTCATTCACAATTTTTTTTTTTTTCCCCAATCTGTAGATTACCTTTTTACTCTTTTGGAGAAGTCTTTGGAAGCACATACAAATTTAATTTTTAGAAGGCCCCGTTCATGTAGTTTATCTTTTGCTGTTTGTGCATTTTGAGTTATGCTTCACAGTCTATTTACACCATATATCAAGGTCTCTAAATTCACCTCTAGTTTTTCCTTGAAGAATTTTATAGTTTTAGGTTTCACATCTAAGTCTTTGATCCATCTGGAGTTAGTTTTTGCATATGGTGTGAGGTACAGATCTTGTTTCATTTTTCTGCAAAAGGATATCCAGTTTTGCCAGCACCATTTATTAAACAAACATTCTCTTCTCCATTTAATGGATTTCAGCCCTTTGTCAAAGATCAACTGACCATAGATCAATGGATCTATTTCTGGGTTCTCAATTCTATTCCATTGGTCTATGTGTCTGTCATTGTATAATTACCAGGCTGTTATAACTACTGTGGCTGTATAGTAGGTTTTGAGATCTGACAGTGTGAGACCTTCTACTTTGTTATTCTTCAGTAGTGCTTGCTTCTCTGAGGTCTCTTTCTTTTCCATATAAAGTTAGTGATTGGTTTTTCCATATCCTTAAAGAATGTTGATAGGAACTGGATGGAGATTTCATTATATGTTTAGTTTGCTTTGGGTGGAATTGACATTTTCACAGTGTTCAATCTTCCTATCCACGAGCATGGTATGTTCTCCCATTTATGTAGATCTCTTATGGTTTCTTGAGGTAGTCTTTTGTAGTTTTCTTTGTATGGGTCTTTTGTGTCCCTGGTAAGATTTATTCCCAAGTTTTTTTTTTTTTGGTTACCTATTGTAAATGGTATTCATTTCCTTATTTCCTTTTCAGCAATATCTTTGCTGGTGTAAAGGAACCCAACTGACTTTGGGATATTGATCTTGTATCCTGCCACTATGCTAAATCTCTCAATTAGTTCCAGTAGTTTCTTTGTTGAGTCTCTTGGGTTTTCTATGTATAGGACCATATCATCAGCAAATAGGGATAGTTTGACTTCTTCCTTACCAATTTGGATGCCTTTGATTTCCCTTTCTTGCCTTATGGCCCTGGGTAGGACTTCCACTACATTGTTGAATAGAAGTGGTAAGAGAGGGCATCTTTGGTTCCTGTTTGCAAAGGAAATGGTTTCAGTCTCTCTTCATTCAGAATAATGTTGACTGTTGGTTTTGCATATATGCCCTTTATTATGTTGAAGAATTTCCCTTCTACTCCTATTTTGCTGAGAGTTTTAATTAGGAATGGATGTTGTATTTTATCAAAAACCTTTTCTGCATTGATTGATACTATCATGTGGTTCTTTTCCTTTGTTTTATTTATGTGATGGATGACATTGATTGTTTTTCTAATGTTGAACTATCCTTGCATACCTGATATGAACCCCACTTTGTCATAATGAATTATTTTTTTGATATGTTGTTGGAGTCTATTGGCTAGGATTTTGTTGAAGATTTTTGTATCCATATTTGTTTTGGTTACCTAGTGCCACTCTGACAGGAATATACCACAAATGGGATGGCTTGAACACACAGGACTTTATTCTTTTCCTGTTTAGAGGTTTTAAGTACCAGTTCAAAGTGCCAAGCTCTAGGGGCTTGGTGAAAGCCCCTCAACCTTGGGCTTCAACTTTGCCTCCTGCTCCCGGTCCACTGAAGCTAGAGATATCTCTTCACTCAGTTGCTGGCTGTTGAAGTTGAAAAGCCTAAGGTTGACAAGTAAAAAGGCACAGTCCCAATGTTACCCAACAACATGGCAGGCCACTAATTCAAGTCCAAATGAAGTCCCAAGATCAGCAAGGCATGGCAGGCTGTTGAACAATGACTTGGCTACATTCAGTGTTCAAGCATGCCAAAAGGCTGGAGACCATTCCCAAGGCTGTTTCTTATATACGGAAAGCAGACCACACACCTAAAGGATCTACTCAGCCGCTCCAACAGATTCCACCATGGAGTAAATTACCAGACTCATCATGGGGAATAACTACATCCAGCTGCCCAGCCACTCAACCAGGACCAGTCAAGTTGACACACAAAATTCACTACCACAATATGCACGAGGGATACTGGTCTGCAGTTTTCCTTGTTAGTGATGTCTTTGCCTGGTTTTGGTATCAAGATTATGTTTGCTTCATAAAACGAATTTGGGAGGATTCCATCTTTTTCTATGTTCTGGAATAGTTTGAGTAGGATTGATGTCAGGAAAACATTATAATCTTTTAAAAACACAAAAGTGAACAAGTCATTGTCCTTATTAAAAAAAAAAAAAATCTTCACAATTGTCTTAGTTGGTTTCTCAAGGGGAATTAAACCAGTGAGATATATATGTAGAGAGACTGAGTCACAGAGATAGACAGTGGCAGAGAGAGAGAAAGAGAGAGAGAGTGACTGAAAGAGAACTTTACTTCAAGGACTTCATTCAGGTAATTGTGGGGCTGGCAAGTCCCAAATCTGTAGTTCAGGAGGCATACTAAAGACCTCTGCTGGCTCACTGGACTGTGAGGGCTGGCAAATCCAAAATCTGTAGATCTGGCAGCAGGTAGGGTCCTCTGCAGGCCTATGTCCCCAGGAACTGGAGGTCCAGTAAGGAGATGAATGCAGGGTCAAGAGAAAGTTCCCGGATCATCCATTTGTATACTGGAGGCAGACCACATCCCCCAAGAAAACTCTTTTCAACTGATTTGCTGATCACATCACATCACATTAAGGAAGGTGATTATATTATATAACATTATGGCACAGCATCCTACCCAGTGTCTGTCAAACCATTGAGAATTATAGCCTAGCCAAGTTGACACATAAATTTTACCATTACAACCACCTAGCATGTAAATATTTTTTAAAAATATATTATTACAAAATAGTAGCTATTTGTCTAGTTTTCTATGAACTGTTATTTATCTTTGTCTTGTGAAGGTGTTTCAATTGATAGTTTTATAAAGGAGAAAAGTAGTTTCAATTTATAATTCATTTGAGCACAAAAAGAGAAAAATGAATTTCACTAAGCAAACAAAATTGTTGATATGTGTGCATTCTTAGTTATTCTATTTTTCTTTTCCCAATCACAAGTATTCTTCATGAAACTTTGACCTTTGCTTCAGTAATGTAAACAATTTATATTCTTCTATGCTATGAATTAATATGTAGTACAATAATTTGTTTTGTGCATCTTTTTTTTCTCCATTTTTTAAATCCTGAGTCATTCATTTTAGACTACATATAGTTGCTATTCAGCGAAAAGTTTTAATTTTGAATTCAGTGTTTTAATACCATAGAGTTTTCTTACTAACATACTTGTTTCTTCATTTTATTTATGTCTGTACATACGTGTACATAGATATTTCATTTTTAGCACTGCTTTAATTTAAAAGTATATATTTTCAAGAGTGAATGCCAAAAGCAAAAGAAGTACATGTGTTATTCGATTATGCAACAGCCACATAGAATGTTTGAAAGAGACTTCCAAAGAGTTGTTTTCTTTTTCCCCCAAAGATACTTTTCCTGCATTATGTATTATTTTCTGATTAGCAGTTGGTCAGCTAGTTCCTCTCTCCAGACCTCAGTTTTACAATCTGCAAAATGGGAGTTGTAATATCTCAGAAGAGGGCACATATTGAACGTCTACCTTAGTTTCTGAAAAATATATTAGTTCATTATCCTCATATTGAAAACTAAATTTGTAAAAAGCTTGTTTTATAAGTATCTACTAACAAGGGAAGGAGTTCTGGTGGCATAGTGCCTAAAACATTTGACTGCTAAGCAGAAGGTTGGCGGTTCAAACCTACCGGCCACTTGGTGGAAGGAGGACTGGGCAATCTACTTCCATAAACATTTACCACCTTGGAAACCCAAAAAGAGGGTCTCTATGAGTCAGAGCTGATTTGATGGCAGTGAGTTGTTTTTGTTGCTTTGTTGTTGTTGTTTGGTAACAAATGTAAATACTGGCAAAAAGTTGAAGAACATTTTCATATATTTTGAGAACAAAGATGAATTTCTGTCTTCATACCTTCAGGCTATCATTAGCTCCTTCAAAAAGGAAGATTGAGAAATGGTTTACTTGTGTATTCATTAACTCAAGAAATATATATGAAATTTCTAATTTGCACCAGTCACTGTGCAAGGGGCTAAAGATACAAATATGAACACTGGTTTAGGTATGGGCTCTTTCTGCTTCCTAAACAGATACAGTTCCCCAAGATCTACTGATCCTCATCAGGAAACCAAGTTACCATTCACACCATGGGCCCAAATGTCACTTTTCTAGGTCTCTCTTTATAGAATTTGCTTCTGCTCCCCTCACCTAAGTCTCCTATTCAATTTTAAAGCATTACCAGTGGTATTCAGGGGCCTATATATGCATTTTTGTATCTGATAACTTCTTGTACACTGTCTCATCATTGATGTTAACACAATAACTTTTTTCCCTTTGATAATTACATTAAATTTAATTTTATTCACTATTAAAAGATAATATCTTTCCCTTCTTTTGTATATTAGAAACTACCTGACATCGAAGTGTATTTGCATTTATTAATGTCAAATACAATCTACTCACTCATAACTGTGATTGGAATCATATGAACAACAACAACAAAAAAAAGACTTGCTTAATTCAGCTGTGTAAATTTGACTAACAATTGATATTTGCAGGTGTTGGGAAGTTTACTTAAATGGTTGCTGTCAGGGCACACCTTGATCTACCCTTGAGGCATAGCATTAGGCTTCCAAGCACATAAATCAGAAAGGAATTGTACAGGTGCAAAAAGAATCCACAGAAGAATTGCCAAATGCCTAATTTCGTATTCCTTTGATTTTGAAGGCAACACCATTTGTCTGGTTTATATTAACTTTAGTAAGATTTCTTGTAGAATTAAACACTACTACTATATTATATTTGTAGATATCACTCACACTCACACACACACACACACACATCCCACTTAAATGCAAAGAATATTCTGGTGAAAAACATCATTTCTGTATTATATTCATGTTTTTTTCCAAACCAGAACATTTAATTATATGTATAGAATTTCATGTATCATTTTGGCAAATGTGACTTTACAAACGCATCTAGACAGGGGTGTGGTTGCAAATGGCAGAGGGCAGAATTTTTTTTTTTTTTTTTCAAATATCGATTTATTTTTTGAATATTTCCCTTTTTATAATATAGTTGTTGTTATTGTTTGCCGTCGAGTCGGCCCTTGGGTTTCCGAGGCAGTATCACTATAGAAGTAGGATTGCCCAACCTTCCTTTGCATAGTGACTTAGGTAGAAATGCTTATGTTCTGTTCACTCTTCTGTGTTAACCTGCTTGTTAGATTACTCTTACCTTTTTCCTACTGCATTTGGGAAAGCATATCTGAATTTAAGTGAGTGAAAGTATAGTTGTTACTCATCATATTCTTAAATTTACAAAATATCTTTATTAAAAAGGAGCCACTCCTCGAAGGAAGGTTGGGCAATCCTACTTCCGTAGTAATACTGCCTCGGAAACCCAAGGAGGGGTCGCTATGAGTCGGGGCCGACTCGACGGCAAACAACAACAACAACTATATTATAAAAAGGGAAATATTCAAAAAATAAATCGATATTTGAAAATAAAAAAAAAAAAAATTCTGCCCTCTGCCATTTGCAACCACACCCCTGTCAAGCTGCGTTTGTAAAGTCACATTTGCCAAAATGATACATGAAATTCTATACTTATAATTAAATGTTCTGGTTTGGAAAAAAACATGAATATAATACAGAAATGATGTTTTTCACCAGAATATTCTTTGCATTTAAGTGGAATGTGTGTGTGTGTGTGTGTGTGTGTGTGTGTGTGAGTGTGAGTGATATGTACAAATGCGGTTATATAAGAAGCTTAGTTCTTCCTTGAAATACAGTGTTCATGACAATCACCCTGGCAACAGATATAACAGCTAAATACATAATAATTTCCCATAGTAAGTAAAGTAAGCTATTAACTCCAAAGTTAATATTATTTTAGAAGAGGTAGAGAGTATAGATTTGAAAAATAAGATCACATTTCTCTAAGTTTCTTTCTTTCTTAACATTTAACTTTCAGCTTGGGGTAGATGATGCAAATTCCCAGAACCTGATTTTTGGGACTGGCCCTAGACACCAAATGTAAATATATTGCATATAATTACAAAGCTCACAGTTTTGTTTGCTTTGTTTTTATTTTTCAGGCATTCCATATTTTATGGTGCTGAAAGTGGTTTTGTTTTGTTTTGTTTGTTTATTTGTTTCTCTGGTACCAGAACCCTATTTTGGCAGTGCATCATATTGCTAATGTTGGCTTGCTGTAAATCTATGTAAATCAAAGTAGATCTCATTTTCATGTGTTTTTACTTTAGAGTTGAAATTTTTGAAAGAACAATGCAGGGTGAACATTATTATTTCAATGAAGATTTTCTCTTACCATTAGTCTAGAGTTTTTTTTCCAAAAAACCTGTAAAAAGACAAAACTCCTTTAAAACAACACAAAAAAAAGAGGAGAATATATTGCTAGATGGATTTTTAGTGATGAAGATGTGTCATTTTAAACTCTCTCATTTTTCATTGTGGTAAAAAAAATATATATGTAATAAAACATTTGCTAGTTCAGGAGCTTTTCATGTACAATTCAATGACATTGATTACTTTCATCATCTGTGCCACCGCTACCACTATCCTTTTCCAAATGTTTCCACCTCATTTTCAGAAACTCAGTGCCCCTAAGCAATGACTCCTTTCTTCCTCTCTCCCATCCCTTGTAACTACTAATAAGCTTTGATTTCTATACATTTGCCATTTCATATATGTGGAACTGTACAATATTTGTCCTTTTGTAATGACTTACTTCACTCAGCATAATATTTTCAATGTTCATCCACATTATAGCACGTATCAGGACTTCATTTCTTTTTATGACTGAATTATATTCCATTGCATATATATATCGTATTTTATTTATTCATTCACCTGTTGATGGATATTTAAGTTGTTTCAACCTTTTGGCTATTGTAAAAAATGCTGCAATAAACACTGGTATATAGGTTTCTCTTTTGTTCCTGCTTTCAGTTCCTTTGGGGATATACACCTAGAATTGAGGTTGTTGGGTCATATGGTAGTACTGTATGTAACTCTCCCTCCCTCCCTTTTTTGTTAATTGATAAAGGCACTGAAGCTCAAAGATGCTAATTTAATAAGACAAGATGACAGTTTTTAAACTTAGGAACTAAGATTAGAGCTAAGGTAATGTTTCTAAATTCAGTATACTTTTAACTATTCCATGTTCGTATACTCTATCTAGATAAGCCAAAACAAAACAACAACAAAAAAAAAACTCACTGCCATCATATTGGATCTGACTCATAGTGACCCCTCCTTGGGCTTCTGAGCAGGTATCACTACAGAAGTAGATTGCTTAATCTTCCTTCTGAGGAGTGGCTGGTGGGTTTGAAACGCCAGCCTTCTGGTTAGCAGTCAAATGCCTTATGCACTACACCACTAGAGACTATTTATTTATTAAAGTTTGACTGTTTTAAACTGACAATATTGAACAAGAATCAAGACAACCCTTTTCATGTCAGGTTTTGTGATTTGATTTGCTCTTTTTTAAGTAGAAGGGGAAACATGATTGAGGGATACTTCACGTTGAAGTTTGATTGAAAATAACCAGATGCCTGCATCAGTCTACATACAAGACGAAAGCTAAAGTTTTCTCATTTCAAGCCTGAGTAATTTAGATTATCTGGAAGGCACGTGGGCTACAAGGCCACAGATTCAAGTCAGTGTCAGTTGCCTTTGTACAGAAGACAATCAAGCAGCAAAGCACACTGTAATTTTTCTTTTATGTTTCAAAGGCTTCTTTTAAAAGATTGTATTCTTCCCTTACATTTTCATTGCCACAGCTGGTAGCTCCCTCCTAAATGGTATATTAAGGCCCTTGAGCACTTGATGTCTATCTTCTCTCACTTGACTGACACAATGTGTGTCAAAAATGTAAATAGTCTAATGCAGAAAGCACAAGAGTTCAAGGAGAAATTTGAAAATTGTTTCTGAAAAGGCTCTTATGGGCTGTACTCTGAGAAATTTCAGCATGTGACCTTCTAGCCTTCTCTAATTCTAAGCTGGTGGATTTATAAAGCTGTGCTAATGAACACACTAATCTATACCTAGTGAAGAGACAGAAACGTTCTCTCTCCACTACTTGAATACACAGTACTTTCAGCAGTGATCTAAAGCAGATTATTCACAGCTTGCTATATAGCTCTGCAATTCCTTAATGCTAAATTAAATTAAGCCCATTTCAGATTCTTTTACTGGTTATTAAGGAATAGTGCATTTCATTTTTAGCACCTTGCTCTAATAAGACTTCTGTTGTTAATGAAATCATTAAGCATCAATAATACTGTCTGCATCTAGCCAATGTACAATTGGATACAGTCTTGGAGTGTTAGAGATGGACAGAGCTTTGAGAGTTAGAGGCCATTTAGTTCACCATCTCCTCACCTTATTTTTCAGATGAAGCATTCCCTAAAAGCTAATGTTAAACAGCCGTACATGATAACAGCTAATCCTATACTACTCTCATCATGCATCTTCTGACACCTCTCCTCTTTGCCACAAAAGTGGAGATTGTCAGAGAAGAATTTTTATCATAGTTCCAGATAGTGGGAATCAGATTCTATCAGCAGGGCAAATTCTGGTCTCAGTATGTGTGATTCTTTCCTTCCTCACATCTTTCTTTGCTCCCATATTTACTGAATGCTGGTAGTACAATGGTTAAGAATTTGGCTACTAACCAAAAGACAGGCAGTTTGAATCCTTGTATCAGATTCATGGGAGGAAAGACATGACAATCTGTTCCTGTAAATATTATAGCTTAGAAAATCCCATGGGGCAAATTTATTCTGTCATATAGGGTTATATTGAGTCATAATTGACTTAAGGGCACATAACAACAATAATAGCTAAGTAGTGTTTCCAAGTAAGATTAGAGCTTGCTTCTTAACAGGATGGTTCTTTGGTAATCTAACACCATAAAGAAGTTAATAAAGCTTGGACATCCATAGTTTATGCTAAGAATAGAGATTTGGAAATGATTAAGAAAATCTCTACATTCAATAAACTAACAAATATGTAGGTGCAGTCATGTATCAGTAATTTAAATATTAAAAGAGATGTTTTGTGTATGATAAGGTAAGATTTGATATGAGTGAGGGCAAATCAATATAACAAAAGCATGTGATGAACACAATATCAGTAAGGAAAAGGAAAACACGGAAAGGTGCGCAAGAGGTAAAGACAATAAAGGTAAATACTAGTGCTTACACGACACTGCATTATCAGTAACAGCAGACAGTAATCTACAGATGGATACATAGGCAGTCATTTAAGGATAGGCAAGTCGGAATACACCCATGACCATCCATTGGTCTGGCAAAGAATATTTCCACACAGTGCTATAAAAAGGTCCATATGCAGTTTGAACCTAACAGGAGGCAAAGTTCTGGTAGCGTAGTACCTAAGACCTTTGACTGCTAACCAGCAGGCAGGTGGATCAAACCCACCAGCCACTCCTCAGAAGAAAGATTGGCCAATCTATTTCCGTAGAGATACCACCTCGGAAACCCAAGGAGGGGTGGCTATGAGTCAAATAGATTTGATGGCGGTGAGTTTGGTTTTGGTGTTTGGAGGCAAAGTTAGGATTACTTCTTGGCCACAATAAAATAAATAAAACATTTGTTTGCAAAGTAATGGAATGCTCCAGCCTGTTCCTCTAGAAGTCAGAGATTATCTCTTCCTTCTCTCTTGCATTCCTACAACTACCTCACAGCTAATATTTCAGCAAGATCAGATTGGTCTTTATCCCCTAAACATGCCATGGTGCTTCCCACCTCTCATCCCTTATATGTTTCATTTTTTTCCAAGGGATATTAAATAATATAATGGGTAAGATTATTCCTACCAGACATCCCCCTCCATTGTCTCCTGCCCTGTAGACACACACCTACACACTCACTCTGGTTCTCTCTCTCTCTGTCTGTCTCTCTGTCACACACACGACATGCACACTAACGGTGCTCTTTGTAGGATCACTATGTGTACACTGTGAGAATAATAAAGACTAGTCTCCCTTACAGGAGCTCTGGTAGCATAAGTGCCTAAGGCACTTGACTGCTAACCAGAAGGCTGGCGGTTCAAACCCACCAGCCACTCCTCAGAAGGAAGGTTGGGCAATCCTACTTCCGTAGTGATACTGCCTCGGAAACCCAAGGAGGGGTCGCTATGAGTCGGGGCCGACTCGACGGCATATAACAACAACAACAACAACAACAGTCTCCCTTACAGAAAGTCAGATCACTATTTACTTTTTGGTTCATTCTTGCTTTTATTGAGTAGGTAATATGTAATTCAAACAGATCAAATTATATAAATGGCTAGGTTTATTGAATTAAAGGACTCTCTACTTTGATCATTGTAAATTTTGCAAAGATGCATTCTTACTATCTAAAGTTCTAGTTTCTAAATCACATGTCCACAACTTCTCTTCTCTTGAAATAGATTTTTGATATATTTCATTTATATATTTGTATAAAATTGTATATTAGTCATTGATGATTTTAACCACTACTAATTGATTCTTCTGAATTTTACTCTTTAAAAGTTAATCTAATTTCATAGTTCTAAGGACATTTTCACTGAAATCTGAAGGGTTCAATCAATATTTCGCATTTGTCCCATCATTTCACAGTAGAATTTATACATTAATTTAATAGGTAATGCTCGAATTTCAATGTCAACAGGATGATAACATAATTTATGTTTGTATAGCATTTTTAATATTAATACACATATTAATTAATTTCACTCTCACAGGCCTATAAAATTCACTTAAGGGTAGCTATAAAAATTGTTATTAGATAAGTAGATGAGTCACTGAAGTTATTCCTAATATCAGAAATAAAATGACTTGTGATACTTTTTTTTAATTTGCTTCAAAATAAGAAATACTGATATGTGAATTAAATTTGCTTCCTTAGAGCACTGAAGAACCATCAAAGCCCAGCTGCATCATATAAAGTTCCCATCACTCATGAGCTCTGCAAACAAGCTATTTTCATGCATATGTGGAACACCTAATTCTTGCTAGTCAGGAGTAGAGTGTATGCATGAGTGATGGATATTCAGAGACAATCAGCAAACTTCTTTTTCTTGAAGGGTTTGCATTTTATCCCCAAGGAGGCTTTTGACCTGCTCTCTACCTAGAAGGTAAAATGCGCTGCTCTTTCTTCTTCTTCACGTTCTCTTCCCAGCTTGATGCCATGAGGCTCCCCTCCAGGAGTTTGCGTAGCTTCTCCATTGGAGGTCATCTTTTTTTCATCACCATCTGGTGGTCTTTTCTCAGGCACTTTGGTTGTTCCTACACCTGATTACAGTATCCCACTGATCCTGTTTTGCACTCTCTGCTTCTTAACAGGATTGCTCTTTGGTGTCCTAACACCATAAAGAAGTTAATAATGCATAATGAGCTTGGACATCAATAGTTTTAGCTTTCATGGAGTCATAAAGGCAGAGTCTGATCATCGGTTTACGGAATGTCCATGTGCACAAGACAAACAGATGTAAGTGAATGTTTTGTGAACTGCAACAGTACATGTATGAGTGCAGACCACAGCAAATGCACCTCTCTCCCTCATCCTATTCATCTGGAAAATGATAGCTTTACATCTGTCCTTGAAAAACCAGCAACTAATAGACTGGAAAAACTACCTTTGTCTTGTAAAATGCACAATAAAACTTTTGCCGTTTGCACATAAATCCAAGTTGTCTTTCATTACATTTTGTATAGCATTTCTTGATAAATTACGTGGTGTACTTAACCACATTTTTTAAAAACTATCTATTTTCCTTAAGGTTATATGAGAGTCATTGTTTCAGGTATATGTCAGAAGCTTCTAAAATCATATCCCTTTTTCTTTTAGTACATTAATAGAAAGGAAAATCATATCTGCCTTATGAATTGATTGCTTGGAAAAATAAAACACACATAAATGAATACATGAATAAACTAATCCATGAACAAAACAGTCGATTTGGGGAGAGGACAAGAAGTAGGAGGCAACTTGAGATCAGTATTTGCTCCAATGAGTGTAATTATTGTGTAAATTGTGGCTCTTGACAAAAATCTCTGAATCCTGTAGAGATGTTGTTAATGCCCCAGGAAGAAGCCTGCTTTCTCTAGTGTGATTGCTTACAAAGATGCTGCCGCCTCCTTCCTCCTTTTCCCACAGGAGATGGGCAATTTGCCAGTATTTCATTTTCAAGTGCTATTGTTCACATACAGCTTTAGGAAAAGCTTCTGCTTTTTATTGTTAATCTAAGTCTAAATGATGATCATTTTTTTAAAAAACCTGTAACATTTTATAACAAATTTATTAGACACTGACATTAGCCACTATGGCACACATGGGTCTGTCATTTACTTTTTAACATAGCAAGTAATTTAGTAATTTATGCAGCACCAGAATTAACTTACTGGTTTGTGAAATCTGTTTTTATGAGTAATTCATGGGAAAAATTAAATAAAACTGTTTCTACAGTACCTTTCTAACCTCATTCCATTAGTTATTATTCTGACAAAACAACATTGTAATGCTTACAAGATGCTTTAATCTTTTATTGTCATATTTTAGATTGCTCATGTTTGTAAAACTATAGAAGAAAGCTCCAATTTTCCTATATTCTAAGGAAATAAGATACATATACTCATTAAAGAAGTTGAAGAATAGGTTAAAGATGTTAATGATTATCAAATGTGAGCTCATACTGAGACCTTGGGTGAATTAGGTTTGGCAGTCTTGGATTAATTCTTCATCTTTAATACACTTCAGCCAGTAATTTCCTGTGTTTTATCATAAAGATTGAAGCATAATCAAAATGGTTGACAGATTTTGAAATGGTTTTATGCACAAATGTAAAGCAGATCATCTTCTGCTTTTATTATTCCTTCTAATAACTCTTTCTGAGTGCTTTTTCCTAGCCTACCCTCACTTATCATGGTCTGCCCACCTCTAAGCACCTGTGGTCTGTCACTGTTCTATGACCCCCCACAGTGACAGCATCCTTATGCTTCCCCACTCCACTCATCCTCAGTTCACAAATTTTGTTCAAATGCTGTACTCTTTCAGAGTCTTGTCTAGTCTAGAGAACAAGAATATTGATTGGTGTTTAGGCATTAATAGCTGGTAGTAGCTATTAATGCAACACACTTCCCAGATATAATTTGCATTTAAACAGCTGCCTTCAACTGAAAAAAATGGAGAATGCTGAAGATTTTAGACTTTGAGATAGGGCCAATGAGAGTTATTGTTGGTCACCAAGTCATCCACAGTACTCTTCAAGTATTTAATCTGCCTATAGTGCCTAAGGCACTTACCTGCTAACCAGAAGGCTGGCAGTTCAAACCCACCAGCCACTCCTCGGAAGGAAGATGGGGCAATCTACTTTCGTAGTGATACTGCCTCGGAAACCCAAAGAGGGGTCGCTATGAGTCAGGTTTGACTCGACGGCACATAACAACAGCAACATAATATATTAGGGGTGCAGAAGAACAAACAAGGCTTTGATTTGATTCTCATCTTTGACAATTACTAGCTTTGTCACTATGAGATAGTTCATTGGTGCCCTCAAATATAAATTTGGCTTATAAGCTTTTCTGAGGTCTAAATGAGTAGGATAAATAAAATACCTGAAATGTTTAATATTATAAGACAAGAATGTTCCTAGAAGACTTCTGGTTATAAAATGACAATAATAAAACTCAAACCACATATTCTGATCTCTAGGAATTAGTCCAGGGATGTGCATTTTTTAACAATCAATACAAGAGATTCTTATATGAACAATATTGGATCATCCTTTAGAAACTAGTGCTCCAGGGCTCCAAGGAATATTCCATAGCCCTTAAAAAATAATAACCTGGAGATGGCAGAAAATGTAATGGTCCATGTATGTGATAGTTGGAGCTGTGTGTCAACTTGGCTGAACCAATTGTGATGTGGGTTGTTCCAATGATAAGATCAGATGTATATGTTTGAAAAGCCAATCAATTGAAAGGGAGTTTCCCTAGGGGTGTGGTCTGCTTCCAGTATATTTATGGACATCCTGGGAAAAGAGACGCTCTTCTGTGGATCAGGATTCTGTTGTGCTGCCTACAACTGTCCGTGAGCAAGCAATCCACCATCCAGCCTGGAGATCTTGGATTCATCATTCGTTGGAGTCAACAGCCAGTATACTGCCTGCCAACCTTGAGCTCCTCAGCACCTGCAGCTGTGTGAGTTGGGAAAAACTTCCAGCTTGATATTTGATTCAAGAACTTGGGACTTGCCAGCTTGTATAAGTGTGTGAGCCATTTTCCTAAGATAAATTTCTCTTTCTTTCTATATATATATAAGCTTTACTGATTTTGTTTCTCTAGAGAACCCAGTCTAACACATTTGGTACCAGGAGTGGTTCTAGAGAAACAAAATCATAAGGATGGCCTTCCTAAATTGGTTCTCCAATTTGATTTATCGTAAAGGCACTGATGACCCTCCCTCCCTTAGTAAAGAGGGCCTTGCTAATCCATGGTGTGAAGTGGCAACATTGATATGCAAAATAGCACTACCAATAGATAAGTACTTTTGAGAAGTGAGGCTCTGGGTGATCACATATTTGATATTTTTCTGCAATTTTGTCAGCATGAGGAGTATAAGGAAGCTGGTTGTTTGCTCCTACTTACATTAGACAAAGTGGCAAAAGAGCAAGATGAGCTCAGGGCTGCTGAGTTACAGCTTAAGTGCCACATAAAAGACCTCAATGTTTCCAGTTGTACTCTGAAAGAAAGCCTTTTTTCTTCTAGTAACAGGGCTGATATTGCCAAAAAACAAACCCAGAGTCTTATTGTAAGGGTGGCTGAATTACAATGCCAATTAAATTGTCAACCCAGAATGGTGTCTGAAGTTAAAGTGAGGACATTGATTGGGAAAAAATGAGATCCTCAAACCTGGAATAAGGAACATATGGCCATATAGTCAGGAAGATCAGGCTATGGAGCCTGTAAATCCTGTTGAATCTCTCCCATCTGAAGGGATTACTATAAAACCATCATCTCCTCCACCTCAATTTGATGGGATTAACCCTTTGTTCCTGAGGGTCATTGCCTGAGGCAGAGGCCATAGAAGACATCGCTGAATGTTCCCAGGAACTACCCCAACCACCCATTGTTGCTGCTAGACTTATAACTAAAGTTAAGTCCAAGTGAGCCCCCAAAAGTGAAATACAAAGTGTGACTGAGGAGGTAGAACCCTACACCCAAAAAGACCTACTTGATTTTACTATCATGTAAAGACAGAAACCTGGAGAATATGTATGGGAATGGTTACTGAGGGTATGGGATAGTGGTGCAAGGAATGAAACATTAGATCAGTCTGAGTTTATTGATTTAGGCCTACTAAGTACAGATTCTTCATTCAATGTTTCAGCCTGAGAGGTTAGGAAAGGATCTAATCATTTATTTGGTTAGCTTACTGAAGCATGGGTTATGAGGTGGCCTACCTTAAGTCAAGTTGAAGTACCAGACCTGCCTTGTTATAATGTAGAAGAAGGTATCCACAGGCTGAGGGAAATTGGCCTGTTAGAATGGATTTATCAGATTAGACCCCTAGAGCCAGAAATGGAGAATCCAGAAGACATGCCTTTCACCAGTACAGTGAGGAATAAATTTGTGAAGGGAGCTCCAGCATCCTTGAAGACTGCTGTGATTGCTACTCTGTGTAAACCTGATTTGACAGTGGGAACTGCCGTAATTGAACTAAGACACTTAACTACGATGGGGTTGATTGGACCCCATGGTAGTAGGGGCTAAGTGGTAGCAGTTAATTGACAAAAGCAAGGTGGGTATGGTTACCATAATAGAGAGCAGAGTCAGAACAATAATCAGAATAGTCTGACTCATGGAATTATGCAAGTATGTGCATGGTATTCCTAGTAGTGAAGTACATGGCAAGCCTACTAAATATTTACTTGATCTTTATAGAAGATCTTTATAGAAGAATTCTATGTCATGTGAACAGCAGCTTAGACTGAATCACCAGAATACAAAGTCACGGCCTCTCATTCAATTCCCAGACTTGAGTCAGTTTACAGACCAACAACCCCTTGAATGAAGGAGAGGTCAGGTCCCATTGAGGAAGGACCCCACTACACTACCAAAAACTTATAATGTCAAACTTTCTCCCAGCCTTTCCCAAAGGGATCTGAGGCCTTTTATGAGAGTGACTGCTCATTGGAGAAAAGGAAACAGACCTTTTGGGGATTACTGAACACTGGCTCTGAACTGACACTAATTCCAAGAGACCCAAAGCATCTTTGTGGCCCACCCGTCAGGGTGGGGGCAGATGGAGGTCCAATTATTGATGGAGTCTTAGCAAGGTGCATCTCACAATGGGTCCAGTGGGTCCCTGAACCCATCCTATAGTGATTTCCCCAGTTCCAGAATGCATAATTGGAATAGATATACTGAGAAATTGGCAGAATTCCCACATTGACTCTCTGACATGTGAAGTAAGGGCTACTGTGGTAGGAAAAGCCAAGTGGAAGTCATTAGAACTGCCACTACCTAAAAAAATAGTAAACCAAAAGCAATACTGCATCCCTGGAGGAGTTACAGAGATTACTGCCACTATCAAGGACTTGAAGGATGCAGGGTGGTGATTCCCACTACATCCTCATTTAATTTATCTATTTGACCTGTGCAAAAAACAGATGGATCTTGGAGAATGATAGTACATTATCATAAACTTAATCAGGTGGTGACTTAAATTGCAGCTGCTGTTCCTGATGTGGTTTCATTGCTTGAGCAAATTAGTACACCTGGTACTTGGTATGCAGCTATTGATCTGGCCAATGCCTTTTTCTCAATACCACTTTCAAAGGACCATCAGAAGCAGTTTGCCGTCAGCTGCCAAGGTCAGCAGTGTACTTTCACAGTGTTTCCTCAGGGGTATATCAATTCCTCAAGGGTATATCAATTCCTCAGCACTATGTCATAATTTAGTCTGTAGGGATCTTGATCAACTTTCCCTTCCACAAGACATCACACTGGTCCATTTTATGGACCAATGACTTTATGCTGATTGGACCTAGTAAGGAAGAACTATCAATGACTGTAGACTTATTGGTGAGGCCTATGCATGCTAGAGGTTGGGAAATTAACCTAACAAAAATTCAGGCACCTTCCACCTCAGTGAAATTTCTAGTGGTCCAATGGTATGGGGCATGTCGAGATATTCCTACTAAAGTGAAGGATAATTTATTATATCTGGCTTCCCCCATAAGTAAAAAGGTGGCACAACGTCTGGTGGGCCCCTTTGGATTTTGGAAGCAACATATCCCTTATTTGGGTGTGTTGCTGTGGTCTATTTATCATGTGACTTGGAAAGCTGCTAGTTTTGATTGGGGCCCAGAAAAACAGAAGGCTCTGCAACAGGTTCAAGCTGCTGTGCAGGCTGCTCTGCCACTTGGGCCATATGATCCAGCTGATCCAATGGTACTTGAAGTGTCTGTAATAGATAGAGATGTTGTTTGGAGTCTTTGGCAAGTCCCCATTGGTGAATCACAATGCAGACCCTTGGGATTTTGGAGCAAAGTCCTGCCATCTTCTGCAGATAACTATTTTCCTTTTGAGAAACAGCTTTTAGCTTGTTATTGGGCTTTAGTAGAGACTAAAAACCTAACCATGGGCCACCAAGTCACCATGAAGCCTGATCAGCCCATCATGAACGGGTTGTTGTCTGACACAGAGTCATCAAGTTGGATGTGCACAGCAGCACTCCATCATTAAATGGAAGTTGTATATCAGAGATCAGACACAAGCAGGACCTAAAAGCAAAAGTAAGTTGCATGAGGAAGTGGCCCAAATGCCTATGGTCTCCACTCCAGTCACATTACCTTCCCTCTCCCAGTCTGCACCTATGGCCTCATGGGGAGTTCTTTATGATCAGTTGACTGAGGAAGAGAAAACTCATGCCTGGTTTACAGATGGTTCTGCACGATATGCAGGCACCACTTAAAAGTGGACAGAAGCGGCACTGCAGCCCCTTTCTGGGACTTCCCTGAAGGAGAGTGGTGAAGGAAAATCCTCCCAATGGGCCGAACTTTGAGCTGTGCATATGGCTGTTCACTTTGAACGGAATAAAAAATGGTCAGATATGCAATTATATACAGATTCCTGGGCTGTGGCTAATGGCTTGGCTGGATTGTCTGGGACTTGGAGGGGCATGATTGGAAAATTGGTGACAAGGATGTATGTGGCTAGGTCTCTGTGAATGGGCCAAAGGAGTAAAGATATTTGTGTCTCATGTAAATGCCCACCAAAAGGTAGCCTCAGCAGAGGAGGACTTTAACAATCAAGTGGATAGGATGACACGTTCAGTGGAAACAAGCCATCCTTTTTCCCCAGCTACTTCTGTCATTCATCAATGGGATCATGAACAAAGTGGCTGTGATGGCAGTGATGGAGGTTATGCATGGGCTCAGCAACATGGACTCCCACTTACCAAGGCTTATTTGGTTACTGCCACTGCTGA
The DNA here is from genome assembly GCF_000298275.1 of Orycteropus afer afer. Taxonomy (NCBI): domain Eukaryota; kingdom Metazoa; phylum Chordata; class Mammalia; order Tubulidentata; family Orycteropodidae; genus Orycteropus; species Orycteropus afer. The sequence continues at coordinate 12,545,582 of NW_006921609.1, read as the reverse complement.
GTGCCCAATCTGCCAGCAGCAGAAATCAATACTGAGTCCGCGATACAGAACAATTCCTCAGGGTGATCAGCCAGCAATATGATGGCAGGTTGATTACATTGTACCCTTTCCATCATGGAAAGGACAATGTTTTATTCTTATTGGAATAGATTCTTATTCTGGATATGGATTTGCCTTCCCTGCATGCAATGTTTCTGCCAAAACTCCCATCCATGGACTTTCAGAATGCCTTATCCACCATCATGGTATCCTACACAGCATTACTTCAGATTAAGGGACTCACTTCACAACAAATGAAGTGTGGCCAATGGGCCTATGCTCATGTAATTCACTGGTTTTACCATGTTCCCTATCATCCTGAAGCAGCTGGCTTGATAGAACAATGGAATGGCCTACTAAAAACACAATTATGGCACCAGCTAGGTGACAATACCTTGAAGGGTTGGGGCAATGTTATCCAGAAGGTTGCATATGCCCTAAACCAGTATCCAATATATGGTTCTGTTTCTCCAATAGCCAGGATTCACAGGTCCAGGAACCAACGGGTGGAAACGGGAGTGGTACCACTCACTATTACCCCTAGTGACCCACTCACAAATGTTTTGCTTCCTGTCCCTGCTACCCCATACTCTGTGGGTCTGGAGATCTTTGTCCCAAAGGGAGTGTTCTGGTTACCTAGTGCCAGTCTGACAAGAATATACCACAAATGGGATGACCTTAACAAACAGGAATTTATTCTCTTAAGTTTGGAGGCTTTAAGTCCAAGTTCAAAGTGCCAAGCCCTAGGGTCTGGGTGAAAGCCCCTCAACCTTGGGGTCCAGCTCTGCCTCCTGCTCTCAGCCCACTGGAGCTAAAGGCTTTTCTTCACTCAGATAGCTGCTGGATTCTGAAGCTGAGAAGCTCAAGGTTGACAAATAAAAAGGCACAGTCTCGATGTTACCAAACCACATGGCAGGCCATTAATTTAAGTCCATTGTAAGTCTCAGGGTTGGCAGAGCATAGCAGGCTGCTGAACAACGACACGGCTACATGCAGGGTCCAAGCATGCCATAAACTAAAGACCATTCCCAAAGCTTCTCCTTATATACAGGAAGCAGATGACATCCCAAAGGCAGCTACTCAGCTGCTTGTGGTAGATCCCACCATGGAGTTGATTACCAGTCTCCTCATGGGATTAACTACCACCAGCTGCCCAGTCATTCAGCCAGGCCCAGCCAAGTTGACACACAACATAACCACCACAGGGAGGAACACTCCCACCGAGAAACACAATATTGATTGCATTGAACTGAAAATTAAGAATGCCACCCAACCATTTTGGCTTCCTCATGCTTCTAGATCAACAGACAAAGATGGGCTTTACTGTACTATCTGGTGTGATAGATCTTGATTACCAAGGGAAAATTGGATTGATATTACATAATGGAAGTGAAGAAGAATATGTCTGGAATATAGGAGATTCTTTAGACGTCTCTTAGTACTACCATGCCATGTGATTAAACTCAGTAGAAAATTAGAGCAACCCAGTTCTGGTATAGCTACTAATGGCCCAGACCCTTCAGGAATGAAGGTTTAGGTCACCCCACCAGGTAAAGAACCATGACCAGCTGAGGTGCTTTCTGAGGGCAAGGGAAATACAGAATGGGTGGTGGAAAAAGCTACTACCACATGACCTGTTGCAGAAACAAGGAATGTGATTGTTATGTTTCTCCATTGCATATGTGCATCAAATATTTTTGTTTCCTTCTGTTATGAACTATGAAATGTAAATAAGGTTAATGCATTTCAGTTGTATGTGTGTTAGCATATCATGTTAAGCACAAATATGACTTTATAATTGTCCTTATTTAGAGATTATATATGGTTAAGAAGATGTGTACCACTGCCAAGTTGTCAAGGGATAGACTGTGATAGTTGGAGCTGTGTGTCAACTTAGCTGGACCACAACTCTGTGTGGTTGAAGCAATTGTGATGTGGGTTGTTCCAATGATAGGATCAGATGTATAAGTTTGAACAGCCAATCCACTGAAAGGGAGTTTCCCTATGATTGTGGCCTGCTTCCAGTATATTTATAGACATCCTGGGAAAAGAGACACTCTTCTGTGGATCAGGATTCTGTTGTGCCGCTTACAACTGTCTGTGAGCAAACAATCCACCATTTGGCCTGGAGGTCTTGGATTTGTCATTCGTTGGAGTCAACAGGCAATAAACTGCCTGCCAACCTTGAGCTCATCAACCCCTGCAGCTGCATGAGTACGGAAAAGCCTCTAGCTTGACATTTGATCCAAGAACTTGGGACTTGCCAGCTTCTATAAGTGTGTGAGCCATTTTCATAAGATAAATTTCTCTTTCTTTTATATACATAAGATTTACTGATTTTGTTTCTCTAGAGAACCCAGTATAACACAACATATGAGATCAAAGATTCTAAAGACAGATGTAAAGATAAAGATCTAAAATGATCTGAAAGATGAGGATGGCAATCTGGGTAGGCCCAAGAGAGTGTAGATAACATTGAAACCGGCAATGTCAGGACAAAAGTAAACAGAAGAATTATTCACTAAATCTCCAAGAATTCTAAGATAATAATTAAAAATTAAAGTAAGCTAAGTTTATATATATATGTATATAATATATATATATTTTATATATATATATATATTATATATATATATACAAACATATATATATATATAAGTAGCCTCAGATTATGAAAAATTGTTGGGCCTACATTGGTAATCTTGTGAAAAGAGCAGAGAATGTGACAGGTGCCAAAAGGCAGGAGATGAAAGTATGTAATTACATTTTTAAAAAAAAGAACAAAAAATTGAATTTTTGAATTATAGATCACTGAATATTGCTGTAACCCTCAAGGGAGATTATTAAAATAAATATTAAATAAGAGATTTCTAATAACAATGAAGGACAAGGTGCTTGTTGAGAATCTATATCAATTTCTTATGAGCAAGTCAGATCATTCTTATTTTGGTAGAATTTCTAGATTGCTAAGGTTTAGATGTCTAAGGAAAATGAGACATGCAATGTGTCTCAGTTCCAATAGTCCACAGATTTACCATTAAAAAGGACAACAAAAACAACTAAACCAAATATCTTAAGACAGTGATTCTTAAACCTGTTTGGTGTCAGAATAGTTTATACTGTTAACATTTATTGAAGATCCTAAAGAGCTTTTATTCAATATTTACTGTGGTAATAATTCATGTAACAGAGTAGTAATATTAATGTTGTTGTTGTTGTCATTTGCCGTCGAGTCGGCCCCGACTCATAGCGACCCCTCCTTGGGTTTCCGAGGCAGTATCACTACGGAAGTAGGATTGCCCAACCTTCCTTCCGAGGAGTGGCTGGTGGGTTTGAACCGCCAGCCTTCTGGTTAGCAGTCAAGTGCCTTAGACACTATGCTACCAGAGGGTCTTGAATATTATATATATATATATTCCTTTTTGGCAAAGGTTGTTAATGTCTGGTTTCATAGAAAATAATTGGATTTTCACATCTGTTTCTACATTCAATCTGTTGCAATACAGAAAAAAAAAAGAAATGTAACTCAAAGCTATATGTTATATATAGCATATTCTTCCATCTTATCAGATTCTGATTCTATGGGAACTAATTTACCACTCTATAGGGAGTGATAGAATTCTCATTTTTCATGTAAGAGACCTGGAGTACTTCCAAACCAATGTACCTTACTTATAGCCACCACCTGTCTGTCAGTGGACTTTTGTGTATTGCCATAATGCTGATAGAACTGAAGTCAGAGATCACATGATAGAATTTTGCAAGACCCATAACTTATTCACTGCAAATACCTTTTTTTGATAACATAAATAGAGGCTATACACCTGGACCTCACCAAATGGAATAAAAAGGATTCAAACTGACTACATCTGTTGAAAGAGGCAATGAGGAAACTCAATATCGTCGGTCAAAGCAAGGACAGGAGCTGACTGTGAAATAGACCATAAATTGCTCATATGAAAGTTTAAGTTTGAGCTGAAGAAAATTAAAACAAGTCCTCAAGAGCCAAAATATGACCTTGATTATATCTCACCTGAATTTAGAGACTATTAGAAAAATAGATTTGACACATTGGAAACCAATGACAAAAACCAGGTGAGTTGTGGAATGACATCAAGAACATCATATATGAAAAAATAAAAGGTCATTTAAAAGACAGGAAATGAAAAGAAGACAAAAATTGATATCAGAAGAGACTTTGAAAGTTGCTCTTGAACATACAGTAGCTAAAACAAATGGAAGAATTAATAAAGTATTAATTCTTTTGGTGAGCAGAAGATTTGAAAGGGTGGCTGGAGAAGACAAAGTCAATTATTGTAAAGAAATGTGCAAAGACCTTGAGTTAGAAAACTAAAAGGGAAGAACACAATAGAGATTTCTCAAACTGAAAGAACTGAAGAAAAAATTCAAGACTCAATTTGTAATATTGAAGAATTCTGTGGGGAAAATTTTGATTTTACTTATGACGACCCCTCCTTGGGTTTCTGAGGCCAATCTCTACAAAAATAGATTGCCCATTCTTCCTTCTGAGGAGTGGACAATGGCTTTGAACCCCCAGCTTTCTGATTAGCAGTCAAATGCCTTAAGGACTATGCCATCAGAACTGCTGATTTTTTTTTTTTTTTTTTTGGTTCATCTGTAAGGGCAAAATTTTGAATGATGCAGGAAACATCAAAAGAAGATGGAAAGAATACACAGAGTCACTGTACCAAAAAAATTGGTCAAGGTCCAACCATTTCAGAAGGTAACACATGGTCAAGAGCCAATGATATTGAAGGAAGAAGTCCAGGCTGCACTGAACGAATTGGCCAAAAAAAAAAAACAAAAAAAAACTACAGGTATTGATGAATACCCATTTAGGTGTTTCAACAAATATGCTGGATACATGTTTCAATAAACATGCTATGCTGAATGCAATGCTGAAAGCATTTACTCATTTGTGTCAGGAAATTTAGAAGACAGTACCTGGCTAACAGACTGGAAAGGACAAATATTTGTGCCCATTCCAAAGAAAATGATCCAACAGAATGTGGAAATTATTGAACCATATCATTAATATCACACACAAGTAAAATGTTGCTGAAGATAATTCAAAAATGGTTGCAGCAGTATATTGACAGGGAACTTCCAGAAATGCAACCTGGATTCTGAAGAGGATGTGGAATAAGTGATATCATTGCTGATGTCAGATGGATCTTGGCTGAAAGCAAAGAATACCAGAAAGATGTTTACTGGTATTTTACTGATTGTGAAAAAGCATTTGACTGTGTGGATCATAACAAATTATGGATAACATGGTGAAGAATGGGAATTTCAGAACACTTAATTGTGGTCACGAGGAACCTGTACACAGATCAAGAGGCAGTTGTCTAAACAGAACAATGGAACACTGAACAGCTTAAGATCAGCAGGGTGTGTGTCAGGATTCTGCTCTTTACCATACTTATTCAGTCTGTGTGCTGAGCAAATAATCTGGAAAGCTGAACTATATGACGAAGAAAGTTGCATCAGGATTGGAACATTAACAACCTGCGATATGCAGATGACACAATCATCCTTGTTGAAAATGAAGATGACTTGAAGTACTTACTGCTGAAGATTGAAGACTACAGTCTTCAATATGGATTACACCTCAACAAAAAGAAAACAAAAATTTTGATAACTGGATTAAAAAGAGCTCTGATGATGCAGTGTTAGCATTTGACTGCTAACAAGAAGGCTAGCAGTTCAAACCCACCAGCCACTTCTTGGAAGGAAGGTTGGACAATCTACTTACATAGTGATACTGCCTCGGAAGCCCAAGAAGTGTTGCTATGAGTCTAGTCCAACTCAACGGCACATAAAAACAACAACAAAGATCAACAGAAGTGAGCTCTGGTGGCATAGTCCTTAAGGCATTTGACTGCTAACCAGAAGGCTGGTGGTTCAAACCCACCAGCCACTCCTCAGAAGGAAGATAGGGCAATCTACTTCCATAGTTACACTACCTCAGAAACCAAGGAGGGGTCTCTATGATTCACATCCAACTCTATGGCAGTGAGTTTAGTTAGGTTTGGCTTATTTATCTATTTATTGGAGTAAACGCAATATGATGCTAAATGAAGAAATGATTGAAGTTGTCAGGGATTTCATTTTACTTGGATCCACAATCAACACCCGTAGAAGCAGCACTCAAGACATTAGACATCATATTGTACTGGGAAGATTTGCTACAAAAGACCTCGTTTAAACTGTTAAGAAGCAAAGATGTCACTTTGAAGAATAAGGTGCACCTAGCTCAAGCCACGTTATTTTCAATTGCCTCATATGCATGTGAAAGCTGGACAATGAGAAGGAAGACCAAAGAAGAGGTGATGCTTTTGAATTGTGGTGTTGCCTAAGAATACTGAAAATACCATGGATGGCCAGAGAAGGAACAAATCTATCTCGGAGGAAGTGCAGGTGGAATACTTGTGAGAATGGCCAGATTTCATGTCACCTACTTTGGTTATGTTGTCAGAAGGGACCATTACCTGGAAAAGGATATCATGTTTGGTAAAACATAGGGTCAGCATAAAAGGGGAAGGCCCTCAATGCAATGGATTGACACAGTGGCTACAATGATGGGCTCAAGGATAGCAAGGATTGTGAAGATGATACAGGACCAAGCAGTGTCTCATTCTGTTGTTCACAGGGTCTTTTTGAGTCTGAACCTAATAACAATGGCACCTAACATCAACAACAACAACAACATCATGCTGAATAGGTTTCAGCAGAGCTTCCAGACTAAGATGGACTGGGAAGAAAGACCTGGAGATCTATTTCTAAAGATCAGTCAGTGACAACTCTATGGATCATAACTATCTAATCCATAAGGCCAGACCTTAGTATAATACATTGTGTATGGGGTTGCCATGAAACAGAGCTGACTCAAAGGTAGCTAACAGCAATGACATAAGGAGTTGTAGATAATTGTTGCAGATGTTATTATTGTTAGTCACTTTGGAGTAAGCTTCTGACTTACAATGTAGGTAGTTGTAAGATGTGCAAATTCTATCTCATCTAGTAAAAGTTCAAATGTCTTATTTCAAACTCTGTGGAAAAACCTATTTTGCCTTTATTTGCAATTCAGTATTCCTCTACTGCACATAAATGTGTGCCTATTTAAATGTTTATTTGTATCAGTTATAATATGTGCCTAGGTTTTTCATTTAATATATAGCTTAAAATCTTTAACAGATGATTTATCATTTATCATTTAACAGATGATAACATTATATTCAAATGAGTTATAATTTTATCTTTTTTAAAAAACATTATCTTTTAATACTAATATCATCTGTTATGTAGGATTGGTAAACTTCTTTGTACACTCTTGATAGAATAAGAGTGAAAGAGAGAATTGATGCCTTCGTTTCACTATGGCAGGCCTGTGGCTTGGAGGCTGCTTTTGGCTTGGGCATGTCTTTATATTCAGGCTAGGGCCTGAAGGTAGGCAGGCCCAAAGCTTGGAGACTGCTTTTCACTTGGGGGTGGCTCTACATTAAGGCTGGGGACTGAGGTGAGTGAGCTAGGGCTGCTGGGCTGCTTTTCTCTTGTAGGAGGCTCTATTTTAAGGCCATTGCCAGAGGTAGGCATGTCCAGAGGAGTTAGGAACAACTAAGAGAGAGGAAATTGTCTGTCAGTTTGTCATCCTGTGGTGGCTTACATGTTGCTATGAGGCTGGGGGCTATGTCACCGTGTTGTAAAATGCCAGCAGGGTTACCATGTTGGCCAGGTTTCAGCGGAGCTTCTTGGCTAAAGCAGACTTGGAAGAAGGAAGAGACCATCCATTTCTCAAAGAATTGGCCAGTGAAAATCTTATGAATAGCAGTGAAACACTGCTGATATATTACTGGAAAACTTTATGAATAGCCATGAAACATTGTCCAATATAATGCTGGAAGATGAGCCCATCAGGTCAGAAGGCACTCAAAATTTGACTGGGGAAGAGCTGACTCCTCAGAGTAGAGATGACTTTAATAATATGGATAGAGTAAAGTTTTCAGGACCTCCATTGGCTGATGTGGCACGACTCAAAATGAGTAGAAACAGATGGAATATACAGAGTATGAATCTAGAAAAGTTGGAAGTTGTCAAAAATGAAATGGAGCCCATAAAGATCAATATCTGAGGCATTAGTGATTTGAAATGGACTGGTTTTGGCCATTTAGAATGAGACAACCATATGATCTACTATGTCAGTAATGACAAATTGAAGCGGCATGGTGTGGGACTTATTGTCACAAAGAGAGTTTCAAGATCTGTCCTTAAGCACAATGCTGTTAGTGATAGGATAATATCCATATGCCTACAAGGAAGACCAATTAATACTATTATTATTCAAATTTACACATCAACTACCAAAGCAAAAAATTAGGAAATTGAAGATTTCTACCAACTTCTACAGACTGAAATTGACCGAATATGCAATCAAGATGTGTTGATTATCACTGGTGGCTGGAATGCAAAAGTTGGAAACAAGGGAGTTCCAGCAAGATGGCTGACTAGACAGAAGGATTACACAGACCCTCTTCAACAAAGAAAAGGGAAACCAATTAACACAGACACAGAAGATAATCTTGG
>NW_006921609.1:12530639-12532152 GCF_000298275.1 Orycteropus afer afer | reverse complement strand
GATCACGTGATAGAATTTTGCAAGATCAATGAGTTATTCTTTGCTAATACCTTTTTCCAACAATATAAACGATGACTATACATGAGGACTTCATCATATGGAATACACAGGAATCAAATTGACTATATCTGTGGCAAGGGGCAATGGAGAAGTTCAACAACTTCAGCCAAAATAAGGCCAGGAGCTGATTGTGGAACAGACCATAAAGTGCTTATATGTTCATTCAAGTTGAAGTTGAAGACAATTAAAATAAGTCCACGAGAGGTGAAATATGAACTTGATAATATCCCTTCTGAATTTAGAGACCATTTAAAGAATAGATTTGATGTATTGAACACCAATGACTGAAAACTAGAAGAATTGTGGGATGACATCAAGAACATCATCCATGAAGAAAATAAGAGGTCATTAAAAAGATGAGAAAGGAAGAAAAGACCAAAATGAATGTCAGAAGAGACTCTGAAACTTGCCCTTGAATGGAGAGTAGCTAAAGCAAATGGAAGAAATGAAAAGATAAAAGAGCTGAACAGAAGATTTCAAAGAGTAGCTTGAGCTGACAAACCTAACTACTATTATGAAATGTGTAAAGACCTGGATTTAGAAAACCAAAAGGGAAAAACATGCTTGGCATTTCTCAAGCTGAAAGAACTGAGGAAAAAATTCAAGCCTAGAGTTGCAATATTGAAAGATTCTATGGGCAAAATATTGAATGACCCAAAAAACAGCAAAAGAAGATGGAAGGAATACAGGGTCACTGTACCAAAAAGAATTGATTGATGTTCATACATTTCAGCAGGTGGCATATGATCAAGAACCAATGGTATTGAAGGAAGAAGTTGAAGCTTTACTGAAGGAATTAGCAAAGAACAAGGCCCCAGGAATTGATGGAATACCCATTGAGATGTTTCAACAAATGGGTGCCCCTCTGGAGGTACTCACTCGATCATGTCAAAAGATTTGGAAGACAGTTTCCTGGCCAACTGACTGGAAGAGATCCATATTTTTACGCATTCTAAAGAAAGGTGATCCCACAGAATGTGGAAATTATCGAACAATATCATTAATATCTCATGCAAGTAAAATCTTACTGATGATAATTCAAAAACAGTTGCAGCAATATATTGATAGAGAACTTCCAGAAATGCAAACTGAATTTAGAAGAGTATGTGGAACAAGGGATATCATTGCTAATGTCAGATGGATCTTAGCTGAAAGCAAAGAATTCAAGAAAGATGTTAACTTATGTTTCATTGAGATTATGCAAAAGCATTCAAATGTGGGGATCTTAATAAATTATGGATAACTTTGGGAAGAATGGGAATTCCAAAACATTTGATTGTACTCATGAGGAACCCGTACATTGATCAAGAGGCTGTTGTTCAAACAGAACAAAGGAATACTTCATGGTTCAAAATCAAGAAGGGAGTGTGTCAAGGTTGTATCCTTTCACCATACTTATTCAACTTGTGTGCTGAGCAAATAATCTGAGAAGCTGGATTATATGAAGAAGAAC
>NW_006921609.1:12526501-12530043 GCF_000298275.1 Orycteropus afer afer | reverse complement strand
GAGTTGATGCTTTTGAGTTGTGGTGTTAGAGAAGAATGCTAAGAGTACCCTGGTCTGCTAAAAGGACTAACAAATCTATCCTGGAGGAAGTGCAGCCAGAATGCTCCTTGGAAGCAAGAGTGGCCAGACTTTGTATCACCCACTTTGGTAATGTTGTCAGAAGGAATCATTCCCTGGAGAAGAATATCATGCTTGGTAAAATGGAGAGTCAATTAAGAAGGGGAAGTCCCTCAATAAGAAGGATAAACATAGTGGCTGCAATAATGGCCTCAGGTATAGCAAGGATCATGAGGCTGGAGCAAGACTGGGCAGTGTTTCGTTCTGCTGTGCATAGGGTCACTATGAGTTGGAGACAACTCAATGGCACCTAACAACAACAACAACTTCACTATGATAAAAAGTTTGACCTTGCAGACTCTCAAAAAGATATTAGTGATCCAAGAAATTTTTAACCATATTTTGAAGACTGCTGCTTCATAATTTTGAAAAGATCATTCTCATTAATAGCAGATTAAAAGGACTTTCTTTCACATAAAATCGAAAGGATGCTGAGGTGAAACAAAAATGTATTCTCATAGAAAAGTTTAAAGAAATTGAATTATATGTCTAATTAAGAAAAGAGAACATTTGGGAAATGTGAGAGTGTGGAAAATAAAAACTCCTACTACTCACACTAAACTGGAAGGGTCAATCAAATCAATTCAATTTTGTTCCACTTCTTTTCTGACACCAACTATATATGTAGCACTTATTCCTCTAAGTTTAAGCACCTGGAGCTAGACCATACCTCACAAGAAAAGATACAGTCTTCAGAATGCCAAGTTTTGCCAGGACCTCAGAAACTAGCTACAACTTGCTAACGACAAATTCAGGAGTTCACTCTGCTCCTTCAGGACACCAGGTGAAAGCTCAGGGCAACTCATTCTCTGACTACTCCCTCAAGTTTGATAATCCATGAGAATGACACATAATTCACAGACAGTGATATACTTGTCATTGTTGTTTGGTGCCATTGAGTCACCTCTGACTCATAGCAACCTTATGCATAGCAGAACAAAACACTGTCCAGTGTTGTGTCAGTCTCATAATCCTTGCTCTACCTGAAACCATCATTGAAGCTACTGTGTCAATCCATCTCACTGAGGGCCTTCCCCTTCTTCATTAACCCTCCACTTTACCAAGCATGATATCTTTTTCCAGGCAATGGTCCCTTCTGACAACATGACCAAAGTAGGTGAGAGGAAGTCTGGCCATTCTCATTTCCAAGGTGCATTCTGGCTGCACTTCTTCCAAAACAGATTTCTTCATCCTTCTGGAAGACCAAGGTACTTTTAATATTTTTCGCCAACACCACAACTCAAAAGCTTCAACTCTTCTTTGGTCTCCCTTATTCATTGTCCAGCTTTCACGTGCATATGAAGCAATTGAAAACACCATGGTTTGGGGTAGGTGTACCTTAGTCCTCAAAGAGACATCTTTGCTCCTCAGCATTTTAAAGAGGTCTTTTGTAGCAGATTTTCCCAGTGCAATATGTCATCTGATTTCTTGACTATTGCTTCCATTGCTTATAAAGATACTAATAATAAAAAGCTATATTAATGAAACAAAAACAACAATAAAAAGAGGTATTCAACTTATGTCAAAATCAACTTATGATGAAGTTATCTGACCAGAACTCCACCATAAGTCAGGATTACTTGTACTTAGTCATGAGTGATTGAATCAGCCACTTTCCCTGAGGTCAACTGATACATTGAGGTGGTCTTTCTGGCATGGCCAGCACTTACTTGAATCACCTCATTAGCATAAACTCTCAGGTGTGGTGTGAAGACCTATAAATAAAAAAGAAATTTCAAATGTTTAGAGTTTCTATCTCTGGAATCAAGGACAAAGACCAAATTACTTAAGGTAAAATTAATGGGAAGCCCAAAGTGATAATAATATGCAAATATATTGAAAGCTTTTACATAAAACATTGTACTTTTCACATAAAATGGTGGAGTCTGATATCCCTCATTCAAGCTTAATTATTTGCTTCTCATGAACAGAATGAGAATAAGTGATACTGAGTGACTTTCACAACTGTTCTGGAGACAATCATCCTTGGAACCCAGCCACATGTAAATGTTTTTACAGACAGCCCTAACTAATATCCAAGCCAATGTTGTTGTTGTTGTTATTTGCCATCGAGTCGGCCCCAACTCATAGCGACCCCTCCTTGGGTTTCCGAGGCAGTATCACTACGGAAGTAGGAATGCCCAACCTTCCTTCCGAGGAGTGGCTGGTGGGTTTAAACCGCCAGCCTTCTGGTTAGCAGTCAAGTGCCTTAGGCACTATGCTACCAGAGCTCCTATCCAAGCCAATAGTTAGCAGTCAGCATCAACTCCCAATGATCTGAGTGAATATGACTTTAACTACCAGGTTTTGAGTTGCCCCAATTGATGCTGAACCAAATTGATCCTTCCATGCCCTAACCAAACTACAAATGCGTGATTAAAATTTATGCTATTTTTTTAAAACACTAAACTTTAGTGCATGTTTTTGTTGTTGTTGATGTTGATAGAATTGTACTTTAGGATTTTAGGATTATCACATTCAATTCCTTTATTTTCCAGATTAAGAAACATAGACTCAGCAAGATTAAATTATTTGCACCTCTTCTCTAATGACTCAGCCAGGACTAGAGCCAAGGAAGATTGAATCTTAATCAGCTTCATATTCCACTGTACCATTTAAACTGGGAAATCTTGGATTTACTATCCCCAAGGTTCTTCAAAGAATATGATTTACCATTTGTCAGAAATTTATTATTAGGGAGTATAATGTTGGATGAGTCTTTTGACTAGATAATATAGGAAGGACATTCCAAAGCTGAGATGCTTTAATTCTACGATACGTTTGTACCAACCAAAACCAAACTCACTGCTGTCAAGTCAGATCTGACCCTTCCTTAGGTTTCCAAGGCAGTATCTCTAGGGAAATAGATTGCCTAGTCGTCCGTCTGAAGGTGGCTGGTAGGTTTGAATCACCAGCCTTTTGGTTAGCCGTCAAATGCCTTAGGCACTACACCAGTATATGTGTGTAAAATTAGGGTCTTTTCTCTAGCACATCTCTTACACTGCTCCGGTCCCTGTCTCCCAGACCAGTAATTTATTTATACATTTTTATACTTTTAAGTATTATGTTATATCAGTTTTTAATTATGGTCCAAAGGAACTAAGAGCTGCAGCATGCATTATATACTCACTGCTTTATTCTTTACTCTTTATAATATTAAGAGCCCACATGTATTCACTGTTTTGCACATTTAAGGAAATAAGCTTATTTACTCATCTCACGCCAATCCAAATTCTTCCATGTGTGTATTGTCTTACTCATTTTTTGTGCTTATTCTATTTTCTGTTATGCTAATTTTTACATGTTTAAGAAAGTTCTACAATCGATGCCAACGGAAGCAGCAGTCAGGACATTAGACGACGTGTAGCATTGGGAAAGTCAACTGCGAAGGAATTGTTTCAAGTGCTGAGGAGCAAGGATATCTC
>NW_006921609.1:12517541-12526128 GCF_000298275.1 Orycteropus afer afer | reverse complement strand
GCTCAAGTATAGCAGGGATTGTGGGGCTGGCGCGGGATCGGGCAGTGTTTCGTTCTGCTGTGCATGGGGTCGCTATGAGTCGGAAACTACTCGACGGCACTTAACAACAACAACAAAAATCAATTTCTTTTTCTTTCCTTTTAAAACTTCAGAACTCAGATGGCTTACTAGCACCATAGAAATATTGTAAACTGAATCTATAATGTCCATTTGATTTTAAAATTGCCATATATAATAATTGTTCACCTTTAGCTTTTTGTTTTTGGACTTACTCCAAAGAAGGAAGGAGGCACTCTGCCCCAATTTTTTCATTAAATTTGAGGTGTTATTTTTTGCTCACTTTTATTCTTTGCCTTTGAGTCAGTTACAACTGATTGGGATCCTATATGTTACAAGTAGAACTGAGCTCCATAGGAAATTCTTAGCTGTATGCTTTCTGGAAGCAGATTGCCAGGTTTTTCTTCCATGGCATAGCTGGGTAAATCTGAAACACCGATCTTTTGGTTAGTAGTCAAGAGCGAACTGTTTGCACCATTCAGAAACCCATCAGTCACTTTTTTCTATCTGAATTCAAATTTTTTATGCAATGTAAAATAGATTAGTTGTTGTTGTTGTTGTTAGGTGCCATTGAGTTGGTTTGGACTCATAGAAACTGTATGAACAACAAAACGAAACATTGCCCATCCTATGCATCCTCACAATCATTGCTATGCTTGAGCATATCATAGCAGCCACTGCATCAATCCTTCTTGTTGAGAGTCTTCCCCTTTTTCATTGACCCTCTACTTCAGCCAGCATGATATCCTTCTCCAGGGACTGGTCCCTTCTGACAACATGAGCTAAGAGAGTCCAAGTCTGACCATGCTTACTTCTGAGGAGCATTCTGGTTGTACATCCTCCAAGACAGATTTGTTCATTCTTCTAGTAGGCCATGGTACATTCAATACTCTTTGCCAACACCACACTTCAAATGTATCAATTCTTCTGCTGTCTTCCTTATTCATTTTCCAGCTCTCATATGCATGTGAGGTGACTGAAAATTCACTGGCTTGGGTCAGGCACACACTACTCATCAAAAGGATATCTTTGCTCTTAAACACTTTAAAGAGTTCTTTATCAGCAGATTTTCCCAATGCAGTACATTGTTTGATTTCTTGACTGCTGCTTCCATGGGCATTTTTTGTGGATCCAAGTAAAAGGAAATTCTTAACAACTTCAATCCTTTCTCTATTTATCATAGTATTGCTTATTAATCGAGTTGTAAGGATTTTTGTTTTATTTATGTTGAGGTGTAATCCATACTAAAGGCCATAGTCTGAGATCTTCAACACTAAGTGCTTATAATCATATTATTAGATGCTTTTCCTAACATTTATATAAACCATTTATATACAAAGTTAACTTTGTCATTTACCAAGTGTCATATGTTTATGAATCTCTAAGTCTATTTTTTTTTTCTGTTCCTGAGCCATTTTATTGTTTTTATTTTTACAAATATGTAGTAATTGGTGCTCTTTACTAAACAATGCCTAAAACACTGATCATAGTAACTACAAAACTCTAAAGTGTAATGAAAAATCATCTTCAAAGAAAACAAATGAAAAAAATCAAAGAAATGCAGTCTCTGAAGAATAAAGCATGCCAGGAAGGAAGTAGATGAACCAAAAGCAGGAAGCAGCAAATATTAATCCTCAAATCAAAAGCTTATTAATTCTTAAAGTAAAACTATTTCTAGAATTTCTAATCACCACAAGATTGACCATATGTGACATCGAGGCAGCTATTTAACCCAGTTATAATCTTTTTATGATATTAATTTAAATTATCAATACAAAATTGATCATTAACAATAAACCTGAAGAATTAAATATCATAAAACAGAAGTATTCGATGGGGCCAGGAAGCCATGGCATCAGTGACATGTGGAATATGTAGATCATGTCATCCTCATTTTTCTCAGGCTGGTTTGTAGACCTGAGATAAGAAAGGGGGTTGGATATAGACTTTGGCAAAAGGAACTAAATCACCTTAAAAATGTAAAAATCAAAAAACTGCTTCAGATGTGGGACATTTTTGTCTATGCACTGTTATCTCCAAACAGCATTTTGAAAATGCATCCCTTTCTGTCTGCTGTTAATATTGTAATCTCCTTTATCTTGGATTTTCATAAGAATTCTGGTGGATTTGAGGAAGACCAATTAATCAATGCCAGAGTGGATAATGATTTATGACCAGAGCAAAAAAGGATTTCATACCCTTCAATGTGGTCCCTTTTCTCCATTGACCAGATTTTTTTTTTCTTTTTCTTGGAATGACTCCAATTTCTTGCTGGCAAATAGAGTATAGTTTTTGAGATAGCAAAGTTGTTTATTGAGCCACTGAGTTCAATCAGCATCAGTAACTCTTGCAGTACAAGGAAAATTGGAAAGAAAAAGCTTAGTGTAAATCTTCGAATATGGAGTAACCTATTAGCTGGTTCAGCAAGTCACAGAATGGGCCTTGGACTGTGAACACATTGTATATGGGTTATGTGTTTGTGTCTGTTTGCTTTAAAATATATGGGGTAGTCTCTACCTATCCAAGCATTTTCATTATGCTGCCACATTTGTGCCTAGATATTTTGACAGTATTGCTGGCATAGCACTCCCAGTCAAAATAAAAGATCTATATTTTTTTTTTCTTGCCTTCTACTTCTATCCTTCAAGATATTGGGTTCAAATATTCAATCAGATTTTATAACTCTTTGTTTCCAAATCATAAAAGGTTTAACAAATATCCAGGATACACATTTATATCATTGATATGTATCATAGGATAAGATAATATCTTATTTCTTTGGTGAGTGATTCTGGGCACCACGTTTATAATGCCAAGATTTATGTTATTCTTTTTTCAGCAAGAGCTACAGTAGGATGGTGAAATGAACAGTAATAAAATTGGCAGGCAGAATGCTGCTATGTGTGTCTAATGTTTGCAAAAAAAAAAAGACTCTGCTTTGATGCAAATACAAATTGGCTGTGAAGCTTGTAATTCTGGAATCGAAACATGGAGAATGTGTCCTCTGTATGACCTATTGTGATTTGAAAGACAGTGAAGAAAACAGCTGGAGAGAGCAAGGATTGAGAAGGGATATATATTCATATTATTTGAAGATATTTGTTAAAGGTCACTGCCCACTAAAGAAAGAGACCCAGGAGTGCAATATGCTCAGTTGCAATCTTAGTAATGACAGAATCGAGAACAATTGTTACTAGTTTTATTATGACAATAAAGGTTAATTAATATCTAACACCACTATTAATATTGAGTAAATAGGTTACTTTGTTTTGTCAAGATCCTTTTGTGGGAAGGAATAACACTAGAAGAGCTACATCTGATAAGTGTGACAGCTGAAAACTGAGAGGTTGTACACAAGAACCATTTTGGACCATGTCAAAGAAGCTGGTGGGTCCCCAAAGAACACTTGATATGGGAACGAGGAGCTATTTATTTATTTTCCTGTACTGGATACTGATTATTTGGTCTGTTCGGTACTGTCCTTCTCTTGGAATATGCCCTTTTATATGTGATTACTAAGTCATTATATTCTTATTCTAGTTGTCTAAAATTTTTGTGGAATTTACATGTACAAATGGGTGCAAAGCATTAATCTGTTGTATGAACATGAAATAAAAAATAAAATCGACAAATTAAAAATGGAGAGATTTGAATTGCCTATCTCTTTTTAGAGCAGGTTCTAATGACTATTTCTCTCATTTTTGTTCATGTTCATTTATGTAGCAGCTTCCAATTAACAAGGACTTGAGACAGAAATCACAGTCTAGTGGAAGAAAGCAATGGTAAAACCCAAACAGCACAGACTCAAGCATAAATTTCCAGCATGCTAATTATAGAATTATAATTGAATTATACAGCAGTACTTTGCTCCTGAACTTTCCTCAGGGATGGATGTGTTCTGTAATGTACAGTAACCATTAGATACATGTGGCTATTGAGCATTTGAAATATGACTAGTGCTACTAGTCACAAAAAAAAGACTCTCTTTTAAATTTAATTTAAAATAATTTAAAGAGTTACATGTAGCTGGTGGCTGCAATATTGGACAGTGCATGTACAGAAAATTAGTCCATTTGAAATCCTAGTATGGCATAGTCTTCTGCATGTGGGTGGTATTCAGGCAATATTGATTGTCATTGTTATTGATTATGTCATTGATGATCATAGTAATCACCAGAGGTCAACTCTGATGAAGATAAGGAAGAAATGGAAGATTGTTACCCAAAGACTAACAATGAAGTCAACACAGAAAGTTTTTCACAGATTAGAAAAGGTATCATAACAAAGAATCATCATACTACTGCAACAAGTGAAGAAATGAGACAAAGACAGTCAGTAGAACAAGAAAAATACAAATAAATTTATTGAATCTGGGAAATAACCTAAGATTTTAAGTGGTGTTTGAATGAGTGTGATAGACCATGATGATTTCCAAAACACATGATAGAAAGAAGTCAATATGTGTGTTAGTGATATTTTTGTGGGACTAAAATGGTCCTGATTAATTTCAACTATTTGGTTTTTAGTCTGCCTTTTATTTATTTACTTATTTTCTTATTCTTGACAAATACCACAAGCTTACTTGACTCAAAGGTCTCAATAAAAATTATATTTTTCCATCGTGGTAACAGAGTTTATTTACTTGAAGTCAGAAGCTCAGGGTTCAACTCCTAGTTCTCTTCCTTATCATACAGTTTACTGAGTCACAGAAACCAGATAGAGATAAAGTAAGGCAATGTATTAAAGGGGCAGAGAGAGAGAGACAGAAATGAAAGAACGAAAGGATCGTACCTACGAATCAAGATTTTAAGGAGGTCTGGTGGTGCAGTAGTTAAGACATTTGGTTTTAACCAAAAGGTTCTAACCCACCAGTCACTCTGCAACAGGAAGATAAGACAGTCTTCTCTTGTAAAGATTTGTAGCCTTGGAAACTCTACTCTGTCCCAGGGATCCACTATGAATCAGAATCAACTCGATAGTAGAGAATTTGGTTTGGGTGGGTTTGTCAAGATTATAAAAGAAGCCCCAGTGACACAGTAGTTAAAACACTTAGCTGATAACCAAATAGATGGTGGTTTGAACCCACCAGCTGCTCTATGAGAGAAGGATGTGGCTGTCTATCCCTGTAAAAAGTTACAGCCTTGGAAACGCTATGATATGGTTCTTCTCAGTCCTATAGGGTTGCTATGAGTCAGAATCTAGCCAAGGGCAATGGATCATCAGGGTTATATTGTGAAAATAAAAGGAATTCAAATTCAGAAAAGTATCTTGGGGGAAAAAAAGTATTCAGTGCATGCTAAGTGTTTGTCAATGTCCATGAAGTCTTCATATTTGTATTGATTTGGAATTTTTATCATGTATTGTCATCATTTGCCTTGCTTTCTATTCTCCATTTTCTTCAACTCTTTATACATACATTGATTTACTCTCTATGCAGATTCAGCCTACTCACATTTCCTGAATTAATCCCAGCTGAGCCAGAGTATATTCTCACAGCAGCCATACCAGACACTCCTTAAGTCTAAAATAATGCAATAGAGCTTTAAATTGTTCTACTACCTTATTTACCATTAAAGGTTCAAGCACGGATTTTTCTCCCAAATGTCCCTTTCTATCAAATATTGTAAAATAGTAATAATCTTGTGTACTCCTTGAGGTTTCTATGAGGATTAAATAAAAGAACAAATAGAAAATGCTCAGGAAAATATCAATATCATAGTAAATGCTCAAAATGCTATCTGTTATATATTGGTAAAGTAGAGGGTCAGTGAAAAAGGAGAAGACCCTCAACAAGACCCCAGAAATGCCTGGGGCTAACAGAAGCTGAAAGAGACAATGAAGGCCCCTCCACTGTAGGCTTTGTAGAAGGCATGGCTCTGCAAGATCTTGATTTCAGACTGCAAGCCTCCAAAGTTGTGACACAATCAACTTCTGTTTTTTTAAAGCATCTAATTTCTAGTACGTCTTTATGGCAGTCCCAGGAAAACTAATACATTAACTACATTTATTATTTGTCTCCTTCCTATCATTATCATTATCTATTATTTGTAGGTCACTGTCTTTCAGGGCCTAATATTGGGTCCTGTGTATCACTGAAACCAATTCAATAGTGGTGCACCAGATTACAGCATTGATATTCTCTCTGTATTTCCCCACAAAAGTATATTAGTTAAAATAAAACACTCATTTAGTTTATATTTTCAAAAGTAAAAAAGAATCAGAGAATAGGAGACTGAGGTTAAAGAAAAAATCTGAAGTACTGGATGCAACAAAGAAGACCTAGCCAGTCCAGCTTTGGAAAAGATGGAGATAAACATGATGGTTATATCCAAGACATTAAGACCTTGGTGGCACAATTGTTAACAGCTTAGCTGCTAAGAGAAACATTTATAGTTCAAACCCACCCAGTGGCACTGTGGAAGAAAGACCTGGCAATTTATTTCTGTAAAGATTACAGCCTAGAAGATCCTATGTGTCACTCTACTTTGCCATATGGGGTTCCAATGAGTCAAAAAAAAGAAAGAAAAGGAAAAACAACCCTGGTCCTGCAGAAAGGGTGAGAGGAATCAAAGGCAAACTGTCAGAGCATCTTGCCATGTTTTTCAGGTCATAGAATCATGACTCCTGGTCCTTTTCTTCCAGAAAAGCCATTGCTGTAGAGTTACTTCCAACTTATGGAGACCATATAGTATAGATTAGAACTACCTCATAGGGCTTTCAAAGATGTAAACCTTAGAGAAGCAGACCATCACATCTTTCTTCTGTGGAGCCTGTGGAGTGACTGGTGTGTTCAAACTGCCAACCTTTTTGGTTGGCAGCTGAGTGCTTAACCACTGTGCCACCAAGGCTACTTTTTCCTGTTTTATGATGTATATAATGGGGTCGAGGGAGTTGGTTTGTATATAAACATGCAATGCAATACAGGGCTCCTAAGTGTTTTCATGGGAACTCTGGTGGCTTAGTGCCTAAGGCATTTGACTGCTAACCAGAAGGCTAGTGGTTAGTTCCTCAGAAGGAAAGTTGGACAATCTACTTCTGTAGTGATACTGCCTCAGAAATCCAAGGAGGAGTTGCTGTGAGTCAGAGCAACTCAACAGCAGTGAGTTTTTGTGTTTTTTCTTTTTGTGTTTTCACAGATATGTAATAGACATGTAAAAATATTAATATTACTAATGCCAATATGTGCACATATTAAAGGTAAAGCACTCTACCAAATTCAATGGTATGCTGGAGCTGGCTCTTATCTGCTCTCAAGAGATACTCCTTCACATCTCTTTTCAATTCCACTTTAAGGAACATCACGATGGTAGTTGAAATCCATAACAGTGGTAGTTTTTTATTATGAAAATTAGCATATACTATGAATTAGATCCTTTCTCCACACTCCTGGACATCAGGTTAGGCATTTGCCAGCAAGTGGTGTTCTTGTTGTTAGTGCCATGGAGTCATCTCTGACTCGCAGCGACCCTATGCACAGCAGAATGAAACACTGCCTGATCTTGTGCCAGCTTCACGATCCTTGTTATACTTGAGTCCATCACATCAGCCAATGTGTCAATCCATCTTGTTGAGGGCCTTCATCTCTTTCATTGACCCTTCACCTTACCAAGCATGACATCTTTCTCCAGGGAATGATCCTTCTGATAACATGACCCAAGTATATAAGACGAAGCCTGGCCATTCTTGCTTCCAAGGAGCATTCAGGCTGCACTTTCTCCAGGACAGATCTGTTAGTTCTTTCAGCAGTCCATGGTACTTTCAGCATTCTTCACCAGCACCACAACTCAAAACCATCAACTCTTCTTCAGTCTTCCTTATTCATTGCACATGCATATGAGGCTCGCATATGCATATGAGGCTATTGAAAATAACACCACTTGCGTCAGGCACACCGTAGTCCTCAAGGAGACATCTTTGCTTCTCAGCACTTGAAAGAGGTCCTTTGCAGCTGACCTGCTCAGGGCTATAGGTTGTCTGATGTCCTGATTGCTGCTTCCATTGGCTTCGATTGTAGAACCAAGCAATGTTTGGTCTTTGACTTCAATATTTTCTCCATTTATCGTGATGCTGCTTATATGTCCAGTTGTGAGGATTTTGGTTTTCTTTATATTGAGATGTAATCCCTACTGCAGACTGTATTCTTCAGTCTTCTTCAGTAAGTACTTCCCGTCATCCTCACTTTCAGCAAGAAAAGTTGTGTCATCAGAGTATAGCAGGTTATTAATGAGTCTTCCTCCAATCTTGATGCCACATTCTTCTTCATATAGTCCAGCTTCTCAGATTATTTGCTCAGCACATAGATTGAATAAGTATGGTGAAAGGATAAAACCCTGATGCACTCACTCCCTTCTTGACTTTAAACCATGCACTGTCCCCGTGTTCTTTTCAAATGACAGCCTCCTGGTCTAGGTACATGTTCCTCGTAAGCACAATTAAGTGTTCTGGAATTCCCAGTCTTCTCAATGTTATCCACAATTTGTTATGATCCACACATCAAATGCTTTTGCATAGTCAATAAAACACAAGTAAA
>NW_006921609.1:12516916-12517441 GCF_000298275.1 Orycteropus afer afer | reverse complement strand
TCTTCAGTAAGATCTTACTTGCGTGCGATATTAATGATATTGTTCTATAATTTCCACATTCTGTGAGATCACCTTTCTTTGGAATGGGTACAAATGTGGATCTCTTCCAGTCAGTTGGCCAGGTAGCTCTCTTCCAAATCTCTTGGCATAACCAAGTGAGTGCCTCCAATGGGGCATCTGTTTGTGGAAATATTTTAATCGATACTCCATCAATTCCCAGAGCCTTATTCTTCACCAATTCTTTCATTGCATCTTTGACTTCCTCCTTCAGCACCATTGGTTCTAGATCATATGCCACTTCCTGAAATGGATGAAAATTGACAAATTCTTTTTGGTACAGTGATTCTGTGTATTCCTGCTATCTTCTCTTGATGTTTCCTAAATCATTCAATATTTTGCCCATAGAATCTCTCAATATTGCAACTCGAGACTTAAATTTTTTCTTCAATTCTTTCAGCTTGAGAAATGCTGAGTGTGTTCTTCTCTTTTGGTTTTCAAACTCCAGGTCTTTGCACATTTCATTAT
>NW_006921609.1:12506295-12515915 GCF_000298275.1 Orycteropus afer afer | reverse complement strand
ATGGTTGTCTGATTCAAAATGGCCAAAACCAGTCCATTTCAGCTCACTAATGCCAAGGATATCAAACTTTATGCATTCCATTTCCTTTTTGACAACTTCCAATTTTCCTAGATTCATACTTCATACATTCCTTGTTCCAATGATTAATGGATGTCTGCAGCTGTTTCTCTTCAATTTGAGTGGTGGCACATCAGCAAATGGAGGTCTTGAAAGCTTTCCCTTATCCATAGGAGTAAGGCTGGGTTTACTCAGATGATGCAGCTTTTTCCCAGTCCTATTTTGAGAGGCTTCTAACCTAACCAGCCTATTCATAAAGCTGAATGGTAATGTATCAAACAGTCTTTCTTTGCTATTCATAAGGTTTTCCTTGGCCAAATCATGGAGAAGTAGATGGCCTCTTCCTTCTTCCTAGTCTGTCTCAGTCTGTAAACTGGACTGATACCTGTGCACCATGTGCATCCTGCTGGGTTTGAAACACCAGGAGCTCAGCCTCAAAACTCACATCAACACGTCACCATGGTAGGGCAAACCGACAGACAAATTTGTCTCCCTGTTGGAAATTTCTCATACCACCCTTACCTGGGTCCCTGTGGCTGACTCCTCTGTCCGGATTCCTGGGCATTTTAATACCCTTTCTCCTGCTCTCCTGCCCTGCTGCTTTGTGCCTGCCTGAGTTCCCCTCTCCTCACCTGGATCCCTGTGGCTGACTGCTCCTCTTATTTATATTATTATTAATTCTTATTTATTCTTATTTATATTATTAGTAAAATATCCAGTCCCTTTAATGGGCAACAAACACCTCACATTTGCATAGTCCCACACGGTCATTGGTGAGAATTGAAAGACTATGATTAGAAGGGCCATAATAAGTAATTCACCATACCTCAGTAGGTTATGACTGCTAACCAGAAGACTGGCAGTTCAAACCTACCAGCCACTCCTTTGAAGGAAGTTTGGTCAATCTACTTCTGTAGTGATACTGTCTCAGAAACCCAAGGAAGGGTCGCTATGAATCAGATCCAACTCGACAGCAGGGTGTTTGGCTGTGGCAGTAGGTTAAGCATGGTTTTCACTGATGTAACCAGTTTTGAGAATTAGGTGATATTCATTACCTTCTTCCTCTACCACTTTTTCTAAATTTTTCTCACTTTCCACAGCTCTGAGTTTATTAAATGGTGAGGGGACCTAAATCGTTGTGCCTGAAATGACTGAGGCCCATGTTTCTGGCTCTTACTGACAATGGCCCAATTCACAGATAAAAAAGGCTTATGAGCACAAGGATGACCCAGTTTATTCTCAGATTCTGAAACAATGTCATACAAGATAAGATGTTAGTAAATCAGACATGTTATATGTCCTTAGATACTTACCAAGACAATATCTGTTGTTTTTGTTGTTAGGTGCTCTTGAATCAGTTCTGACTCATACCAACACTATGTGCAACAGAATGAAACATCACCTGGTCCTGCACCAGGCTCACAATTATTGCTATGTTTCAGCCCATTGTTGAAGCCACTATGTCAATCCATCTCATTGACAGTTTTCACTGATCTTCTACTTCACCAAATATGTTTTTTTCCAAGTACTGATCCTTCCTGATTATATGCCCAAAGTACATAGGTGAAGTCTTGGCAACCTGTCAAAGACAATGTTTAAGGACAAGAAAAGTACACACATACTAAAATATTGGTCAATCACTGCCATTCCAGGCTAGATTGGGTATGATGTAATCAATAGCCCACCCACCAAGGGCTGATTGGTCTCCTTGAAAGTTGATAATGTATCAAGGGCCCAGCATCAATCTCTCTTGTTGACAAGTCAAATATGAAGCAATGGCAGTAGTTATACCAATTTATTTAGATGAATCCATGGTATTGGACTTGTTCACAGCCTGCATGTCTTTCACCATGACTAGTTCATTTAGGGTTCTAGTATTTGAACACCAGCAGGAATGAATATAAAGTGTATCTGAAATATACTAGATGAGACATTCTGATCATATGTTGTTTATTACTTTCTTTGTAGTGCATGATTTATGTACACAATTTTAAGAAAATGTTCACTTTGAGTCCACTCTCATGGATCCAATCATATTCCTTTATTCTTGGCTCCATCTTCTTGCTCTGTCCAAGCCATAAATAGCCAAGGCATTTGCCACTGCCCAGAGGAGATCTGGTGGCTTAGTGATCAAAGCCTTTGACTGCTAACCAAAAGGTTCAGCAGTTTAAACCCACCAGCCACTCCATGGGAGAAATATGAGGCAGTCTGCTTCCATAAAGATATATAGCCTTGGTAACCTTATGGGGCAATTTTCTGTCCTAAACAGTTGCTATGAGTCAGAATCAATTCAATTGCCATAGGTTTTGGAGTTTATGTCCATATCTGAGATTGTTTCTCCCTACCTATAAGATGGACAAGCAGATGTTCTGCATAAAGTTCTCCCCACTGGAACAATCCTCCTTTTCTCTATCTTTCAGGACCCTTTCAGTACAGCGCTGTAATGTGACATGAATATTCAGATAATCAAGATCCCTTTGAACTATATTGTTACATAGAATAGGCAAGTTAAAATAGCTCTGATTAAGAGTAGAATGTATACTACTATCTGTCCCAAGTAAAAGCAAATTATTTTAAACTTATCTACTGATAAGTATTAGAAATACTGCTTTTGCCAAATTAAAAACTGCATGAAAACACCAGATGTGTGTATGTATTTTGCTGATCTATTCTGGTAAGAATGTCAATCAGGAATAGCAGTGGTAATTTGGGCTATCACTTAGTGAAGTTTGCAGTAGTCAACTGTTATCTGCTATGATCCATATAGTTTTTGTAGGAAAAGAATGGAGAATCAAATGCTGATATGATGGGGACTACAATCACTGCATCCCCCAGGACTTTAGGCTTGGATTGAGTGAAGTGTGGTGAGTAATTTCAAGGGCTTCCATTTGGTCTTTCTTACTCCAGTGGTCCAGAAATCCAACATGAATTTTTTGCCAGCTATAAGTATATTAATCTCATTTATAAATTCAGGGACTAGGAAAGTGACCACAATATGAGTCTGTATTTCCTCTGGACTTAAACATGGACTTCCTTTATCAAGTGTTACCCCACAATAATAGGTGTCTTTGATTTTAATGTTAGCTTGGACCTTGTATCCCACAACTCTCAAAAATACTATCTTGGAAATCCCCCTTTCTCCAATGCACATAGAGTCCACAGGGGAAAGATGAGATGAATTGCTGCTGCATGTAAGTGTTATAATACTACAGAGTCCTTCCTCGATTGCACCTGCCTCTTCAAACAAGCCTCATGCTTGGACACTGGATGATGAATAATGATTTTCCCCTGTGGTAGTTAATACTAACTCATCTGCCTTTGATCTTTTGATTATATATGTATTAAGTTACACCTTGTTGGTTGCCAATTTATCAATTTCTAAGAGGACCTGGTGCATTAGCCATCACCATAGATCCCTGTGGACCAGAGGCACCTGTTTTCCATTCTAGTCTTAGTACCCATAATGGTAAATAAATTCACTCAGTGTCCCATGGTTAAATGCTGACACTTGGCTTCTGCTATTATTGAATTCTATTATACCCATAGGAGCTCTGGTAGCATAGTGGCTAGGACACGTGCCTGCTAACCAGACGGCTGGCGGTTCAAACCCACCAGCCACTCCTCGGAAGGAAGGTTGGGCAATCCTACTTCCGTTGTGATACTGCCTCGGAAACCCAAGGAGGGGTCGCTATGAGTTGGGGCCGACTCGACGGCACATAACAACAACAACAACAACAACAACATTATACCCATAACAACACAAGGCACAGTTTCACAACATTTCCTAACAATATTGTCCTCTGGTGGACAGTTACCACTTAATTATTCAACTTTTCTATTGCTGGTTCCACCCACTTTAAGTGCATTTCTTAGTAAAAGGAGTGACCTTTGGACCTTACCAGGGAACATAGAGATCTAGCAGGTTCTTGGCTCTAACATAATAGATTCATTCTTGCATAACCAGCTCCCTGAGCATCTTTAATCCTTCCTTAACACTCTGCTAAACAACTTCTGCCATCTGTAGTTTATTTAATGTGCTGTTTTTAGGTGCTGTTGGGTCAGTTTTGACTCATAGTGACCTAATGTACAACAGATCAAAACACTCTGGATCCTCCTGCACCATCCTAAAAATAGCTGGAATGTTTGACAACATTGTTGCAGCCACTGTGTTAATCCACCTCCTTGAGGATGTTCCATGTATTTGCTGATCTCCTACTTTACTAAGCATGAAAACTTTCTGAAAAGACTGATGATGTCTCCTTACAACTTGACCAAAATAAGAGAAGCAAACTCTTGCCATTCTCTCTTCTAAGGAATAGTCTGGCTGTACTTCAACCAAGACAGATTTGCTTACTCTTCTGGAAGTTCATGTTATATTCATTTTTTTTTCCAACATCATAATTCAAATGCATTTATTCTTCTGTGGACTTCCTCATTCATTGTCCAGTTTCTGCATGTATATGAGGTGATTGAAAATTCAATGGCTTGGGTCAAGCACATCTTACTCTTCAAAGTGACATCATTGCTCTTTAACACTTTAAAAAGGTCTTTTGCAGCAGATTTTCCTACTGCAATATATTGTTTGATTTCTTTACTGCTATTTCCATTGGTGTTGATTGTGGATCCAAGTAAAATTAAATCCTTGACAAGTTCAATCTTTTCTTGGTTTATCATGATGTTGCTTTTTGCTTCAGTTGAGAGGATTTTTGCTTTCTTTATGTTGAGTTGTAATCCATAATGAAGACTGTAGTCTTTGATCTTCATTAGTAAATGTTTCAAGTAATCTTCACTTTCAGCAAACAAGGTTGTGTCATCTACATATCACAGAATGTTAATGAGTCTGTCTCCAATACTGATGACACATTCTTCTTCACATATTCCAGCTTCTCAGAGTATTTGCTCAGCATACAGATTGAATAAGCATGGTGAAGAGATATTACTCTGACACACACCTTTCCTGATTTTATACCATGCAGTACCCTTTCATTCTTTTCAATCAACTGCCTCTTGGTCTATATACAGATTACTTGTGAACACTACTCCTCCGTTTGTCATACTGTGGTGGCTTTTGGGTTGCTATGACGCTGGAAGCTATGCCATTGGTATTTCAAATATTAGCAGTGTCACCCATGATGGACATCTTTCAGCAGAACTTACAGACTAGAACAAACTAGGTAGAAGGATGTGATGGTCTACTTCTGAAAAACTGGTCACTGAAAACCTTATGAATCGCAGTGATTTCTGTCTGATACAGAGATAAAAGATGAGTTCCTCAAAATACAGTCACCCTTCATGATCTGGATGGGGTAAAACTTTTGAGACCATCATTATCTGATGTAGCACAACTCTAAACCAGAAGAAATTGCAGTAAACATCCATTAACTATCAGAACATGGAATATATGAAGTACAAATGTAGGAAAATTGGAAATTGTGAAAAATGAAATGAAATGCATAAAAACCCATATCCTAGGCATTAGTGAGCTGAACTGGACTGGCATTGGACATTTGGAGATGAACAGTCATATGGCCTACTATGCTATGAACAACAAATTGAAGAAGAATGTTATCTCATTCATCATCATAAAAAAACACTTCAAGATCTATCCTGAAATACAAAGATGTCAGTGATGATGTAATGCCTAAGACATTTGACTACTAACCAGAAGGCTGGAGGTTCAAATCCACCAGCCACTCCTCAGAAGGTAGATTGGGCAACCTACTTCTGTAGGGATATGGCCTCAGAAACCCAAGGAGGGGTTGCTATGAGTTGGAACCAACTCAACGGCAGTGAGTTTGGTTTGGTTTTTGCTATACAAGGAAGACAAGTTGATATTAATATTAATATTTGACCAGTTAATAATAATATTAATATCTGACTATTACTCAAATTTATGCACTAACCACTCAAACCAAAGATGTGGAAATTGATGATTTTTGCCAGCGTCTGCAGTCTGAGATTGATGAAATATGCAGTCAATAATATATTGATAATTTGAATATGAAAGTTGGAAATACGGAAGTAGGGTCAGGTAGTTGGAAAATACAGTTTTGGTGACAGAAATGACACCAGAGATCACAAGATGGAATTTTGCAGCACCAACAATTATTCATTGAGAACAGTTTTTTTGTTTCAACAACATAAACAGTGACTATATACATGGGCCTCACCAGATGGAACATGCAAAAATCTAATTAACTCCTAGAAAGTGGCAATGGAAAAGCTCAATATTATCAATCAAAACGAAGTCAGAGGCTGACTGTGGGAGAGACTATAAATTGCTCATAGGTAAGTTCAAGTTGAAGTTTAAAAAAATTAAAATAAGTCCACAAGAGTCAAAATATGACTTTGATTATAACCCACCTGAATTTAGAGACCATCTGAAGAACAAATTTTACTCACTTAACAGGAATGACCGAAGACCCAATGAGTTGTGGGATGACATCAAGGACATCATTCAAGAAGGAAGCAAAAGGTCACTAAAAACACAAAGAAGAAAGAAAAGACCAAAATGGATGTCAAAAAAGACTCTGAAACTTGCTTTGGAAGGGAGAGTGGCTAAGCCAATGGTAGAAGTGATGAAGTAAAAGAGCTGAATGGCAGATTACAAACGGCACCTTGAGAAGACAAAGTAGAGTATTATAATGAAATGTGCAAAGAATTGGAGTTAGAAAACCAAAAGGGAAGAACATACTCAATATTTCTCAAGCTCAAATAACTGAGGAAAAATTAAAGCCTTCCATTGCAATACTGAAGATTCCATGGGAGAAACATTGAACAAAGCAGGAGGCATCACAGAAAGAGGGAAGGAATACTCAGAGTCACTGTACCAACAAAATTTATTGACATTCAACCATTTCAGAAGTTAGCATATGATCAAGAACCAATGGTGTTGAAGGAGGAAGTCCAAACTATATTGAAGGAAAAATAAGGCTCCAGGAGTTAACAGAATACCAATTGAGGTGTTCCAACAAATGGATGCAGCACTGGAAGTGCTCACTCGTCAATGCTAAGAAATTTGAAAGACAGGTACCTGGCCAAGAGCCAGGTACTGGAAGAAATCCATATCTATGCCCATCTCAAAGAAAGATAATCTATCAGAATGTGGAAATCATCAAACAATATCATTAATACCATATGCAAGTAAAATTTGCTGAAAATAATTCAAAAACAGTTGTAACTATACATAGAGAACAGTCAGAAATTGAAATTAGATTCAGAAGAGAGCAATCTGATGTCAGATGGATCTTAGCTGAAAGCAAATATCAAGAGATGTGTACCTTGTTTTATTGACTAAGCAAAGGCATTTGACTTTGTGAATCATAGCAAATTATTGATAGCATTGTAAAGAATGGGAATTCGGGAACAGTTAATTGTGCTCATGAGGCTTTAACATGGATCATCATTATCTTCAAACTTCCAAAAGCAATCCTAACAATTATTATGACCAACTGTTTGTTAGTAGGTTGAATTTAATCATGTAAAAAAAAAAAAAAAAAAAACTCATTGCCATCAAGTTGATTCTACTCATAGCAACCCTTCCTTGGGTTTCCAAGGTGGTATCTCTATGGAAGTAGATTGCCCAATTTTCCTTCTGAGGAGTGACTGGTGGGTTTGAACTGCCGGCATTCTGGTTAGCAGTCAAATGCCTTAGGCACTACACCACCAGAGCTTCTTTAATCATGGAAGAGTGCCTCATATCATGAAACCCTCATGATTGGGATTTATATTCAACCCACTTAGTCCAGTACTCTCATGAAGATCCATTCCTAGTCAGGTATTCTTGGTCCTATCTGGTTTATAGTAACCAGATCCCTGGTGAATAATCTCCATTTTTCCTTATCAGAGTAAGTACTTCCCCATTTGGGCCATATTAAGACTTGAACCCATTTATTGCTATCATAGACAGGATGGATACTCTTCAGGGAAGTTTCAATAAAAGGATGCCTTTGAATGACTTTTTTTTTTTTTTAATAAAGAAGAGGCTCCTATCCTCAAGTAATGGTAAGTGGCCATTTCTCCAGATGCAGAGGGCTCAAGAAAATCTTAGGTTCAATGTATTAAAGCACATCCACCCAAATATCTCCATCTCACATCTTAGGATTTCACTCTTTCCTTGACTTTAAAGATTCTTTAGGGCTACAAATTCATCATTCTTCAGAGTTCTGCTAGACTCATCATTGAGTTCTGCATCGGATGCTCAGCACTGTCCATTCTCTGGCTACTGGTGACAAGGGTCTCAGTAAGTTCTGCCACAAAGGCATACTTTCACATCATGTCTTGAATTGGTTATTGATCTAAGTTTTTCATTTTCTTTCTTCAGCATATTTTTGACACCTAGCAAAAAGCAATTGACCCTAAAGTTCTATTAATAATCTTTTCCCTAAAGTTACTTAAGTGCTAGATATGTTACATACAGCAGCACATACCCTTCAAACTTTATCCCATCTCCATTCACCACAGGGGAAAGTTGTGGCAATTGTAACACAGCATTGTGCCAGGAGTTACTAAATATCCAATTTCCCTCCAAAATTTCATTTCAATCTGGATGCAAGAAACTCTAATGCAGAATTCCATCCTGGATTAGTGGATAAAGCATTTGACTGCTAACCAAAAGATCCATGGTTCAAATCCACCAACTACTCTGTGAAAGGAAGATGCGGCAATCTACTTTGTAAAGATTTACAGCCTTGGGAACTGAATGGGTGTCGCTATGGATCAGAATGGACTCAAGGGCAGTGAGGTTTGTTTTGTTTTGTTTTTTTGGGGGAATTACTTCATTAACAATTGTGCAGATTGGATCTCCCACAGGCATAACACTGAGACAATGTTTATGTGAGAGGGATATATTAGAAATAATTCATCAAAAAATTGCTATGAGTGTTGGGAAATAAGACTTAGAAAAGATGGAGATCAAGCAAGGATGTGATATCAAGAAAAGTCTCAGAGTTAGAAAATTAGTTTCCTATTGCTGTACAAGGAGCTCTGGTGGCATAGTGTCTAAAGCATTTGACTGCTAACCAGAAGGCACGTGGTTCAAACCCACCAACCACTCCTCAGAAGGAAGGTTAGGCAATCTACTTCTGTAGTGATACTGCCTTGGAAATCCAAGGAGGGATCACTATGAGTCGGATCCAACTCCACAGTAGTGGGTGGGATTGCTGTATAACAAATTATTTCAAATTTAATGAGTTAGAACTACATTCATTTGTTAACTAATAGTTCTATAGGTCAGAAGCCCAGGCAGGCTCAATGGGATTCTCTATTTCTTGTTGTTGCTAGGTGTCATCGAGTAGGTTGTGACTCATAGTGACCCTATGTACAACAGAACAAAACACTGCCTGGTTGAGTAGTGACTGGGATCTTAAAAGCTAGCAAGCTGCCATCTAGATGCAACGATGGCTCTTTCCTTGTCCAGAGCAAAGAAGAATGAAAAAATCAAAATTGATGGAAACAATTAGTCCTAGTGACTGGTACACCATCCAATCTGCAGCCTATACAACTATGAGACCAGAAGAACTAGATAGTGCCCGGCTACCACTGTCATCCACTTGGAAGGGGAT
>NW_006921609.1:12461247-12505881 GCF_000298275.1 Orycteropus afer afer | reverse complement strand
AAAAAAAAAAAAAAAAAAACCACTGCCTGGCCTGGTCCTGTTCCATACTCACAATCCTTGTTGTACTTGAGCCCATAATTGAAGCCACCATGTCAAACCATCTTGTTGAAAGTCTTCTGCTTCTTCATTGCCCCTCTACTTCACCAACCTTGTTATCCTTCTCCAGGGAATGATCCCTACTGATAACATGACCAAAGTAGGTGAAATGAACTCTGGTCATTCTCTCTTCCAGGGAGCATACTGGCTGAACTTCTTCCAGGACAAATTTGTTTATTCTTCTAGCAGTCCATGGGATTTTCTCTATTCTTGGCCAACACCACAATTCAAAAGCATCAACTCTTCTTTAGTCTTCCTTATTCATTGTCCAGCTTTCACATGCATATGAAGCAATTGAAAATACCATGACTTGGGCCAGAGGCACCTTAGTCTTCAGAGTGACATTTTTGCTTCTTATCACTTTAAAGAGGTCTTTTGCAGGAGATTTTCCCTGCAAATATCTGATTTCTTGAATGCTGCTTCAACGGGTGTTGATTGGGTTCCAAGTAAAATTAAATCCCTGACAACTTCAAACTTTTCTCCTTTTATCATGATGTTACTTATTGGTCCAGTTGTGAAGATTTTTGTTTTCTTTATGTTGAGGTGAAATCCATATCTAATATGTCTTTGATCTTCAACAGTAAGTGTTTCAACTCATCTTCACTTTCAGAAAGCAAGGTTGTATCATCGGCATATCACAGGTTGTTAAGGAGTCTTCCTTTGATCCTGCTCCCACATTCTTTGTATAGTCCAGATTCCCTGATTATTTGCTCAGCACACAGTTTGAATAAGTATGGTAGAAGGATACAACTTTGACATACACCTAACTTGATTTTAAACCATGCAGTATCTCCTTGAGTTATTCAAATGTTACCCCCTTTTTCTATGTACAGATTCCTCATGAGAAAAATTAAGTGTTCTGGAATTCTTTTACTTCACAATGTTATCCAAAATTCAGGACACACAGGAGTCCATAACTGTGAGGGGCATTGGGGTAGGGGTTACTGGGGAGGGGAGGAGACTGGGTTAGGGTTGGGGATGAAAAATAGGGAATGAAACCAAATGTACATAAAATGTTGAATGTAAAACAAACTCTGCCCTGTAACCATGCACCAAAACCACAATTAAAAAAATAAAAATTAAAATAATAATAATAAAACAAATAAAAAGAAAAAAAATTGTTATGATCCACACAGTCATTGCCTTTCCATAGTCAATAAAACACAGGTAGACATCTTTCTGGTATTCCTTGCTTTCAGCTAAGATCCATCTATCATCAAACATGATATCCCCAGATCTACATCCTCTTCTGAATCCAGCTTGCATTTCTGGAAGTTCCCTGTCAATATACAGCTGCAACCATTTTTTAATTATCTTCAGCAAGATTTTACTTGTGTGTAATATTAATGATATTGTTTGATAATTCCAAGTTCTGTTGGATCCTCTTTCTTTGGGATGGGGAAAAAAATATATCAATCTCTTCCAGGCAATTGGCCAGGTAGCTGTCTTCCAAATTTCTTGGCATAAATGAGTAAGGACCTCCAGTGCTGCATCCATTTGTTAAAACATCTCAATGGGTATTCTTTCAATTCCTGGAGCTTTGCTTTTTGCTAATTCCTTTAAGGCAGCTTCAACTTCTTCCTTTAATACCATTGGTTCTTGATCATATGCTACCTCCTAAAATATTTGGACATCAACCAATTCTTTTGATTCAGTGATCCTTTGTAGTTTTTCCATCTTCTATTGCTGTCTCCTGCATCATTCAATATTTTACTACAGAATCCTTCAATTTTACAAGTTGAAGCTTGACTTTTTTCTTCCATTCTTTCAGTTTGAGAAATGCTGAGCATGTTCTTTCCTTTTTCTAAGTCCAGGTATTTGCACATTATCATATAATATAATTCTCTGCTTGGGATTTCAGAAAGGCCAAATCCAGGTCCCAGATGAGCTGAACTCTTATCTGGAGATTCTGAGGAAGAACTCACTTGAAAAAAGTTCATTCAGATTGTTGGCATAATTCAGTTCTTCATATTTGTGGGGACAAAGTCTCATTTCCTTGTTGACTATCCCAGACATTGATCTTAGTTCCTAGAAGCTGATCTCCAACCTTTGTACATGGCTTCATCTGTCTTTAACCAGAAATGGTCTATCAAATCCTTCATATATTTTGTATTCTCTCTGACTTTCTTTTCTGCTATCAAGTAGAGAAAACACTTTGCTTTTAAAGAGATTATGTCATTAGATTAGGACTACCTGAATAATCTTTCTGTATTAATACCACTTGATTATTTATCTTAATAAATTCTGCAATACATTTTTGCCATGTAATGTAATCTAATCATGGGAGTAACACTGTGTGTGTCAGAGGTCCTAGAGTCTATCTTAGAAGTCAGTCTACCACAGTCTGGTACAGAGTAGATATCCAATAAATAATTGAATAAACAAATTGATCTATAAAATAAAGTTAGTACCATCTACATCATTGCATTGCTGTACAGATCAAAAGACAAATGCATGTAAAAATAGCACAGAGTTTGATATATGATAAAGGATATCAATTCAACATTAGTGAGTTAACAAGATTCTGGTATTTGTGCTCTAATGATGAACCCAAAGGACAAAACCTCCCCATATTCATATCCTTGTATAATTCCCTTCCCTTGAATCTGGGCTGACCCTTTGATTCACCTGTAATAAATAATATGTGGCAGAATAATACCACCTAACTTCTTGGCTAGGTCCTAAAACCCTTGTAGTATTTTCTTTGTTTTTAGAGCACTTATTATTAGGAAATCCAGCTGTCATATCAAAAGTCCAGGTCCCTGAGACATCCATGCTCTGAAAAAGTCCAAGCAAGCCATGTGAAGAGATGCAGGGAAAGAAAGATCTCTGGGTCGCCCTAAGTTTTGCCATGCCAGGGAGATGATGGACCTGTGATTGAAGAAAATCTCCTGTAGATTCAGGCAGTTAAGACTTCAGATGAGTTCATGACCAACCAACTTCTGACTGTAATGTCTGAGAGATGCAACTGGTAAAGGTAACAGTTACAGGTAAAGGTAATAATAAATTGTTGCATGAAATCACTAAATTTATTTTTCTTTGTTATGCAATAATAGATAATTTTAAAACAGTGTTCTAAGTAAGTTTCTAAATTAGTTCTCCTTATAGGATTTTCTGGTGGTTCCAATTCAAGTTACATGCTTTCTCTATTTAAGTGACTTTGAAGCCAGATGATATAAAGAATCTCTGTGATGTAGGGTACTGGCCTCTCATTTGGTTTATATAGCCTTATTATTCATTGGAACACACTCCAGGTTCTTGACCATCTGTGATGAATGTCTATGTCTCTGCACGGTCTAAACTCAAATTAAATCTGACATGCACATAGAGTGGTTGGAGTTAATTTGTCCTCCCTAGGCTCCCACTTATTACAGAAAGGCCTGTGCATTTAAGTGTTTTCAAGCCACATCTTCTTGTAGTTGGAAGTTATTATATGTTGATAGTTATCATCACTGACATTCACTAGCCTTGATATGCCAGGGAATTTTAAATGGAATTGGGAAACAAAAGCAATACAGTTTTGCAGACCCTGGC
Organism: Orycteropus afer afer; assembly: GCF_000298275.1. Classification (NCBI taxonomy): domain Eukaryota; kingdom Metazoa; phylum Chordata; class Mammalia; order Tubulidentata; family Orycteropodidae; genus Orycteropus; species Orycteropus afer. The sequence continues at coordinate 12,502,251 of NW_006921609.1, read as the reverse complement.
ATGTGAAATAACACTCCAGTGACTTAAGGAAATGGGATCAATGTAGTCGTAATAAAATATGAAGGCTTTCCGGTCCCAGATCCTATTAACTCCAGTGATAGTCTAGTTGTCTATCTTTTAAAAGTACAGATGCAATCCAGTTAGAAAAATGTCACAGGTCTCCTGTAACAATAGCATGGTTTGCAGTCACAGTAATAAAGATTTCCTCCCTCTGTGCATATTTGCTCTTTGGCACTGAGAAGTTTTCCCCAAAATTTTCCAATCAGTTCAGTTAACAAGTAGACTGATCTTACCCCAACATTAGCAAGTATCTTCTTTACCATTTATAATTTGCCCAAATGTAATAAAGGAAATGTTTTAGTAAGAGCAATCAACAATACCCATTTCTCGGAAGGACGATGGGGCAATCTACTTCCATAGTGATACTGCCTCGGAAACCCAAGGAGGGGTCACTATGAGTCCAGTCCGACTCGACGGCACATAACAACAGCAACAGCAACAATCAACAATACAGCCTAGAAAGTAGTAGGGTAGCCTAGTTTTGCATGTGTGTCCACAGAGTGCTGTCATGTACTACTTGTCAAGACTTTATTGATGATAAATGACAGAGAGGTCACTATTTCCCTGGACCCAATTGCAAATCCTGAATCCTATAAGCACAGCCATGTCTAAAGGACGTTTGAAGACACTTAAGACTGTCCAGAAACACGAAGTCCACAGTTCTAAGTTTAATGGACAGAAATGTCTTCTGAAGGATGAGAAAACATGGAATTACCTGAGAACCTGAGATTTCAAAACTATCAACAACAGTCAGACTTCATAGACATGTAAGATCCCAAATTAACTGCATTTTTTAATAGGATCTGACATGGCAAATAGGAGCTCTGGTAGCATAGTGCCTAAGGTACTTGACTGCTAACCAGAATGCTGGTGTTTCAAACCCACCAGCCACTCCTCGGAAGGAAAGTTGGACAATCTACTTCCGTAGTGATGTTGCCTTGGCAACCCAAGGAGGGGTCGCTATGAGTCGAGGCAGACTCAATGCATATAACAACAACAACAACAGCCATGGCAAATGGTTAGCTGCATAAAAGACTGTACATCAATAAAGTTAGCTATCCATGTATCTCCTAATAAATGGAATTTTTTGCCTTGATTTTCTCCCATTAAATGTCATTCTTTCAATCCTTGAAAAAAAAAATCTGAAAATCGTTAAAAAAATCCCTTAAAAATGATGCATAGTATATATCAACAAGTATTAATCAGCATGTAATCATAGAACAAAAAGAGATTTGAGAATTTTACTAGTTAGATATTATTATTTTAGGTTATTAGTGAATTAGTGAAATTAGCCCAGATTCTGAGCTGTATGAAGCCACACAGCTAATCTGTGACAGTGTAGACTAGAATCAGATTTCTTGCCTCCAGATCTCTTATTCATCTCATTGCTCACCCTTGATGCTGGATAAATTTCAGTTGCTATTACCTTAAATGTGAAGAATACTGAATATACCATGTACCACCAGAAGAATGAACAAATCTGTCTTGGAGAGAATATAGCTAGAATAATCCTTAGAAAAGAGAATGAAGGCAAGACTTGATCTTGCTTACTTTGGACATGTTATCAGGAAAGATTGCTACAAAAAAAAAAATGACATAATTTTTGGTAAAATAGAGAGTCAACAAAAGTGAAAGAAACCCTCTAAATCATGGATTCCTATGTTGGCTCAACAATAGGCTCAAATATATCAACAGTTTTGAGGATGGAAAAAGATCAAGCAAAGTTTAATTCTATTATACATAAGGTCCCATGAGTCAGAGCTGACTTGAGGGCAACTAACAGCAATAACATTTTCTTACATAGACCCTGCCTGTCACATTAATCTTGATGGAGCCAGAGTCCCAGCACTGACCGTGATGCAACAGGAAGAAAGATCTATGTTCTCAATTCATTGAGCTTCAAGGGAATTGGAACAAGGAGAGAGTTTCTGACTATGATAAAGTATTGCAGAAGTTCAAATATGGATAATCTAGACATTTAACAAGAGCTTTCACAGAATCTGAGAAAATTAAACATTAATTAGATGTAAGATTATAAAATGGTACAAATGCTATGAAAAAAGGGAATGGAACTTCCTCAAAAATTATAAATATCTTATGATTCAGCAATCCCACTTCTAGGTATATATTCAAGAGATATTAGGGCAATGTGACATGAATGCACACCTGTGTTCATTGCAGCATTACACACAATAGAAAAAAATGTAAACAACCTAAGTGATCATCAATGGATGATGGATAAACAAATTGTGGTACATACATACAACAGAATACTGTACAGCTACAAAGAACAATGAGGAGTCCATGAGACGTCTTGTAACATATACAACTCTGCAGGGCATTATGCTGAGTGAATTAAGTCAATTACAACAGAATAAATCTCGTATGGCTCCATTATTATAAAATGTTAGAATAGATATATATGCATAAAGTTATTTGATAGTTACCAGGATGGTAGGAAGAGGGAGGGGTGATTACCTTCTAGATAATAGATACTTGTTACTTTTGGTGATGGGAAAAGAAATGGCAAAATGGATGAAGTCAGCACAACTTGACCAAGATAAATAAAGACACTAAGAAGTATACAAAAAACAGGGATGGTTTCTATAAATGCTATAAAGACAATTTGCAACAGTAACAATAGCCAAAAAAGAAAAAAAAAGTGTACGTGTGTACACTTATATGTGTGTAAGAAGGCATATGCGAGTAAATGCACATGCATGTATAAATGTATCTGTAAGCATATGTATATACATGTTTGTGTGTGCTGCAAATATTTATACACATATATAACAGAACACACGGGGCACAGTTACAGAGGCTTCCTAAACATATCCAAACAACTCAAAGGATATATTTACTGAAGTAAAATGCTTAGGACCATAGTCTCAGGGTACAACTTAGTCAATTGGTATAAAATAATTCATAAAACTATGAATTATTATCAAATCCTAGTTTGGTGAATAGCATTTGAGGCCTTAAAGCTTACAAGTGGCCATCTAATATCTCTTTTACCAAACAACCAACAACTACTTTAATACAAATGTGAGAATTTAAGGGGATAGGAAAACTACATTAATGGAAACAGAACAAGCAGAATAGAAATATCGAGAATGTGCATGCACTGTGAAGAATGTAATCAATGTTACTGAATAATTTGTGTTGAAATTGTTCAATTGATATCTAAATTGCTGTGTAAACATTCACTGGAAACACAATAAAACATTATTAAAGCATTAATTAGAAAATGCATAGAAAATATAATAAACAGAAAATAAAAATTAATAGTTAATCATAAGTTAAAAGAAAATACATCTATTCCTTGTTTTGAAGACCAAAAGACAGTGACTTAGAAATATAGCACAAAGGGACCTTTACCATCAGATCACAACTTTACTTTTAAGCCTCATTTTTAACCTTGTCTCCCAAGCCCCAAACCACACATTCCAGTGTAAAGATTTTATATTGTTACCTTGATTCATCATTTGATTTTTCCTCACATAATTCTATGGGGTTTTACAAATACAATAATGTTCTAAGGTAAACATTTTCTTTCCAGATCTTCCTATTCCTGGGGTGAGGCAGTGAGGTAGTGGAGAAGTTGAGCATGTGACACCTTCCAGGCCAATGAGATCTAGTTGAAGACAGGGGTGGGAGGAAGTTCTGGTAAAGCCCTGTCTTTCCAGATATAGCAAAATATCTGTCTTAGATGCTTCATCATCCCCCTTCTGCTGGCCTGAAATATATGTGTTATGTCTGGAGCAGCTGCAGCCATCTTTCAACCATGAAGCAAATGTATAATTGATCTCTTGAACCATGTGCAGCAACTACCTGTTTTGAGCTGTCTTGTTGAGAAGTAGCAATAAACTTTTCTTTATTTAAGCTACTTGTGATGGTTATTATGTTTGTATGTCAATTTGGCTAGCCCTGGTTGAGTGGCTGGGCAGCTGGATTCCCCATGATGAGACTGGTAATCAATTCCATGATGGAATCTACTGGGAGCAGCTGAGTACCTGCCTTTGGGTATGTGGTCTGCTTCATGTATATGAGGAGAAGCTTTGAGAATGGTCTCTAGCCTATGGCACACTTGGACACTGCATGTAGCCATGTCGTTGCTCAGCAGCCTGCTATGCTTTGCCTTGGGACTTAGAGTGGACTTAAGTTAATGGTCTGCCATGTGGTTTGGTAACATTGAGATTCTGCCTTTTGACTTGTCAACCTTGGAGCTTCTCAGCCTCAGCAGCCAGCAACTGTCTGAGTGAAGAAATGTCTCTGGCTCCAGTGGGCCAGGAGCAGGAGGCAGAGCTGTACCCCAAGGTTGAGGGGCTTTCACCCAGCCCCTAGAGCCTGGCACTTTGAACTTGGACTTAAAGCCTCCAAATTGTAAGAATAAACTTGTTTGTTAAGACCATCCTATTTGTGGTATATTCTTGTCAGAGTGGCACTGGGTAACCAGAACACCACTGTTGTTTGGTTTTCTATTACTTGCAACTAATTGCACCCTAACAGATAAATTCTTTCACATTATGATCCTCTGAAATGCATTTTTTCCTCTTTCTTTATTGGAAATATTTTATTTTGCTTTCAAGAAAGTACACAATTGGGTGTAACTAGTTGGACCTGTAGTCTTGGGACTATGATCTTAGGGGACATCAAACTCAATTGGCATAACATACTACACAAAAACATTGTTCTACATTTTACTTTGGAGAGTAGTGACTGGGTTCTTAAAAAAACTTGCATGTGGCCATTTGGATGCAATGAAGGGTCTCTTCTCACCAGATCAAAGAAGAATGAAGAGAACCAAAGATGCATGGGAACAATAGTCCAAGGGACTGGTATACCATGTGATCCTTAGCCTATATGACCATGAGACCAGAAGAACTAGATGGTGCTTGGCTACCACTGTCAACCACTTGGAAGGGGGTATTGATGCAAAGTCCTGGATAGAGTGGGAGAACAATGTGGAATAAAACTCAAAATCATTAAAAAAAAAAAAAAAAAAAAAGACCAGGTTTGCTAGTCTGATGGAGCCTGAGACTATGGCCCCTAACTACCCTTTAGGTCTGGAACTGAAATCACTCCTGTGGCTTCCAACCAAATAATAGGCAGTCATATGGGATGAGCATTTACATCAAGTAGATACATTCCTTGGAGCAATCAATCCTGAGAGAACAGAAGGGCAGAGTTTGCACAGGGAGACAGCTTGGGGGGTAGGAGTGCATGGGAGGGAAGGACACAGGGAGGAGGTAACTATGGGGAGGAAGTGGGAAGAGAGCTGTTAGATTGTGGGGAATTGAGGTCAATATCATGAAACAAAATGTGTATGAAGTGCTGCATGGAAAATAAATTTTCTCTGTAAACTTTCACCCAAATCACAATAAATTTTTTTTTTTAAAGTACTCAGTTCTCCTCTCCCTATAGAATCTTCCCACCATCCTATCCCTTTATGTGCCATCATAGCAAACTGTACCCATTTCATTACATATCTATCATATTTATTTTATTTATAATTCTGAATATAACTTGCATGCTCGCATTCAGACTCCATAACTCTGAGGTTATATTAGCAATTGTATTAGTTATATTACCAATAGTAACTTTGCTTCCTCACTTGCCTCCACAGTCATAATGTAGTTCCTAAGCCTTCAGGAAAATACAATCAATCTACCCACATTTCAAACGTTGTGGGTATCACATGTGTGCAAGAATGAGGCTCTGTTCCCTGTGCTTCACTGTCCCAGTTCAAGATCTTAGCTGTGGCCTTGCCTATCTGCTGGGCATGAGTTGGATCTAATGAATATCTTGCATATTTTCTTGGTTTGCCATAACAGATCATCCCTCCTCCTTGGAGAATGATTTTCTGTTCTGAGTGAAGAAATCTGTGGCAGCCCAAAACTTCAAAAGCACAATTATGCTCCCAAGTGAAAACAACACTAACCACTTTAGTTTCTTACATGTTTTTAAGATTGCAGCTCAAATCCAATCTGAGTGCTTATGTGGCAGATTAAATATCAAAATAGCCAGCTTCTCCTCTGTGCCCCTTCACTTTCCCTTATCTTTTCCTGTGTCTCAAATATAAATCTTCCTTCCTCTTCCTTTACAAAGAAAAAAGAATTCATGTTGTTTGGGCACCTGGCATAGAAGTAAAGTAAAGTAAAGTTCACAGTCACATAGTTTGATGTCAGAGTGACACTTGTTTTTACATCTGCTCTTTTCATAGGCTATAAGTTCCTCTGTGTCAGTGAGATTTTTTTTTTTTCAGTTTGTTTGTTTTATTTTTCTTTCTATTTGTCTTCACAGAATTGACATATAGTGAATCCTTCACAAATGTTTAAGAAATCACTGCAACCCAGACTGTTTAGATGACAATGATCAAAACTGTCCAGATAGCAAGTGGCAGAGACAGAACTAGGGGAAAAAAAATTGACTTTTAAGTCCATAATCACTCCTCTAGATGACATTAATGAGAGCTTGGAGCACATCAAAAGTAGAACAAATTACACTTTTAACAGACAGTTTGTTTCTTCAAGAAAGGGCACATATTCTTATTTGCAGTTAAATTGAAGTCTTGTAATTTGAGACAGAAACAGGAGATTATCACACCCTTTATATGATTTGTGTTCTGTCACACAGACCTAGGGCATCATGTGTCTTGAAAGCCTGTGGATAATTCTACAAAGTACAGAAGAGGCCAACTCTACTTCTCTGCTTCTCTCAGAAAATTCACCACATCCAAATATAGTTAGTGAGCTGCAAATTGCACTCAATGAAACACAAAACAAATAAACTTGTGTAAAATTAATGCATGTGAAAAAGTATCACACACATACACACACACACACACACTCACTTATACACGCACCACATATACCTCCTCTGCCTGTAAATATATAGACACAAAAGAAGGAAATTTGTATTCAATTTGCCCTGGCAACTGGTGGTGGGGAACACAAACTATTACCAAATGATTCATATGATGACAATAGTCTACCCTGGAAGTCCTACTTTAGAGTCATTAACCACCTGGCTTAAAGATAGGAGAGAGTAGTAACACCAGGGTATTGCTGCTATAGATATCACTTTATTCATGCTCATCTCCACTCCCCCAGAGAAAAAATCCAAGCTTCTGGCCTAAAACCAGTAACATATTCAATTCAAACAAAACAAATCAAAGAAAACAATAACAACCTATATATGACATATTCAAGTAGAGATGATGGGAAGCTTTTTCCTCCTCCTCTTACATAAAGTTTAAAAACTGAGACTGCATGTAACATAAAACCTTTCCTAAAGTGCAAATTTGATGAAAAGGAGGTGAGTATTTTTGGGCTTAGTAGGTGGACATGAATGGACAGCATGATTTCCCATTACCTTAACAAATTCTTCCAGGTTATAGCCAATTAGTCTAGTTAATCATGACATTCTAATCAGTTACCATTATTAGATGTGATGAGGCACAAAAGTATGATTTATCTGTGATAGCTCTTTCTACCTAGAAAAGAAGTTAGATGTGAATTTCTTTACAGACATGAAAGAAACATTAACTAAGGACTTGGGTAATATAATTGAAATTTAATCTGAAGTTATGGATAATTACCAAGAGCTTCTTGTTGTTGCTGATGTTGTTGTTTGCCCTAGAGTCAATCCAGACTCATGGTGACTCCATTAGTACAGCGAACTGCTCCATAAGACTTTCAAGGCTGCAACCTTTCAGATGCAGACTTCCAGGTCTGTCTCCTGAGGTACCTCTGGGTGGGTTCAAAAAGCCAAACACTTGGCTACTACTTAAGCACTTGACTCTTTGCACCACCCATTTTCTCCTACCAAGAGCTTAGCGATGACTCAAACCTGACAAATGTGCTGTCTGACCTCTGGGGTTCTTTTGAGACTGATTCTGTACTTTAGTTGTGAGTAAGTTTAGATTATTCTCTTATGCATATGTACAGTGACCAATCTTTGAAAAGTACAAAGTTTTGCCACTAAGTTTACAGATAAAACAATCTAAACATATAGCATCCAAGGATTACTATATCCCTTGGGTCAGCATCTTACAATTTGCTTCTAATAGAATATACAGGAGTGGTTTTCTTCTGTTAAGTGTGGCTTCATTGATTACATGCCTCCCACTCCTCCTGCTAACTTCTGTGCACTGGCATTCCCCTCACTTAGCATTTTTTTACAAAACTAATTTTAACTAAATTAATTAATTTTGATTTACTGTATGCTTTAGAGTAGCTTTCAAAAAACCAAATCAAACTCACTGCCATCCAGTCAATTCCAACTCCTAGCGACCCCTCCTTGTGTTTTCGAGGCAGTATCTCTGCGGAAGTAGATTGCCCAGTCTTCCTTCCAAGGAGTGGCTGGTGGGTTTGAAGTGCCAGCCTTCTGGTTTGCAGTGAAATGTCTAAGGCACTACACCACCAGAGCTCCTGGTGTACAGAAATATTGTGAAGAAAGTAAAGAATTTCCATCTACCTCTTCTCCCTCCCATCTCCCCACCCTGTTCACCATTTCTTCTATTGTTAACATCTTCCATCTGTCATTTGTTACAAATGATGAATTATTACTGATGTATTTGCTAATCAAAGTACATAGTTTACATTAGAGTGCACTCTGTATCATACAGCTCTATGAGTTTTGACAAATGCACAATATCATGTGTCCACCATGATATGTGTATTGTAGAACTTCACTACTCTAAAATTGCTCTGTGCTCCACCTATTCATCTGTCCTCCTTTCCTTCTCCACCCCTGGCAACAACTGAGCTTTTTACTGTCTAGTTTTGCATTTTTCAGAATATCAGAGTTTGAATCATGCAGTACATAGCTTTTTTTCAGACAGCCCACCATTGTCATATTAATCATGTAAGTCCCCTGCCCAGAAATATTCCTTAGCATGAGAAAAGAGCATCAGCAATGGTCAGAACACTATCAGCCATCTTGAATAAAGAGGAAATAGAAGACCTATTTAGGAGTCCTAGTGGCACAGTAAGGAGCTCTGGTCGTGTAGTGGTTAAAGCATTTGGCTGCTAACCAAAGAAAGGTTGGTGGTTTGAACCCACCAGCCACTCTATGGAAGAAAGACGAGACAGTTTGCTTCCATAATTATTTACAGTCTTGGAAACCCAATGGGGTCACTACAAGTAGAGGTTGACTCAATGACAGTGAATTTTATTTTATTTTGAATGGCACAGTGATTAAAGCATTTTGCCCTAAGCAGAATGTCAGTGATTCAAACCCATCAGTTTTCTTCAGGAGAAAAATGAGGTCATCTGCTTCTGTAAAGATTTACAGCCTTGGAAACCATGGGGTAGTTCTACCCTGTCCTATAGGGTCATGGTCTATCAGAATAGACTTGATGACTGTGAGTTTGGTTTGTTTTTAGCTTAGGAGACCTACTTCTGATGGAGTTCACACTCAAGCTGAGTGCTTCACATTAAATTTAAAGTCATTTTTTTTTTCCTGTTCCTTCCTTGTACTATGTCAATTTCTACTTCCTCTCTATAAAGCAGAACCCTGTTTCTCCTCTCCTCAGAGCCTTTGAGAATGACCTCACCTGTACACTGTGAGATCACAAATCATCTCTTCCATTCATCATTTGCCTTTATCAGAGCTCTTGTGCCCAAATCTCCCCACATTTATCCAGACACAAGCATTTGCCTGACTTAACCTAAATGCTTTCTAACTCCAAGTGGCAGTGTTTACACACACGTTTCTTTCCAGATGCATGATTGGCCTCTGTGCTTTAATTTTGGGACACTTACTTTGCTTGCATTTTTGGTTTGATGAGGATTTTTCTTTCCTTACATTTCTCTTAAGAGAAAAAGAGCTTAAATTGTTCACATAAAGATCTTGGGGTTAATAGTAAGTGGAAAATATACTTTTCCTTACATCTGTTCTAAACATATGGAGGCCTGTAGGGGAAAAAAAAATGCTCTTTAAGTCCCTTGGCTTCAATTATCACCTACATACAGGGGAACAACTAATATCATTCTTTGCGTTTCAGAACACCAAAATGCCTGATTATTTTCTTACTGTTAAGGCACTCACAATTGGTATGCCTAAATTGATAATATGGATTCATCCTTATACCTCTGTTCACCCCTACCTTCCACTGTATAGTCATGTACTGCCCAAATGAACCCAAGTCCTCTAGAAGAGTCTTCCATCCTTCGGTGAAAGAAACCAAGCAGTTTTTCTTGACAGCTTCAGTTCTTCACTTCTGGATTCCTAATCAGAGTCCAAGCCATCATTTAATGTCTGGATTTCTGCAGTAACCTCCCAACCAGTTTTCCTATCTTTTCTGTCACTTTCCATCCATTCTACACATTACAATCAGAGTGGTCCTTTTGAAATACAGTCTGATCGTGCTAACATCCTTCATAATGTACTTCAGTGGTGTCTCTTAGAAAAGGATAAACTACTTATCATGGTTACAGGAAGTTGGATTATTCGATATCTGAAGGAAGATGGGGCAATCTACTTCCGTAGTGATACTGCCTCGGAAACCCAAGGAGGGGTCGCTATGAGTCAGGTCCGACTTGATGGCACATAACAACAACAACAACATATTGCTGTTGGAGTCCCTAGGTGACTTGCAAGGTTAAGCACCCAGCTACTAACCGAAAGGTTGGTAGTTGCAACCCATGCAGAGGTACCTTGAAAGAAAAGACTAGATTCTAAATGGTTACAGCCAGGAAAATCCTATGGAATGCAGTTCTATTCTGCAAAACATGGAGTCAGCATGAGTCAACATCAACTCAGTGGTAACTGGTTTGATTATATTGCTCTCTAAACACATCACAAATCATGCTCATTCTTATATTCTTTGATTCTGGCTCCATCGGTTTGATCCAAATGGGGACTATATGATATCTCTTAAAACAAGATAATTTGGTGAGAGTTCAATGAAGGAACTACCTACAAGTAAGTGCATAACATAAAATGAAACCACAAGACAAAATTGCTAATACCTTTAGAACCAAAGGAATTGGTGGAGGGTGGATGTAGTTTTGGAACCTTGGAAGAAAGACCTCTTTGGAAAAAACTTCATTGAAAGAAGCAGTGGCCATCAGTAGTCTGAAGTCAATCTGAAGCCCCTCAGAGGGAGGAAACCAGAAGAATGGACATCCTCACCTAATTGTTATTAAAAAAAAAAAAAAAAAAACCTCAGAAACTGTTGAGGTGATTTCAACTCATGCCCACCTCATGTGTCAGAGCAGAACTGGGCTCTGCAGGGTTTTCAGCGACTGATTTTTCAGAAGTTGATCACCAAGACTTTCTTCCTAAGTGACTGTGGGTGAAACTCCTATCTTTCAGTTCCAGTTTAATTTTACTTTCACCCACTCATTTTAAATAATAATAGCCAATATTTACTGAATATTTAATACATTCTATCCCTTCCTTTAGGACCCTGGTGGCTTAGTGGTTAAAGCATTTGGCTACTAACCAAAAGTTGCACGTTCAAACCCACCAGCTCCTCCAGGAGAGAACGATGAGGCATAGTGGTTAAGGCACTTGACTGCTAACCAGAATGTCAGCAGTTCAAACCCAGCAGCTGCCCCGTGGAAGGAAGATGGGGTGATCTACTGCCATAAAATTTATAGCCTAGGAAATCCAATAGGGGTTGCTATGAGTTGGAAATGACTGGATGGCAGTGAGTTTTTTTTGTTGTTTGTTTGTTTTTTTGCAAAAAGTTATGGGGCAGTTCCACTCTTTTCTATAGAATTGCTAGGAGTCGGAACTGACCCAGTGGCAGTAGGTTATTCCTTCCTTTTAACATGAACCTTAACAATTGAGATCAACAATTAAGAAACAATAAATGCATCTTTTCCTATTACGGTAAACAAATCAGCTAATTGAGATATTAATAAAAGTAAAATCTGTGCTCTAGAGTTTCCCTGTAATGGATGCTGAAAATTCTTATATTAGGTAAACCAGTATGTTACACATTCATCATCAGCTAAATGGAGAATCTTGCAACCATTCATTTAATTGATCAGTTGCCTTTTTCATAGAGGGTGTGCTGGGCAATTCCTGGTGGACTCAGGGGGATGAAGCACCTGTTCCACAGCATTAGCTGTGTTTCTTGTAGAGATAAGCTATTTTCTGGAGTACATACAGGAATCATTTTTAGCCTAAGGAAAATATTTTTGTCAAATACAGCACTCAGGCTATGGCAAATTGTTTAAGATGGTCCAAGGACCTTTTCATAGGAAAATATTGACTCTATCTGCTCCCTAAATATATGCTGCTTAAGTGGATTGACATCTCTAGGTAAAAAATACTGTATATCAGCTGCACTTCAACACCACCAATAAAATTGTCTTGGCCAGGGTAATATTTACACTGACTTCAACTTTCAGTTTTATAAAGGGATTAGATTATAAAATGATTTATTTGAAAAAGTCTTTTGGCTTTTGAAAAGCTGTGGTTGAAGTCACCGTGCTACTGTCTTACCCAGCATTTATACAAGAAATCCTATAATATATTTCTGCCTGCTTGAGATTTTAGCAGAAAAAGTGTGTTTGTCTCTTCAGAGGAATTCCATAACTACTTGCCAGAATGAAGTAAAATGATGAATTATTTTTTGTTCCTCTTTTGTGGATTAATCGCAAGACTCATTGTTCAATGATCAAGTGTCTATAATTTCTACACATATTTTTGATGTCTTCTATTCTGTTTCCACTACTAGCTAGTTTTCTCTGCAATACATTTAGGGAGGGCATTTACCTAAATGGAATGGATGCTTTACGGGAAAAATCACAATGCTATTAAACTTAATGTGGTAAAACAATGCAACATATTCAGATCAATCCATTATGTAGGCAGGGCTTCAATTCAGTTATGTGTCAAAAGTTGGCAGTTAGAAAAGGAATATAGACATAGTGCTTAGTGGTATATATATATTAGCATAACCCACATTCTTTATTTAGAAATTCTCTCTCAGACCTCAACTAGTTGGGCAAATAAATATACATGTCTTTAATGGGAAAAATCACTTTTAATAACATTAAATTTAAAAATGGAAAATTAGAAATCACTAGGGAGCTCTGGTAGCATAGTGCCTAAGGCACTTGACTGCTAACCAGAAGGCAGGTGGTTCAAACCCACCAGGCACTCCTCAGAAGGAAGTTTGGGCAATTTGCTTCCATAGTATAGTGTCTTAGAAACCCAAAGAGGGGTCTTTATGAGTTGGGTCCTACTCAATGGCACATAACAACAACAACAACAATGACATGCTATACCCAGAGAAAGATAACACATAAAGTTTTGGACAGGTATAGTTTGTGCCTGGAGAGTTCATCTAGCAAGCCCATGTTCATATTATGTTTAATATTGTCTCTAAGTCTCATAGCAAGTTTATTTTGTCAGTAAATTGCATGTGTGCAGTCTTTATATGTGTGTGTCATTGGGTGTGTTTGAGAATTATAAAATGGAAGTTCATCTGCATTTTAAAACTATAGAGTCACTTTAGAGGAGACATTTACAGGGAATGGATGATTAATTATATTTTGCCATTTCATAATTACCCAACTTAGTCTCATGCTCTAATTATTTTCCATGTTTCTAAGCTTTTCTGTTGTTGGTCTTTAATAAGAGATAATCAACAACTCATTAGAGTCCTAGGGGAAGGCAGAATGGGAGGGAGGAGAAACTGAACCAGCCAAGTTTTGCTTTCCATGTCATTTTTCCACACCAAGTTTTATTGTACATCATTATCTTTGTTTTCATTCATCTTTCCTTTCCAGGATACAGCTTTATTTGTTTGTGCTCCTTTTGTGGTTGGTCCTCAGGCAGATTAATGTTGCAAGATTTATCATCATTGTGTATTGTTCTTAATTTTCCCTAATGAAGTTTCTTCTTGAGCCCTGGGGTCTGGTTTGGCTCTGCTGCATTCAATTGCACATGTATAGAAAGTCACTCTGACCTATTTGGGATTGTGTTCATCATAACTGGTCTCATTCTGCTTTTGTCTGGTATTCTGTAGTTATTTTCATGCAAACTGCATACTTTCTAAGTTGGGAATATTTCACACTTCATTATAATTATGATACTTATTTCGTGTGTGGATTTATGTTTATATTATATTCTTTATTTGAAATCTTACCTCATGCATGGCAACTTTGAAGATGTAGAATTTGAAGTAAGATTGACTTTTCCAATATCAAAGCACAAATTCCCTGTGAGGATTAAGATCTCGTTACCTCCCAGAATGACAAAAAACGTATGCTAAACTAAGCAAGATTACTACTCTCTGTCTGTATTGCCTTAGGTCTTCACTGAGTCTAGGGCCTTGTAGACTATGCCTGTTTATCTCATTCCCTCTTTCTGCCCTATATCTCTGTTCCATTATTGTTTTCTAAACATTCTATAACCATTGGCTATACCATTTATCATTTATTTTCTTGTATTATTTACTATGCCATTCTGTTTCATTTCTCAGTGCTTTTTACATAGGGAAACTGAAACCCTCTTTGAATTCTTTTGTCCGGAAGGAATGGAGACTATCTGAAGCATTATTCCATCATGAGATTTGATTTTTCTTGAACCTTATAGCCTTTGTTAGATGTCATTCTTCCATACCCCATTGAACTCTCTATGTTCGTCAGATCTTGGCTCCCAATGCCTTGGACATGTTTGTTCAGTTGACTGTTTCACTCATTAGATTGAAGTTTCCTGTAGGCTGTTTATTGCTAAAGTCTCACCTGCCCATGTTAACCATTGGTGCTCTCTCCCAATGTTCATTTCCCCAGGATCTCTGGTAGCATAGTGTCTAAGGTATTTGACTGCTAACCAGAAGGCTGGTAGTTAAAACCCATTAGCCATTCCTCAGAAGGAACACTGGGCAATCTACTTCCATAGAGATACCACTTCAGAAACCCAAGGAAGTTTTACTACTCTATATGGTGTACTTAACTTTCTCCTAATGCAATGTTTTTCCTCTATACCTGCTAGTGCCTCAACTAAATTATAATGAGTTTGTGTAATATATCATTGTGCCACACTATATTATGCCAAACATAAAACTAAATATAAAACATTTGTTCATTCATTTAATAACAAAAAAGTGTATTTATTCAAATATAAAAATATTCATTCCATATATATCCATGTGTATGTGTATGTGAGTGTATGAATACATACATAAAAATATCTGTCATTTGTCTATCATCTAACTGTATAGGGAGATAAGGAGGGTGGGGAATAGCCCCCAGGTGGCAGGGAGCAGAGGCAGACAAAGCCGGCAGGAACAGGTAGGGGGAAGCCAAGAAGTGAGTGGAAGGGTTGGGACAGCTAAGGGGGACAGACTTGTCTGTTTGTTTGTCGTACTGTGGTGGCTTGCGTGTTGCTGTGAGGCTGGAGGCTGTGCCAGCAGGGATGCCCATGGTGGACTGGTTTTGGTGGAGCTTCCAGACTGAGATAGACTCAGAAGAAGGAAGAGTCCATTCATTTCTCAAAGAACTGGCCACTAAAATCCTTATGAATAGTTGTGAAACACTGTCTGATATATTACTGGAAAATTTTATGAACAGTATTCAAACATTATCCAATACAGTGCCAGAAGATGAGCCCCTCAGGTTGGAAGGCACTCAAAATATGACTGGGAAAGAGCTGCCTCATCAGAGTAGAGCCTACCTTAATGATATGGATAAAGCAGAGCTTTTGGGGATTCCATTTGCTGAAGGGGCACAACACAATATGAGAACAGCTGTAAACATCCTTTGATGATTGGAACATGGAATGTATGAAGTATAAATCTAGGAAAATTGTCAAAAATGAAATGGAATGCATAAAGATTGATATCCTAGGCATTAGTGAGTTGAAATGGACTGGTTGTGGTCATTTTGAATCAGACAACCATATGATATACTACGTCAGAAATGACAAATTGAAGAGATGTGGCATTCATTTTCTCAAAGAGTATTGCAAGATCTGTCCTGAAGCACAATGCTGTCGGTGATAGACTAATATCCACACGCCTACAAGGAAAGCCAGTTAATAGTTTTATTATTCAAATTTACACACCATCCACCAAAGCCAAGATGAGGAAATTGAAGATTTTTACCAACTTCTGCAGTTTGAAATTGACCAAATATGCAATCAAGATGTGCTGATTATCACTGGTGATTGGAGTGCAAAAGTTGGAAACAAAGAAGAATCAACCAAACCAAATCAAACTCACTGCCGTGGAATTGGATCCGACTCATAGCGACCCCTCCTTGGGTTTCTGAGGCAGTATCACTATGGAAGTAGATTGCCCAACCTTCCTTCCGAGGAGTGGCTGGTGGGTTTGAACTGCCTGCCTTCTGGTTAGCAGTCAAGTGCCTTAGGCAAATCGGCTGTAAAGGACATTTTTCAAGTGCTGAAGAGCCAAGATATTTTCTTGAAGACTAAGGTGTGCATGACACAAGCCATGGGATTTTCAATCACCTCATGTGCATGGGAGCGCTGGAAAAGGAAGACTGAAGAAGAAGAGTTGATGCTTTTGAATTGTGGTGTTGGTGAAGAATGCTGAAAGTACCACGGACTGCTAAAAGAACTAACAAATCTGTCTTGGAAGGAGTGCAGCTGGAGTACACCTACTTTGGTCATGTTGTAAAAGGGACCATTCCCTGGAGAAGGATATCATGCTTGGCAAAGTGGAGGTACAGTGAAAAAAGGGGAAGGGCCTCAACAAAATGGATTGACACAGTGGCTGCAACAAAAGTCTCAGGTATAGCAAGGATCGTGGGGCTGGCACAGGACTGGGCAGGGTTTCATTCTGCTGTACATGAGGTCGTTATTAGTCGGAGACGACTTGATGACACTTAACAACAACATCTATATAATATAGGTGTGCAACTATTTATCTATCATTTGTCTAGGAAAAGTAAAGATGATCTAAAGCATTATTCAGTTTTAAGTTCAGGATTCCAGTTTTGATCCTCATTATCAGGAGGCCCTTTTCCATAGCCCCCTGTCCTCACTCTAACACTCTGAAGGTATTCATATCTTACACTCTACTGAATTGAAAATTATGTAGGAATATATGTGTGAGTGTGTGTATATATATATATATATATATATATATATATATATACACACACACATATATATATACATATATATATTAATACATTTATGAGTCACATAATACATTTTAATAATTTTAATTATTTAGAATAATATTAGAATAAATCCAGAATATCTTTATACTTGAGTTTTAATGATACAAACTTATAGATTTTAACTTTTATACAGTTATTCAAATGAATTTAATAAAAATTAAGTGATGGACATTTAACACAGTTCTAAAAATGTATATGTTGTTTTCATATATATTTGTGTTATATATTTTAAGTATAGTTATAGTTAATGGCAGGGAAATGCTAGGAAATATTATCATCACCAGCACTAATGAAAACAGGAATTTAATCCTTAGTGGCTAATTACTTGCATAAGAAATGCTAACACATTATTGAAAATGTTTTAATCCTTTTTCTTAAGTTGAATCATCACTCTTTCCATGTGTCTTTTTAATTTTTTTTTTTTTTTTTGACTGCTTCCATTTGCCCATTCCATCTTTTTTATTGGAATAATCATTACCCCTAGGCAACTGCTCTCAAAGTACCTATGTTGGGGCATTTTAATTTATTGATTGTATAAATCTACCATCATTCAAAATTAATCAACTAAATTTAAATCTTTATTCCCCCCATTCCACTTTAATTTCCCTTATAACATTATCATCTTCTTCTCACTTATTGCCAGTGAAAGTTCATGTAATGATTACCATTCATTTTCTCTTCTGTGCTTCTATATTTAGTCATTTCTCAGTATGCTGATTTTCATTATTATTAATTATATTTCAAATTCCACAAGGACTTAGTTCTATATTATATGAGAAATTATAAGCTTTCTTCCCTGCAATTGTGTATTATTGCTCACTACTATTATTAGCAAAATTCTACTTTAAGTAGAACATAGTAATAGTCTCCAGGTCTTTTCTCTCACAGAGTTGCTGGTGGGTTCAAATTGTCTTCCTTAAATATTACAGCTCTGGTGGCATGGTACCTAAGGCATTTCACTGCTAACCCCAAGGCTGGCAGTTCAAACCCCCTAGCCACTTGTAGGAAGAAAGGTTGGGCAAACTACTTCCATAGTGACACCACCTCAGAAATTCAAGGAGGTGTCGCTATGAGTTGGATCCAACTCAACGGCATTGAGTTTGGTTTTTGGTTTTGAGGAAACCCTATGGTTTCTACTCTGTTATAAAGGGTTGCTCGGAGTTGAAATTTACTCAAGGGTAACTAACAATGTCAATAACTAGAATTTGGATAATGTGATAGATGTGGGCACACTTGTGTGTGTATGTGAAGCTAATACTGATTTTATTGCTTGGAAATGTTTTGTAAGCCTTGCTTATTGGATCTTTCCCCTTAGCCTAAAAGCATTCATAAAAAAAGATTCTGTCCAGCTGAATAGGTGAAATACAGGACATTGTAAGAAGAGTGAAACTATTTTGCCTGAAACAATAATGATAGAAACATGATGTTATGAGTTTATCAAAACCAATAAAAGTGTGCAACACAAAGAGTAAACTCTAATACAAACAACAAACTTTAGTTAATAGTAATGTATCAATATTGGCTCATCAATTGTAACAAATATACCACAATGATACAAGATATTAATAGGAGAAACTGTGTATAGGCAAAAGGGGGAGAGAAGAATAATGGAACACACTGAACTTCCTGTATAATTGTTTTGTACACCTAAAGCTTCCCTGAAAATATACTAATATATATATATATATATATATCTTCCATAGAGATCAGTACAAGAGGTAACAGGAGATATCGGTGTGTGAAGGCAAAGGCTATTTCTGTTTTAACCATTGTGAATATTTAATTTTTAGCAGTGTCTCAATACTTGATTGCAGAGGGAATGAATAAATTAGCAACAATAACAACAAAAAAGCAAAAACCTGTTTGTCAGTCTAAAAGAAGTTATTCAGAAATGGTGTCTAGAAAAAGATAAGGCTTTGAGGCTGAATCTGTCAAAGCATTTTTCTAGAGAAAAATATGCTCTGGTCCAAGAAGCAGTTACAGTGGACTGCACATTCCCTGTCAGGGACATTGACCTGAGCCTGTGGTCACTGTATTTGAATTATAAATGTACCTTTCCTTGATTATTAGGTTATCTAGTTTCATTTTGTTTTCCTTGCAGCTTAGGTACTGTTGTTTATAGTTGTTGTCAAGTCCATTCCATCTCACGGGGACCACATGTGTGCAGTGTAGAAGTACTCCATAGGATTTCCTAGGCTCCTCTGAAGGAAGATTGGGCAATCCACTTCCATAGTGATAGTGACTCGGAAACCCAAGGAGGGGTCGCTAAGAGTTGGATCCGACTCTATGTCAAAGAAGACCTTTCAAAGCACATTGCCAGGCCTGTCTTCCTAGGCACTTCTGGACGGGTTTGAACTGCCAACCTGTCATCTAGTAATTGAGTAATTAAGCATTTGTGCCAACCAGGACTACTACAAGAAGAAAATATGTTGAACAGAAGATGCAGAGGCAAGTCACCTTGGTGTTTCTTTAAAACTTAAATAAACCAAACAAAAACAAACTCACTGCAGTCAAGTCAGTTCCGACTCATACCAACCCCTCCTTGGGTTTCTGAGGCAGTACCACTACAGAAGTAGATTGTCCAGTCTTCCTTCTGAGGAGTGGCTGGTTGATTTGAACCTCCAGCCTTCTGGTTTGCAGTCAAATCCCTCGGGCACTACACCAAAAGAGCTCCCATAAAGCTACTTGTGTCTGTCTCTGGGATTCTTGACAGCTTAGCAACAACTTGTGTACCAAACTCCTTCTCTGGGCCTGTGCTACAGACAGCTAAAATTGAGCCAGCACTAAATCCATAATGGTAAGAGTCCTTGAAACCTTCTGGAGACAATATATTGCCCTCTCCTTCTATCTAGCTATCTAGCCTTTCTATTTGTGGTGCTGTTTTTTTGGTCCTAATTCTTACAACTTAATTATCTATTATTGTAAGTTTTTTTTTTTTTTTTTTCTTTTCATAGCTCTGCTATAAAATTAAATTTAGCATGAACTCTTTTGATCTCTTTTGAAGAGATAAAATACATTTTCATAAATTGAAGATGTTAAATATTATTTCTTGTTTAAATGCTTTCTTACAACATTGACATGTCTTTTCCCTAGCTAATGTACAATACTCAAGAGAGCATACTACATAATTTTAATTAACCCCTCCAATAAGTTGTACTTTTATCATGTGTTTTTCCATAATATACACAAATTCCATAAAGTTACTTTTTAATTGCTCTATTGTTCATCACTCTGATAGCTAATATATATTGCCACTATATCCTGTTAATGCAATATTATTTGTACTTATTCAAATTCTATTTTAATTCTCATATTATTTATCGAAATTAAGTGGAACTCTAAATGTATTATCTATTTCTGTAGTTGTTGTTGTTGTTATGTGCCATCAAGTCAGATCCAACTCATAGTGACCCCTCCTTGGGTTTATGAGGCAGTATCACTATGGAAGTAGATTCCCCCTGTATTTCAAATGACTACCTAAAGATTACATGAGTTTTACTATTACTATGATTATTATTTTTAAAAACACATACTCCACTTGTTTTTTTTTTTAGAGGGACTCTCATCCTGTAATTGTATTTGACAGTGAAAAAGAATGACATATTTATGAAGTATAATACAATAGGATATTTTTCTTTTTCATCCAGTTCCTGGAATAACTCTTCAATATTCATCATCCTAAAAGAAACTGGTAATTAATCATTCTAAAGTAATTAAGAAATGTCCACTTTCTTCCAATTCTCATACTTGTTTATCATTAACTTACTAGGTAATTTTGCATAAAAAGTTAGTGTTAAAGTTATGATGTAGGCAAGGTCACAGATATGGAAAGTTGTGCTGAGAGGGTGGGAGCTATAATTTCTAATGCTCATTATGTTCTTTCACAGTGTCTTTTAACCTCAATTACAAGTCAATGCCAACTTGTATTTATTACTATTCAACCCATAACTGAACAAGATAATGATATTATTCATTTGCTCAGAAAATATTGATGCAGAGTTCTAAAACAGAATTTTTCTATTATTGCTTTGACTACAAGCAAGTTAGTTTTACATAAATGGCTTTTTTACAAATTTGAAATGTGAATATATTTTATTTTTTTTTCCCAGTGAGTACACAATACACAATTCTTTGACAATACTATTAACCGATTTTATGCCAATTTCTTTGCTGATCTAACAACATCAAATGAAACACATTAAAATTTTGGATGCTGTTTGGTGACGTAACAAACTACAGTAAAAAAAGAAAAATCTATCTATAAGACAAAGTATAAAAAGTCTACCCACGGCCACAAAATCCTTTATCTTGCAACACTTTAAAGTCACAATAAATGATTTTGAAAAACATGAGATTAAAAAAAAAATAGTATGTTGAACTTCATTTAAAAAAGAGCATGGTTTCATTTGAAGTACACATTATAGAGAAGCAAAATGAAAGCAATTTCACCTCTAAGGTAATGTGGAGAGACATGTTGTTTTATACCAATTACTTGCCAGGTAATTCTATAAGTACAATACACAGAAGGAAGTGAACAAATTAGTGAATGTCATGGTTCTGCATATCTTTAATACTGACACACAATCACTTTCCAGTGGAGAAGATAAACCACATTTCAGAACTCATTGCAATTGTATAATTATATTGCCAATGGACAATTACATAAATTTATTTAACAGAAATTGGGAGGTGTTCCACCAAAGTGCATACAGATTTTCAACTCAAATCCTATTGACAATATATTTAGAAAACCAGAGGATTAAACTTTGACATAGAACATAATTAAATAAAATCTGTCTGTTACCCAGATCTAGTAAACTTGCAATATTTTTACTTCCTTTTTGTTGTCCGAGACCTTTGTTATATGGCCTTGGTTTTCCTATATTCTCCCTTGAACTGGATTCAAACCCTGTGAAGGAATCAGTTGTTTTCATGTCTCCCATACTATTCCACCTTGCTTTAAAATGGTGTAGAAAAATTTGGAAGAGAGGTAGGGTGTTTCCACCTGCATACACTGTGGTGTACCTGAGCTTGAGCACTATTAGGGTTATTTCCTGAACAGAGCCTTTCCATCGTGTGAATGGAGCTGTGTTTGTGTGTGCAATTACAGCACAGCAGCACTGCCTGTGAGTGCAAGATAGGATGATGTTCTCTCCCACTCAAATTTCCTTTTGAGGCTCCTACAGGCCTATGTTTAGAGCTACAGAAGAGTGAGCACAGTTCTAATCACATTCACTTAATCTCCTAAACAAAATAGTGGTGGCTCCTATACATGGTTGTATTTTTCAGTTCACATTCTGATTTATACTGGTTAGGAGAATTTTACATATAGCATAGTAACTAAAACTGTTTTAGATTTTGCTAGTGTTATTCTGGAATTCATTTGGATAGCCACAGTATTTTCTCACACCCAATATGTATGTGCAGATGATATTTTAAAATTATGACTGTCCAGTTTATTTCAAGACTAGATTTAACAGGACGCAAGGACTATTCCAAAACAATGTCTCAAGTAACCTTAAAGTCTGCACTGACATAATACAACTGTGACAGTTTTTATAGGCTGAAGACAGCCAGGAAGGTATGAGGTCCTGTCCTACATTATCTCAAAAGTCATCTGCATCCAGATACCCTATTTTTGAAGTCCTGGTTTATTAGTCACTTACACCTTCCAGTTACCAAGGGTCAAAAGTTAAATATAATGTGTGTGATGAACTAAAGTGTTAGACTAAACTGGGTTGTAGAGGAGCATAAATGGGGAATGAAAAAGGACAAAACTTCTGAGGAATTTGTTTGCTTTTTAATTGAAATGTGTGAAATGGGGGAAATCCTAAGTCAAACATTTAAATTTCTATAGTTGTGAATAACTATATATGCTGAAACTTCTCACTTTCTCCAGTTTCTTTGTCCCAGAGAAATCAAACTGCATTAAAATTCAGGCACTGATGGTAGAAAGTTGATAAAGGGTTTAGTAAATGTGTCCCAGAATTCTTTTTCTCTTCATTGAAGAAATGAACTAGATGGTACCACAAAGATGTTGGGGCCTATAAAGAATATTATGTTCCTCTATGCTTGCCTGTGATGATGCAGTCTTAGGGAATAAAAAGATGGAAACACATTTGGTTATGTCATCCCTTTGCTGTAACAACATGACATACAACTGGGGACTGAGTGGATAATGCACGGAGTGCAAATTGTCATTCAAAGAGGTCCCATATGTTAGAACTGATGCTAATCATTGCATTAGATATTTTTTCAAAGTACCAACTACTGAACACATTAAAGGAAAAACATGAGAAAGGATAGATAAGGACAGAATTAAAAATTGTGTAGGTAGCACATGGAAAAAATGTCACAAGTGGGAATTTCAGGAAGGTTCTCTTCTACTTGACTGACTGACTATACATGTACAGTGTTGTTGTTGTTGTTGTTATTTGCCATCGAGTCAGCCCCAACTCATAGCGACCCCTCCTTGGGTTTCCAAGGCAGTATCACTACGGAAGTAGGAATGCCCAACCTTCCTTCCGAGGAGTGGCTGGTGGGTTTGAACCACCAGCCTTCTGGTTAGCAGTCAAATGCCTTAGGGACTATGCTACCAGAGCTCCTATACATGTACAGTAGCCAACATATATTTAAAAATCATATTTCTTTTGACCATATATGATTGAGGTTCAGGAACTTCTGGTTCTCAAAGTCGTGAGAAACAAATGAGGCAGGACACTGTTTTTAATGTCTACTTACAAGGTTTGGTTTTATTTAAAAAGTTTATAAACATGCATTTTTTTTTTCCTTCTTAATTTTTCTTTTCATTTTACTCATTCAAAATGGGTCAAAGGTATTTTAATTGGTCGCCAATTTCTGAGAATGTACCATAAAATATTTATTCCAATAAATCTACTTAGTGTGAACTGAACATACTCTGAGCACTGCTTTTTAAGCACTTACAATTTGGCTGTACATTTGGTGGCATAAACTTTACTTCTTCATGAAATAAAACACAAAATTGTAAATAGACTGCATTGTTTTTTAAAAGTCAAGATTTTAAGTGATGCAGCTCTATCCTCTAGTGTGTACTGTACATGTATTAGAAAGATGAAACACGATTTAGCAATAGTTTTATATTCAGAAGCAGCCTGAGTATGTCTTCATAACAAATTGTCTCTTTAACTATTTGCTAGCTATTGTAGAGTTCATTTTGTTTGTTACCTTGGGAAAAGTCATACGGTATTCTGACTTAGAGAGATTAATTATGGTTATTCAGAAAATTCTTTTTTTTTTTTTAAGAAAACTGTAATATAAACACAGCTTTTAAAAAACACCTCAATTCCTTTTGTTCATTTTAATTCTCGGATGGGTCAATTACAATTACAGGTAAAGTTACTCTTTTCTTTCCTTTCTTTTTCTCTTTTAATCCAGTTTACTACATCATTGTTACCTGTATATTTTGGTGCATATTCAGTTTTAAGACTTAAACTGCCTTCTTTTGACCCCTGCCTTTTTCCATAGTAAAAGCCACCTTTCTGCTTTGTTATTGACTCAGCCTCTGATGTTCCGAGACTTTTGTCAATGCCACTGTTCCTTTGCATCTTCCTATTTCTACACCCCAACTGAAAACCATCTAACATGATTGGTTACATCCAGCATCACCCAACCTAGCTTACAGTACAGAAACTCCCTTCACATTCAGTCTTTTTCTTCATGTCACGAGGAGTAGAGATTTGTGCTTATCACCAAATAAAATTGCAGTGCAAAATTTAAACATAAAAGTTACACAATTAAAAGTTAATATATGGCACCACAGCCTATTAATTCACATATAGTACAACAGACCAAGAAGAACGGACAATAATATGAACAGAGCTAAAAAGAGTGAGCTTGCATAGCAATGCACAAAAGAAATTATATACAGAGGAAAATCCTTTTCTTCATGGAGGGAGATTTTTGCTTTCTTTCTTTTTTATATACTCCTGACAAGAAAGAGTTAAGGTGGGTGGTGTACTTAAGAGAAGAACACAAGTAAAATATCTGTAGGATATGTGTGGCTGTGTGTCTTTACATTGCATTTATAGTTCTTTTAATAGTACATAAATAAAGAAATTGTTCATTGCACTGTTTAGTGTCATCACTTCCATGAGTTCAGACCTGATGGTCCTTCAGAGCAGCTTTGCATGTCTCCTCTCAGTTACTCTACAAAGAGATTAAAAATAATAATCGTAAAGTCAGCAGTAAGTTTGCATTTCAATTAAATATTCTTTCATCTTGACCAGTATAACAAAAAACAAGATCACCAGAGAATACATAAAGACCTGGTCACCAAATCAATTTTTTGAATCTGTGACTTTTACTAGAATAAGGATGGAAAAGGAAATTTTACTTGAATAGAGATAGGAACGGAAAGAAAAAGAAACACTTTAAATTGGGAGATTTAAAAGCCAAGTAAAGCAAGTTTGAATCTTCTTGTGAGTCTATAATTATTTCAAAATAAAAATGTAAAGAAAACTCCAAATAGCCATGAATCAAATTCAAACTGACAAGCATATTTTAATAATTATCAGACTGGCAATAGACTGCAAAAATGATAACTTTGATCAAAAAAGAATTTAACAATTTTGAAAGTACTTTCACTTTTCATTATCTTAAGAGATAATCCCAAACAAGTTTGTGCTGTGAATAGGAGTACTGCTAGAATGCAGGTAAGGAAATGGAGACCTTAGAAGGTAGTTAACTTCCTCGTGTTCCATAAACACAAAGCACTTGAGAGGATTAGAAACCAGAACAAATCTCTGAGCAGTGTTTTTAAATTGAATTCAAAGAAGCAGGTGAAAATATTCAGCAAGTAAAATTCTGGCATTGGGTAGCAGAACTGGTAACACTTCTGATGAAATGAACAAGAGTGTGACATTCCCTTTTTTCTAGAACCAACAACAATAGTATTTGATATTTAGAAAATGCTGTAGATTTGTTGAATTAACTACAAATGCTAGTTCTTTAAGTATTTTTTAAAAAATATTTCTCATATGTTATTACAATAAAAATACTATAAATTAGCTTAAATCAAAGACCAACTTCTCCAGCTTGGTCCCCACAGAATTAAAAATTAATAAAGAAAGAGGAACTGGGGGTGGGGGGTTGTGTGTGAGAATTCCTTAAAAAGCTACTGTATTGAGTCTATTTCAACTAATTGTGACTCTATAGGACAAAATAGAACTGTCCCCATATGGTTTCCAACCATCAGCCTTTTGGTTAGCAGTCGAATTATTTAACCAGTGCATCACCAGAGTGCCTTAAGGAGGTTCTTTAAAACTGCCAAACTGCCAATCTGTTCCCCTTTCTTCAGCACGCTCATTTAAAAGGCCAAAAAAAAAATTGCAATGTGGATTATATTCAGTTTAAATCTTATAAGTATTAAGTCTAGTTGCCTAAAGTAAAACAATTTTTACAGTATAAATTGAACATGAAAAAGCAGAAATGTGTATGCAATTGACTGCTGTAAAAAAAATGGCCTAAATTATGACCAAACCTGTTCAAAATTATAATAATTTTTTTCTTGCAATGGAGCATGTTTCCTTTTATTCTGAATTTGGTTTACTTATTACTGCAATGCTATTATACCTATATTCTTTCCAGATTATGATAGCTTTTTCAAATGTCCTAAAGCACTTACATAATTCACCTGTAAACTGTCCTTGACTATTTGAGCCCATATATCCTATGTCAAGAAGGTCGCTGGCATTACGCTGGTGGCCTCCCCTCAGTACCTCGGCTTTCCTGGGTCCTGTGGATCCCTTTGAGGAAGCTGTTCCTGATGAGCTGTGACCGCCTGGAGATGGGAAACTGGGCTTGCTATAGGGCACCAAGGCCTCCTCTGAAAAAGACATACAAAGGACTCAGTTGAACAGCAACATGGGGCAAAACACAAACTCATTTTTTAAGCATTAAGCTCAGAATGGACCATTTCACAATTGTAAATATGAGGCTTAATATGATCCAGATATTAAAGGCATTTCCGTGTGTTTGCAATATGCCCTACAATAGGAATTGAAGTAGGATTAAATTAAAAGAGATCTTGGGATAAGTATACAATGTTCTGTATTATTTACAAAATTCAAATTCATTATAAAAGTGAACTTCCTATTATGAACCATAGTTTGTTTAACAAAAGCATATCTGAGAATAATTCTTAGAGTTCCGGTAGAGCTCTAATTTAATTTTCCCTTTACAATTGGAGAAACTTTGTTTTTGCTTTAGTTTAAATTATGTCAACATTTTCATTATCAGTTTAGATAAAGGACTATATACTATTAGTGAATTAAATGTGCCTCTCCAATTTCTATTATTTCTTGGAATAGAAAGACGATTTTTGAAGACTGTATTTACTTAAAAGAAAAAAAAGAAACTTTTTTGTAGCTTCTCTACAAATAACTCATGAAGTATACTACTTAATAATTACTTATTTGAAAAATTTTTTTTCTTTATCTGTTTTCCTCTTTCTCTGTGTATTTTTCTTTCTTTCTAGGAATGAGGTTAGAATTTCTGTAATTAGAGGACTAAAAAGTGCTGATGAATTTATTATTTCTCTCTTTAGGTTGTCTGTGTGACAGAGATCACCTAATTTTTCCTCATAGCCTGACTATGTTTACGAGTCTGTAAATAATGGTGTAAATTTTCTAAATGTTTTATTAACTCTAGATATAAAAATGGCCACTCTTGCAAAACTACATTTTCCTTGCAAAACTACATTTTTTAAAATAGTGTGCAACAAGTAAGGCAAAATATAATTATTGAAAATGCATGGGTAGAGTATTTATCTGGAAAGAATTGAATCCAAACAAATAAGTGAGTAAGGATATTCTTTCAAAAGTTTTTTTTTTTTTTTAATAGTTAATGAATCCTGGCATGTGAAGAGATGTTCCAAAACATGCATTTCTTTAATAGATTCACCATTCACTCCTCAGTAAAAAGTCCACCCATAAGCCATAACCTTTATTTTGTGACATTTCCAGGCAGCTTGATTTTATAAACCAGACATATTCCAATTGAAGTATTAACAAAAAAAAAAAAAAAAAATATATCAACTCATCGCCACTCACAGCGACCCTTCCTTGGGCTTCCAAGGCAGTATCTCTACAGAAGTAGATTGCCCAATCTTCCTTCCAAGGTGTGGCTGGTGGGTTTGAACCAACAGCCTTCTGGTTGGCAGTCAGATATCTTAGGGACCACACCACCAGAGCCTTCTAAGAAGTATTAACAAACAATTAAAATTAGTCAGCTGAAGAAGTACAGGTCCAGTTTAACCTTTTGTAACAGGAGGATTCTGTGAATGGGCATGAACTTGAAACTTTGTTATTTCATTTAATTCACCTATTTGACTGAAGTGAGTTCTTTCCAATGACTTGTTACTTTAGCTAAAATGAACAAACCAGTTGAAAACAGAGATTAAACTGACATTAAAGATGGCATTTAGTGGTATTAAAATTACTCAATATTAATATTAAAAGACAAAAAAAAAAATTTTCTCTTCAACATTATAGATGAAACTTGGAGGTCTCTTAGATTCAAAAGTCCTCTGAAGAGGTTAACTTGAGGTACAAGTGCCAATGAACTCAAGCTTAGGGCATATGGTGGTGAGCTCTGCTGAGGAATTCCAACTGTAGTTAGTGATTTAAGCCAAATGGATTTCAGACTCCCTTAACCAGCTGCCATTTCTAAAATACCTGGTAGGGGAAAAAAGGGGGGGGGCGCATAAAAGTCCATACTTTCTTGGGACTGGGCAGAACACACCTGATCCAACACCTTGTTTGTGTGAGGCTTTCCGTATATCTTCTTGGCGTTCTGTGGAGTTTATCCATTCCTGGGTTTGTCGCTGCCACTCTAGGGAGGTTCTAGCTGGACAATCCAGGGAGCTCTTTGTGTCTTCTAAGTTGGATTCATGTTGTCTCTCCAGAGAGCTTCCTTTTCTCTCTGTTGAGTTTTCCACGTTACCAGCATGGTGACTTGGGCCTATTTGCTGCCTTAAACCCTGACCTGGTGGGGGATCTGGTGGTGGTGGAAGATCTAAAAATTTTGAATAATGTTTAGAATGTACTAAAACTTAATGAAAAAGACAGATTTTATTTCACTTTGAAGAAAACCCTTGCCCTCATATAGGTACCACCCATGCAAAAGAAATTTGGGAACTCTAAAAGTCAGATATTTAGATCTAAGCTGCATATTATTGATCTCTTCGCTATCTTTTGATTATAGCATTTGAAATAAAATTAAAACTAGCTTCATCTAACTCTTACATGTGCAAGGTTGGTGTTTTCAGCTGCACATTGAGGCTAATGTGTAAAGGGAAGTTTACAGTTTTCCCACATTTAATCCACTGCCCACTTCCACCCCACCAAAGTAGAAATACCACTTCACAGAATAAGATAACTAGAAATTCTAGCAGCTGTGCTGATAAAAGGCCCTGGGAAGAACAAAAGCTTTCTTGCCAGTCTCCATAGGAAATGTCGCCCTCGGGAAATTAAGAACTATATGCCGTATCATATGCAGCATATGACGGCCTTTACCCATGTATGTGGCACAGTTAGCAACAGTCAAGGGGTTAAGCTAACATTTATTAAATGCAATTAACATTCTGCCTGACAACCAATTCTGGCTGTTCGTTTCATGAGTTAGCTAATGAGTTACAACTAATATATTATAGTCTTCCAATGTACTAATTTTAATAAGTAATAACCAATTTTCAGAGTACAGATTGAATCTGCTTCTGGTGCTAGAACAGACAATGCATCATGAAAATCTTAAATGTAGCGGAATAGATAATTTTTCAAAAGGACTTTTTAAATTAAATATCGTAGCTGCAAAAATTAAAATGTCAATAGTTTGCTAAGTTTTCATTTTCCTTTTATTAGCTCTTCAGATCATAATATCTCTACATATTGTGTATCTTTAATTATGAAATCATACTCCCTTCATTCACCTTTAAGTATTCTACTAGTTCTGAAAATTACTTTGTTGAAAATTGTCCTGTTTACTTTGAAATCTTCTAAAATTATTTTGGATCATTTCTCTTCCAAGTTTTCTTGCATGCTAGTATAGATTTCTTAGTTCATCCTTAAAGTATGGAAAATTATATTATTTTGTTTATAAATATAAGATATTATATAACACTTATTTCATTGAGAGTGGACACTGTATATAATAAGAAGTCCTGGTGGTACAATGGTTAAGCACTCAGCTGCTTACTGAAAGTTTGGGTATTTAAACCCACCCAGTGGCTCAAAAAGAGAAAGAACTGATGATCTGGTTCCATAAAAAGTACAGCCTAGGAAACCCTATGGGGCAGCTCTACTCAGTCCCATAGGGTTGCTATGTGTTTCAATCAACTCTACGACATATAACAACAACATTTTATATAATAGAGATAATTATTTCTCGTACTATTTTTACAAAGGTGTTCTCTTCTTTCTAATAATATTGTGTTCACGAAACTTAAAAGTATACATTTCTTATACACAAAAGATAACTTCTTTAAGGAAAATAAGCTGCTCTTTTCAAAGACTTTCTTTAGAAAGTCTAATTTACTCTGATTTATGAGTAAAAGGATACCGTCTCCCATTAAAGGAGCTGTGGTGACACAATGCCTAAAGCATTTTACTGCTAACCTGAAGGCTCGCAGTTCAAACCCACCAGCCACTAGGGTGGAAGAAAGATGGAGCAATCTACTTCCATAATGATTTATCACATTGAAAACCCGCTGGGGGTTGCTATGAGTCAAGATCAACTCGATGGAAGTGGGTTTGAGTTTTGGTCCTCTACTAAACTGAAAGTTATTGCTTCCTGAGTATTTGTTCTGAGAAGTCCCAACTTGGAGCAGTATTCCCAGTTCTTAAGTATGTTCTCTCATTAGATATAAATTACTAATTTTTTCAAGGAAACAGGGTCTCTCTCTGGGGGAAAAAAATGCATTTGTAACATATTTCTTCAAAATGAAGAGCTAATACTATATTGAGATATCTGTTGCTGAATAATCCACCAAAGAGTTTGGTGGTTTCTTTATATTCAATACTGACTTTCTGCAGGTTATGTTATTATAATTGCAAATTAAATATTTATTGGGTATTTGAGTCATTGGACTCAGACAGCCAGTGGAGGAAAATTATTGTATTTGTTTGTGAAATAACAAGTCATTGATTTTTGTTCTCTATCAGAGCAGCCTAATTTTAGAAATGACAAAATGGTATCTGCTTATGCCAGTGAAAATTCTGATTACAATTTAATTTAAACTGAAATTATATGGCCACATAATTATGTAATATCCTTGGAGTTTTGATATTCTAAAAAAGGACACTGCATACACATTGAAAGAAATGAATTGGAAAAAAAGAGATAGGATTAAGAATTGTTGTGGAAAAATAGAAGTATGTAATCAAATGCATTTACTTAAATTCATTATTCATTTCTATGCTGATTCATTTCAGCATAATCAATGCACTCAGGACTCTCTTACCAGCCTATTGAGGATTTACTGATGCAAGGCACACGGCAGTCAATTGTCCTCATTTTTCAGGTAGGAAATAGGAGGCATGAAGAGATTAAATATTTCCACCATAGATCTCTCCTCCCGTGAATTCCAGACTCTATAATCAAATCTACCTTAGAAAATTCCACTGAGATGTTTAGAAAATATCTCAAATTTCACATATCAAAACTGAGCTTAGGAACTTCCTCCAAAAATACTTTTCCTCTTTAGTGTTCATTTCAGTTAGTAGCAATTCCATAGTACAAGCTGGCTAAAAGTTTGTACTAATCATTGATTTATTAGCTTTAAGGCCTGAATCAACTTCATCAGAAAATTCTGTTAGCTCTAGATCAAAACTGTACCCAGACTCTAATCTTTTTCATCTCTTCCACTGAGTCTTCCTTGGTATGAGCCACATCACCTATTCCCTACATATTTTTACAATCTCCTAAAGAGCTCTGGTAGCATAATGTCTAAGGTATTTGACAGTTAACCAGAAAGCTGGTGGTTCAAACCCACCAGCCACTCCTTGGAAGGAAGTAGTGATACCCCCTCGGAAACCCACTGGAGGGGTCGCTATGAGTCGGGTACAACCTGAAGGCAGCGACTTTGGTTTTTGGTTAGCTGGTCTCTATGTTTCCATCCTTGGCCTTATTCAGTCTGTCTCAACACAATAGCTAGAATGATTATTTATTTGTTTATTTACTGTGTGTGTGTGTGGGGGGGTGAGTGTGTAGACTGATCATGTCAGTCCTTTGCCTTAACACACACACAAAACACAAATACACACACCACCATTGATTTCTCATTCAAAGTAAGAGCCAGTGTCTTTAGAGTAGCTCGTTGTTGTTGTTGTTGCTGTGTGCCGTCGAGTCGGACCCGACTCATAGCGACCCCTCCTTGGGTTGCCGAGGCAGTATCACTATGGAAGTAGATTGCCCCATCTTCCTTCCAAGGAGTGGCTGGTGGGTTTGAACCACCAGCCTTCTGGTTAGCACTCAAGTGCCTTAGGCACTATGCTACCAGAGCTCCTTTAGAGTAGCTTAGAGATCTTAAAATGGCCTTTGATTGCCTCTCTAACTTCATATTTTAGTATTTCCTTTCTTCTTCCTTCTGTTCAGTAATAGTGCTTCCATTGTATTTCATCAAGTACAGGCTTCCACTTGCTGTTCTCATTTCCTAGAATGACTTTTCCTCAGATGTCAGCATTACTATTTCCCTCATTTTCTTCCAGTCTTGTCTCTCAAATGTCACTTCTCCAAGGAGAATAATTCCTCTACCCCATACTGCTCAAATTTAGTATTAGGAATTAGAGTGGGTGGGTGGGCAGGCTGGAAGGAGATAATGTAAGGTAGAAATGTTAATGGGTTAAAAAACTATTCCCTCTGCTTTCCTTGTTCAGCATTGGTCAACGTATAGGCTCCAAAGGCTACTTTTTGGCTTAAGATGTAAAGAGAGCAGAAGAATTGGATTGATCAATGCCTGTTTAGGGAGACTTTACTTAAGGTCTTTTTGGTTTTTTGTTTTTTAATGCTCTTTGGGGCAGAGATTGATAATTCCCACTAATATAATTTCCTTTCATTGGATACAAGGGAAGATCCTTCCTGGATCTTCCATCCTGAATTTCCATCCTGGAAGTTCGCTTGACGTCATGTGACTGTATTCTTGTCAATAATATGAGCAGAGTGATGTGTTTCACTTGCAGGCCTGGTCATAAAAGCTCCAAGTGATCACCCATCTTCTCTTTTCCCCTCACTCAGAAACTAATGGTCTCCTGATCAAACAATAGTGTCCTGATATTGAAGATGCCCACATCCTTCTGTTGCTGCTTACAGGAGAGTCACCTGACCTTTACTGCACATGTGTCAATGAGAAATAAACTCTTACACTCTTACTATGCTGACCCACAGCGAATTAAGAGTTTTGCTTTTTTTTTTTTTTTTTAGTATAGTGACTGTGATGATTACCCTCATATGCAAATGTTATGGTATAAAGTGTCTTTACACTAAGTGCTGCTGAACAGCAACCTTCCCAAAAGACACACACACACACACAAACGTTTATGCAATTATTTCCAATGCATGGATCCATACTACATAAATACTATGGCATATACATTTGCTATTCAAGAACAATATCCTTAATGACAATCTGTAGAGTATCATCCAAAATAAATGCCCTTGTATCATATTTAAAATGTCTTTGGATTAAATACTTAGGAAGGCATATGAGCTGAAATTCCTTTTGTAATATCATAACTTCCACAGCATATTACTTGCTAACACATATCCTATAAGCCCTTTTTAGAATGCTGGCAAATTTTTAAATTAAGGTCTCCTTTTTTTAGAAAGACAGGTAATATATCAGTCATGCTTTAAAGGAGGTGGCTTGCCTTAACTAGACCTTCTGAAAAAGCTTTCAAGAAAAATATTCTAGGAAGAAATAAATGAAATTTCTATTCTGTTGATTTGTATTTTATATCTTTGACATATTCTGGATATAGTCTTCAAGCATCTCTTAAAAAATCACAGAAAAAACAAATATTCGATTTTTCTTTCTCTTTCCAAAACATTCAGAGTGGAGAAATTACATAAAATCATTAATTTTTTATTTGTAATGAACACATTGTTGTACCAGTCATTTTCTTTAGAGTGAGTAAGATCAATGCTACTTGTCACTTAATCGCTCAAATAATCTTCAGAACATTTCAGGTAGAAAGGTAGTTGTGAGCATTTCTATTCGTCACAAGTTATTTATAGTTAATCAAAAAACTGCACCCTCACCCAAATATTCCATTGAAACACTTTCCAATGGAAACAAAATAAGAAGGAAAGATAAATAAACATAAAAGCTGTAAAAAATAGTTATATTTGGCTTTTTCTTCTTGGCATGATAATATGACAAAAGCCAGCACATAAAAGGATACCAGACAGAGAGTGAAAAAAAGACTAAATGAAGAATAAACTTTCTTCTTTTCTAACTAAGTCTCATTTTGTCCTATATTGGTATGTCTCAGACAGAAATAAGTGCTCAGGACTGGAACTAGGGAAAATATAGCTTCAAGTATTTGCAATTAGATTTACTTGTGAAGCTTTGAAAAATACTCATAACTGGTTTGTACCCCAGAACAATTAAATCAGAATCTCCAGGGTATATTTTAAGAGCTCCCCCATTTATCTACATTTGTCACATTCGCCCTGTTGATATTTAATAGAACTAGCTCAGAATAAAGTTTGTCTGATTACCAGGGATAGTGCTCAGAAGGGGGGAGAAATTTAACTTTAGGCTGGACATTATACTAGATACTTTGTCTTACATATGCTTTAGAATAAAATTAAAGGATACATACTTTTGTTTATATTTTCACAATTGAGAAAATTAAATTGAATATATGGGAAATAGACCATGCTGGTTCATTATTGAACAAGACTGTTTTCTAATAATGTCATGTTCCCTGAAACTAGCAGTTTTCAAACACTCACTGATTAATACTATAAATAAATAAAGGGATTGGACTGGCAAACTACGGCCTATGGTCCAAATTCGACTGTTTTGTAAGTAAAGTCCTATTGGAAATCAGGCATTCCACATCCATTTGTTGATGTATTGTCTACAGGATCACTACAAAGTGGAGCAATTGTGAATGAGAGCCTGTGGACTGCAAAGCCAAAAATACTATCTGTATTTTACAGAAGAAGTTTCCTCATTCCTCAAATAGATGACCTTAGCATTGGTTTTAGCTTTGAAATTTATGAAACTAAAGCATTGCTAAATCACTTTAAGGTCTTTTCCAAAAGTGAAATTGTATCTAAGATATCTTAATTTAGTACAATAAATCTTTCAAAAAGATGACAAATGCACATGCTGCTTGTGTTTTCTTTCCATATCTCAAAGTGGAACACTTACTAAAAAAAACTGATGGAAAATGCCAGAATGGCCAACAAAATCAATGTTGAAAAATGGTGTGGCATGTATTTATTGGGTCTTGGGTGTGTAGGCATAACTTCAGAGTGCTAAATAAGAGGGTGTTTTATTGAAACAGGACCATATTGTCAGGTTCTTTTCTTTGCCTTGTTTTGTAATAAAGCAATGCCTAATCTACCATAGCTGCACTAATCTGAGTTAAATGATTGCACAGAGAACATCCCTTGAAAGTGAAGAGACAAGAGGGAAGGAGACAAACTTACCATCTGTCATTCCTTCCCTTCGATGAGGCAATGCTGGTTGTTGGTCCATTCGCCCTCCCTTGTGTTTTTTAGTGGGCCTAGGCCTCTGACTTTGATTCAGGGCTGCACTGGTGTTACTGTCTGTAGAAAATGGGCTGGTTGGTCGAGGTCTTTGAGAGGATGTAAATGCTTTGCCTAAAAAAAAAAAATTAAAAGAGGGGATGGGTTGATAGAGAACATTATTATAAAACATTGATTATGTTTTTCTTGTATTTCTATTTTTACTAAGACTGACAAATCTACCTGCCTGAATAACCTCTTGAAGATACCAATACTAGTACATCATTATAGAAGAAAACATGCTATTTTAATAAATAAACAACATCTCCATCAAAGAAACAAATACATGAAAAGCAAATCTACCAACAAAAACTTGATGTGTTTTAATATATTTTTATTTAACCTAGAAAAGCTTAGTGATGTATTCAGATATATGCAAGTATAAGAAGCTTTTATGTTTTAAAATTAAAGAAGCTATTTTTGAGATGAATTGTGTACTGTTTTATTTGTTTAAGCAAATTTCAACCTTGGAATCTGAAAATCTCTTTACATCTCTGAACACAGAAAAAAAAAAAAATCTCTGTAGTAATTACATTTGAAAGTTTACATAAATAGTCTGCTCAGACACATGCATTAAACTGACCTTACCGCCTACAAACAGACACGATGAATTCTACGTTTTTTGGCAGAAACTCAATAACATCAGTCTATAAGATAGACAGCTGATTAAAAATCACCTTGTATATACCAAGTGTAATAGCTGTTTTCTGATCCATATTGATGTATCTGAGCAGACTCCAAATTGTCATGAAATGTGTTATGGCCTTTTCTTTTGGTTCAGTGTACATATGCCAGGAAATTTATACTAGGAAAAGGTTAGGTAATAAATTTCAACAACTTTTTATTTTCATACCATGTATATTATTGTAAGAGAGGCTTGGTTTATGTGCATATATTTATTCTCTGGTGAATGTATTTATTTATACAAAATTATGGTGTATTATTAGCTAATAGGATACATGCAAGAAATGCACTTATGCCCTCTAATTTATTAGTTTCCTTGCACTTTCTTACTGCTTTGCTTATAGCTATGCAACAAAAAGCACTCAGGCAACATAAAGTTCCTGACTTATGGCTTATAAAGCAAGACAATTCAAATAACCATTATATTGCAACATAGTTTAGTTTGGATGCCATATGAAAAATAAACCTCTGCAATGCTTGGAAAATCTTTTTTTTTTTTTTTTAAATTTCCTTTGATGACACATAATGCATGCTAAAAAGAAATACTGATAGCATAATTCAAAAGAAATTTTCAAGACCTTTTTTTTTCCCTGAGAGTTTAGAGAAGGGTCAAAATCATTTTCTTTATTATTATTTCTTTTTACTCTTTTATTTGAGTACTCTTAAGCTTTCCAAACTGTACTTAATGTTTTGTCCTTTTTCTTAAGGTAGCTCAGTTTAATTCACATATTAGCACTTTCTTTTATGTGCATGTAAGTAAACTTACTCACATAACAGCATGAGGCATGCTAAAAAGTTATTTTGTTTCAATAAAATAAATGATTATATATTGCTGATTTATTATTAGAGCAAACCCCACATTTCTTTCTTAGGGAATGAGCAGACACACAAAAACTGACATAATTTGTCTTTTATATTATTACTTATTTCTCACAGAAACCAAAATTAGATTACTTCAAAGAGCAATACACACGTAGTCATTTTGTTCAACTTGCACATGCAGTGGGTGTATTTTTAATTAGCATCCTTTCAAACAAATAATAAATTATTGGATTAAAATCATAACAGTTAAACAATTAATAAGACCATCAGCCATATGAACTGTTAGACTGACAGCCTTAGGCCCATTCACCCCATGCTGAGAAAGCGTTCCCAGAAAGTACATTTGCAGAAAGAGATGGGACAAAGGAAAATAATGGAGATAACAGCTGAATAATTTTAATCACTGGATATATTATTGATTGTGTGAGAGTTTTGCAAAGTGTGAGTAATTGAAAATTGAATGGCAAACTTAGTTGCTGCTTTGCTATAATATAAAAAGGAAACATTCCAATTACTCAGGAGAACCCTGAAGAAACGGGAAATAAGGGGTGGAAGGTGTTAAGAAGAGCCTATTCCTGGCTATGTAAAACTAGCATCAGAAAAGAGTTCTGTTAACTGAGCATCCAACTTGTGTTCATGCATGTGAAAGTAAGCCCTGCAGTCCGACTCACTGAGGAGAAAGAACAGAAGAAAAGTAGCTCAGTGTCCAAAGAAGATTCTCTCATGCAAAAAGTGTTGACTTGGAGTCTACCAACCTGTTCTTGTAAGGCTGGTTCCATCCAGCCTAAAACCAGCTTTATCTGCTGCTGCCATCAGAGCTTGTGCAAAACTGCCGCTGGCAAAGATGGAGCCTTCTGAGGAGCTACCTACACTAGATCTATGACTAGAAAAGTTACGATCCTCATCAGATGCAGAGCCCCATCCATTTACCATTGAACCTAGAAACAAATGTAGTTGTCTAGTGAGTTGTACATATTGGATATCTTATCTGCTTGTACACACTATACTAATGAGCAAGTAGCCACAACTCCTCATTTCTTCCTTGAGGGAAACCTAGTTTCATCATGATTTCCTTAGCCATACGCAAGCATCATTCATATTTTGAACATCTTAGTGCAGAAAAGTGAGATGCATTTAAAACCTGTATCTATTTGTAGCACATAAAGAAAAAATGTTCCCTATGGTTAACTTTTTACATTTTAAAAATTATTACATGGCTATTTTCTGGAAAAAAGAATTGCTGTGTACATTGTAAGTTCCTACAAGTCAGAGAGAAAAACTCTTTTCTTGAAACAAATTATAATGTATTTAAAGTAAACCTGTCAAGAATTCAGTTAAAGAAATAGTGTGAATATATTATTAATTGAATGCACTCCAATCTTAACCTGCATGAAACCTACATTTGTATATTCTACAAGGGCTGGAAATCACAATTTTAAAAACAAAAGCTTAATTATTCATGAAATAACAGTGAAAAATCATAAACAAAAAACAATGTAGAAATAATACCAAAACAAATCAGACAACATAAGAAAAAATGACTCTTCAAAAATTCTATTAATTTCAAAGGCCATTATGTATTTTATTTTTTCCCTTGCCTTTTATTAGTTTACAAATGACAGTTTTTTTTACTAGTACTCTTTATTATGTATTATGAAGAATATCACCAGTATTAATATGGATTTTTTGGCAACATACAACAGGACAACAGGGAGAAAAAAATTGCAGCTTTATGTATAAAGAGCTGTAAAACATGAAGATATTGAGAAATAAATTTTATTCTTGAATTTATGGCAAGTCATTTGCAATGATATACTTTTTCCAAGACAAATGCACAGTAGGAATTTAACCTATTACTAAATAAAATCAGTATTTCAATATTTAAGTTTATATATTATTAATTCATGGCATAATAGAGAAATAAGTCTTGCCATCCTTTTTTTTTTTTTTTTTCAAGGAAGAAGGAAACAGTATTTCTGAAAAAGTTAATTCAAGATTTATAAATAAAGTAAACAAATATTCAGATGGGCTTAAATTCAAGTGCTATAGATTGTTTCCCTTCTTCTTCAATATTAAGAGACAATGGTATATTTAGGAGTTTTGCTGTGGTACAGTATTTGTAATTTTAGTCAAGGTGCCAGGATACAACAACACGGGTTCATGCACTTTCAAGACAGAGGAAACAGAAACCAAAGGGGTTAGAAGGATCTAAGAAGTTAAAAGGGTGTTAAGTGTAGCAGAGAAAGATAGAGTTTTGATTCTATTTGCCAAAAGCACAGAGATACACTTTTTACTTTCCAAACAAATTCCCTCGACACAGACCACTGCAAGGAAGCCAAGATAACACCAGCAACTGAGCCTTCTCTGAGAGAACCATTTCTGAGTTAATAATCACAAGTCAAGGACCAACAGCCCAAAATGAAAGGAGAAATGATGCAATAGGCTTTGCAATATAATGCTACAGTCGATAAGAAAAAATCAAAATGATGCAGTGAGCAGTCACAAAAGAATATGAAACACTAGAACTGAGAACAGTTTTGAAGTTATTTGAAAGTTCGATCCCAAACTTCCACAGACTGTCTTCTGTATTTCCAAATGTCTGCTAAACTTCTGCAAATAAATTCTCATCAGCTATCTCAAAGCCTTATTCTCATCTCCGTCTCCATTCCTTAACTCCTCCTCATTGATGTCCCTTTAGTCCCTCCTAGTGCCTAAGGCACTTGACTGCTAACCACAAGGCTGGCGGTTCAAACCCACCAGCCACTCCTTGGAAGAAAGATGGGGCAATCTACTTCCGTAGTGATACTGCCTCAGACACCCAAGGAGGGGTCGCTATGAGTCAGGTCCGACACGACGGCACATAACAACAACAACAACAACATCTTCCTAAATGTCATCTAAATTATCTTTCTGAAATACCTATCATATAATTTTGTTTCTCACCTTACCTACTTCTTCAAACTGAGAATTAGGTTTTCAGATCCTTCAGTATCTTTCCTTACACAGACCTACCTTTTTAGCCCTAACCTTCTTACAGCACGAGCAGCACCCTTACCTGACTGGGACAATATCATCTCCTGCTCTTTGGACAAATCTCTGAATTGTTACACCTCTATTGACCATTGCAAACTTTAAAGTCCAAACTAAATACCATCTTCTTTACCATCTTGACCTAACTCCTCATCTCCACACCTGTCATTAGAAGATTTAATTCCTCTATCTTCTGTGCTTCACAAACACTTTATTCATACACGTAGCATAACAGGTCTCTCCCTAACTACAGTTTGTTTATATATATATATTTGTTGTTGTTATGTGTTGTAGAGTCAGATCAGACTCATAGACCCCTCCCTTTGGTTTCATAGACCCCTCCCTTTGGTTTCTGAGGCAGTGTCACTACCGAAGTAGATTGCCCAACCTTTCTTCTGAGGAGTGGCTGGTGGGTTAGAACCACCAGCCTTCTGGTTAACAGGCAAGTACCTTAGGCACTGCACTACCAGAGCTCTCTCTATATATCTTTCTCTTTGTG
>NW_006921609.1:12432791-12460917 GCF_000298275.1 Orycteropus afer afer | reverse complement strand
GCCACCAGAGCTCCTACACACACACACACACACATATACATAGCTTCTTCTACACTGTGGAATTCCAGAAGTTAGAAACTCATAATTCATTTATTGAATTAAATGTCTTTAACATTTTCATTATGCACTGTAAACTCTATATGGGATCCTATTTTATATGTAATTTCCTAGCCATATCCTAGATTTTATTTATAGAAAGAGTATCTTCATAGTTACTCCTGGACAAAATTTTAAAATAAAGATTATGTTTGGTAACTCTTGTTGAGTACTTAGAAAATGAGGAAAGCTATGATCCAAAATGAGAAAGTAAAAATTTAATTTGAATGTATCTTGATTTTTGTTGGATGGAATTTAATACTGATCTTCATCAATATTTTATACAAATTAATGTAATAAAATTACATTTTGAAGACTGGTTAAAAAATAAATAATGATTTTCTTTGTTTTTTACTTCTCATTTTTGCTTACACATCTTAACTCATTTGGGCTTTTTTTTTTTTCTTTTTTAATTCTCCATTCCCTGCTACAGCAAGCTGAGAAATATCTAGTTCTGCTTATTTTATTTAAGCTGGGTTGCTAATGTGACTTCAGCCTGAGCATCTAGTAAATTTACAAATTCAGACTCAAACTGCAAATCTTTGGACAAAAATCTGCACCACGGCAGTGTCATTAAAGAAATGTCATCCTCTGAGGTTTCCTCATACAGCATTAGCTTCATTTTCCAAAAACATGCCTATTCATCTCCAAGTCCAATATTTATATGAGGATTTTTTTTACAAAGATTTGTAATTTCCTAAACAAATCATCTAGGAGTTTCTGAGTTGTGCAGACAGGTAATGTACTCAAATGCCAACGGTAAGGTTGAAAGTTTGAGTCCATCCAGATGTGCCTTGAAAGAAGGGCCTGGTGATCTACTTCTGGACGATCAGCCATTGAAAACTCTATGGAGCACAATTGTCCTCTGACACACTTGGGGTCATCTGGGAAGAATCAATTCCATGGCAAGGGAAATCATCTACTTTTCTGCCATTGCACTTGTATTCTTTCTTTCAGTTTTTAATGTTCCTTGCAAGGCCCTCAGAAATCCCACTAATCCATCAAGTTTTTCCTGACATTTTTTCCCCCTTCTCTGTGAAGAGAAAGTGGCATGGAAGACAGGGCTTCAAGAGGGTATTGGTCAATACAAACAGATCACCAGCCTACTCTTTCTATTTCATTCTCTGTAAGAGCAAAGGGACTAGAGAGATGACTTCAGAGTTGAACAGATGTGTGCCACTGAGGTTGGGCATGGTGCGCAATTAGAATTCTCATCACCTAAGACTAAAGAGAGAGAAAACTCTAATGTTAGTGTCACTGTCTTGGCCTTTAATATGGAGGGCAAAAACATAAACAGAAGACTTTCTTTCCTTGTCTTTCTGTCTCTCCATCTTTATCTTTCATACCATCTCATCTCTACTTGTGTATACTATGTAATAGGTACTTTTGTGAGGAATATTTTTAAAGATATTTGATAATCCTCCATGAATAAAGAGTATAGAAGATATGTTATACTTCACATTTTTCCATGCTGCTAAATACTTTAAATTTATTTAACTAGTACTGTTTTCACCTCTGTGGCTACCATTCTTCCTCTCTTTTACGTTTAGTATCAGAAATGATTTGAAGACAAAAATTGGAAGAAAATAGACATTGATTCTTACGTTAAAATGTAGGCAATTTTTGTGATAATTGGTGACCAATGAAATGAACGTCATGTGAAAACAGCTCAGTTAGGGATTATTTGCAAATTACAAGCAATGCATACCAACTTGACACTTTATAGCCCCTACACAATCAATACATATTTAAACATTTAGTGAAAAATGAATTTATGTCACATAACCAAATTTATTTGTGTTTGCATTTTCAACTTTTCCAAATTTCTCAGGTTTAAATTTGCTGAAAGGCCAAAAAAATACCTCAGTTTTATTCAGGTTGCTAAAGAAGAAATCCACATAGGACATTAAATTGTTGCTCAAATGTTACTGAGCAGTAAAATACCATGATAAAGTGGCATCTTGCTGTGTCTCTATTACTTTTTCAGCACTAAAATTAATTTATGATCAGTCATC
This sequence comes from Orycteropus afer afer, assembly GCF_000298275.1. Lineage (NCBI taxonomy): Eukaryota > Metazoa > Chordata > Mammalia > Tubulidentata > Orycteropodidae > Orycteropus > Orycteropus afer. The sequence continues at coordinate 12,458,806 of NW_006921609.1, read as the reverse complement.
AATTCATTTACATGTCATTATATGCTAAATCCTTCCTTGCTGATAAATGCTTATCCTTGGATCCATTAAGCTAGAGTAAAGTCTGTGCTTTATAATATGACCCTGCTAATTGTTGCATTACCATTTTTATGAGATACAGAAACTAGTTATGGGTCTTCCATTTTTTTAGTCAATATTTAATCCAGGAACTCTTCATATTAAGTGCAATCTGTCTAACTATTTGTTAAGTAAAATCTTCAGCTGTAAGTGTGTTTGGACAAATCAATCCAAATATTGACCACTGCCTAGATGTGGAAGCCGTGTCTAATCTATAGAAGTTCTTATTTCACTGAAACATATTGAATATTCAACAATTCTGCCTATGCTCCTCAGAAAGAAAGGGATATTCGTTACACATGCACAGCAAAATAAGCAATTGAAAAAAATCTTCCTTGGGACATGTGGTAGTTAAATTTCCTTGTCAACTTGGCTGGGCCTGGTTGAGTGGCTGGGCAGCTGGTGGTAGTTGTTCCCCATGATGAGACTGGCAATGAACTCCATGGTAGGATCTACCACAAGCAACTTAGTAGCTGCTTTTGGGATGTGGTCTGTTTCTTGTATATAAGAAGAAGCCTTGGGGATAGTATCTAGCTTATGGCACACTTGGACCCTGCGTGTAGCTGTGTAATTGTTCAGCAGCCTGCCATGCTCTGCCAACCTTGGGACTTACAATGGACTTGAATTAATGGTTTGGTAACATCAGGACTGTGACTTTTTACTTGTCAACCTTGGGCTTGGCAGCCTCAGCAGCCATTAGCTGTCTAAATGAAGAAAAAGCCTCTAGCTTCAGTGGGCTGGGAGTTGGAGGCAAAGCTGAAGCCCAAGCCTGAGGTGTTTTCAACCAGATCCTAGAGGCTGGCACTTTGAACTTGGACTTAAAGCCTCCAAATTGTAAGAATAAACTCCTATTTGTTAAGTCCATTCCATTTGTGGTATATTTCTGTCAGAGCAGCACTAGGTAACCAGAACAGGACATATGACACCTGTTAACTTATTTATCAAAGATAAAAATTGCACATATAAGATTTCCCTTTCACCATTTACATTTAGAAATTAATGTTTCATTTGTTTTTAAATACATCAGTGCTGTGGAGGTCATGCAAGAAACCAATTTAATTCTTTTCGCATTATCTCTGAAATTTCCCTTAATACTGAAAATATTTTCCTTAAGGTTTTGTAGTGGAAACAAGACTTCAGGTCACACATTTTAGTGGCTGAGGTTCTAAAAGCTGTGTGGTCAAGTCAGATGATGAAACTGCCAGGTTTTATTGTTTTCATACTGATCTGGAGTGGGAGTTACAGTAAAAACCTCCAAAGACATAAAATACAGAAAATTTAGAGCCACGATTTCCTTTCAGCCGTGGTATTTATGGGGGGTCCAGCAGTCAAGGAAAGTTTTATTCATTTCACTTAACAGCATTTACTCTCTCTCAGTTTTACCTTTTGTGATCAGCAAGGCAGTTAGAAAATAATCTTGGCTACAGTCTCAGGGCATTTTCCTCCTGCCCTCTCTCTCATTGCCTGTTGGTTCTTTTTTCCAATTATGGTGTCATTAAATTCAGGAAACACTTACTCTTGGCTCCCACCATGGAAATTATGGAAAGATGTATTGAAAGCACTCCATCTTGCTCCCCAATCATGGTGGGTTTAGCATTTAAAAGGAAATATTATAAGCATATTCCAGAAGACTGAAAAAGTCCTCTATGTTTACTTTCTAGCAAAAAAAACCAGGGTATGATGTGCTATAATCAGAAGATTTTTGTACTTTATAAAACAAAATATGTATAGATTATGAGTTTAAATAAAAACTATAAAACTCAGATCCCTACAGAAAGTACTGATAGAGTTGAATTTTGTTAGAATGAGTCATGATAACTGAACTTAAATATGAGAATAATGCATAATAAAATTACTTTTGAAAATTAATATTTTGATTTTAAGCGATATAGTAAGGACTAACATTTCCAGAAATAAAATTATATGCTGTATTTGTATAAATATATACTTATTCATACACACACTTTCACACACACACACATGCATACAAGAGACACACATGCAACATACATATCATGTAGATGACCTTGAAAAAGGCTTTAACCCCTTTGTGACTCAATTTCCTAATCTATAAAATGAGACTAATTCTAGGATTGTGAGTATGAAAGGAGTTCACATATGTTAAAAATTTAGAACATGGTGGGAAAACTTTAGTTTTTTTTAGTAAAGTGCCAGGTGCTAAATGGTTTACATTTTGCAGTTTTTGTCATATATTCTTCTTGGCTTTTCTAGTTTATCTGTTTCTTGTTTTTCAAAACTGAAAATGTAAAAACCATTCTTAGCTACTTTGGCCAGATGAAAAGTTGGCCACCACTTAGAAGAAAGCTTTGTACTTACTAAGTGCTAGATAAGTGCTAGTTATTAGTATTGAATCTAAATTCATAGCCAAGTAACTGGAAGTAACAGGCATTAAATAAATATTTGTTGTGGGAATAAATTCGGTCCCTGGTGGTTCAAACAGTTAGTGGGCTTGGCTACTAACTGAAAGACTGGAGGCTTGAGTCCACCCAGAGGTGCTCAGAACAAAGATAAAGTGGTCTACTTCTAAAAATCAGCCATTGAAAACCCTATCCAGCACAGTTCCACTCTGACATACATAGGATCACCATGGGTAGAAATTGAATCTATGGCCACTGGTATTGGTGGAAATAATTATAACATATAAAAAGAAATGCACTGCTGTTGAGTTGGATCCAATTCATAGAGACTCTTCCTTGTGTTTCTGAGGTGGTATCACTACAGAAGTAGATTGCCCAATCTTCCTTCTGAGGAATGGCTGATGGGTTTGAACAGCCAGCCTCTGGTTTGCAGTCAAGTGTCTTAGGCACTACGCCCCAGAGCTCCCATAACATCTAAGCAATTTGTGAAGGACTTCTAAAATTTCAAAATGATAGTTCATGAATGGAAAGGGCCAAAAAAAAAAAAAAAAAAGGAGGAAATTATCAGTATTTCCATAGCCCATAATTTAAGTAATGAAAAAGACATATTTGATAAGCAAATATTTGACTATCTTTCTGGTTAGCTTTAGAAATTCTGGAGATGAAACATAACTATTAACTCTATTTAAAACAAATGGTCATTAATTTTATGAAAATGAAAAGATCTATCTGGTAATTTCAGGTGGAAGTAATGAGTATTTATTTGAACCATAAACATTAAGAACTGAAAGTAATTTATGGTGAGATCGGAATGCTTTTTGTGGGCACTTACCATGTTACAAAATAAAAAGCAATGGAAATGGTACTTGTTTTCTGGCCTATGCACTTCACTAAGCACAATTAAAATAACCCTTATATTTCTAAAGAAAAGGAAAGCACTTTAGAACATTATTCATTTGCATGTTGCTTCCTGCAACAGTCTAAATAGATATCCACCTAAGAACCATCTTGTCTGACACATATACACACATATTCTATAGATACACTATTTACCTACATTCATACACAATCTACACACACACAGAATACTTCCAGTCTGATACACACACTCACATATACACACACATACAACTTGTTTTGAGAAATTATATTTACTTCTATCTTTTTACTTATATTTCCTTATCTTACACTTGTCACTAGAAAGCAAATTAAATCTTTAATCATAACTTCCCTACACAATTATTATATAGTAAGAAGAAAACAATTAAAAAGGTTTCCTACTTTTGTATAGAGTAGACCTTGTTTTAGGAAGGAGATGTATTATTCGTGGGAGGAATTATTCATAGAATACATAACTAAACACCCTGAGGTTTTTATGTATGGCAGTAATTAAGTGAATTCAAGAAGGAGAACAGACTTTGTTTTCTTAGCAATAAAAGCTTCATTTGGAATGAACATTATTCTAGTTACAGGAGAAATATAGATTGTTTTTAACCTTAGTCACATTAGAAAGCCTAACATGCTACTAACAGGTTAGCTTGTAAAAATGAAAACTGCCATTTTCCTCATTTATTGATATACTTATCACCTTTGATGTTATAATATTTAATGAAAGAACTACATAGACTATAGCTGATTGCTTTTGCATTAGTATTGCAACTCTTTATTGTGTTTTTAATGGAAAAGGTTTTAGTAAGATATGCAAAAATATGAAGAATTTTACCCTGCAGGAGATTATGGCAAAGGGGCTTAACTTAATAGTGCACTAATAAGTCAGCTCTCTGCATTCAAAGATTTAAACTTTTGCTCTACCATCTTCAGTTGGATTTGGATTTCACATCACAGCAGTGTATCTGCAGTTCTTAAATCTTAATTAGCCGAGCAAGCACACCAGCCTTTGGGTAAGAAGGAACACTGAAAAGTGAGCTCATACATCACACATTGTGTAATTCAGGAAGGGATAGAGAAGAAAATTATAGGTCCTGCTGCTTTTTCATCTCTGACTAGTAAACTAGTTTCCATCAGTGTTTGCAGAACTATCACATACACTCTAACACACAGAGCAAAATCTGTGAAAATGGTGACACTCTTGGAGCAAAAATAAATTAAGAAGGACTGCAGTAAAATATCTTCCAGGATGAAAGATGCCATCCAAGGAAATGTAGACATGTATGAGTTTCTGAGAAGACCTAAATGAAATTCAAAGACCAGACTTAAATCTGTAGTTGCTGTTGTCAGCTGCCATGGCATTGGCCCTAGAATCATGGCAAAACCATGTATAATGGGATCGAACTACTGTGACCTATGGAGTTTTCATTGGCTGGTTTTCTGAAGTAAATTGCCAGCCCTTTCTTTCTTGTCTGTTTAGGTCTGGCAGCTCTGCTGAAACCTATTTAGAATCACATCAATGTACAAGCTTCCACTGACAGATCTGTGACGACTTTGCTTGAGGTCAGTGACCGGGGAACGAAGCTGGGCTTCCTGCATGGAAGGTGACAATGCTATTACTAAACCACCACTGTTCTCTAAATTTGTAGTAGGTATGTCTTAATTGTCATATAAGAAGCCTTTTGTGTCAAAGAATGATACCTAATGGGGGAGAAAGATTGAAATTTTACTCTTCTTCATATTCATTCTGCAGTCATTTGGGGCTGGATTTCTTCCAACAAAATTTGATGAATTAAAGTCCTTGGAAATAAGTTGTGCATCAGTCCTGGGATCACAATAAAAGCATACTGATTTGGTGAAGAAGGCAAGAAGAAGCCAAAGGAGTAAACAGTAAAAATAACTGTATTTCTTGCCAGAGGAGAAATTATTGAATTTAGCACTATAAAATGCATAAATGTATAGCTTATCTCACTATACATTTTGTCCACTTCAAAAATAATATATTTTACAACCTAAGAGAGGCTTATTTTGAAATATTTTGAAGACTTTTGCTTATTTTCATCAGTGAATGATTTTACAGAATGAAATACCAAGAAGTGTTTAAAGATTGCATTCACTTTGTATGTTGCTCCTGATATACAAAATATATCATTTCTAAAAGTCAAGGTTTTTTATGTAATAGACTTGGTTTCCAAGTAGAGTGAACTTTTCATGAAAGCTGTGGATATAATTGAGTTTTCTTTCATGTCTTTAAAGCTCTTTAAAATTCATGAGTTTTCTTATCATTTTTGCAGCAAACCAAAAGTACTTCCCAATCCTTTTTGAATTTTGTGTTTAATATTAACATATTTTAAATGTTACAGAAATAGATGGAGTGGAATAAATCTTACATAAGGGGTATTTGATATTTGATGCATTTTAATATTACAAATCGGTCAGTTATTCCTACTAAATTGGTTCCATTACCTGTCACAGAGCTGTCTAGATTGTCCATACTGGATCCGGGCGTCTGCTCTAGTGCTCTCAGGGGCCTGGGGATTTCTAAAGCTTCCTCTTCATCATCAACATCATCATCTGGAACATCTGTTTCCAAATCGGAAATCAGGGCTCCGGACACATAACCTAATGGTGGAACTGGGGGCTGCGGAGGTTGATTATTGCTTGGAATGTGCCTAGAATTCATAGGGGGTGGGGAACAAAACAAAAAATCGTCATTTGTTAACACCCAAAGCAATTTTAATTAAACAGCATGCTAGATATAGAGTCATGGTAACTAATTTTATCTTCTTCCTTTCTATTACTTAATTTTGTAGCTTAAAGTGCTTTCGTATACTTCAGCAGGAACAATGGACTATGTATACATGCATCACCAAAGACAAAGATAAGGAAACAAAAATCAATCTAGAGTTTTAAATTCTTCTATTGCATTTTATGGGGTGAAAGCTGTGAATTGCTGTCAGTTAATTCTGACTCATGGCAATCCCATGCTTGTCAGAGTAGAACTGTGCTCCATAGGGTTTTCAATGGCTGGGATTTGGGGGGAGTAGATCACCAAGACTTTTTTGCAAGGCAACTTTGGGTGGACTCAAACCTCCAACCTTACAGTTAGCAGCAGACCACATTAACCATTTGAACCACCCAGGGACTCCAGTGGTATGATAAGCAGAGGAAAATTTGACCCATATCTGTGTATAAATAAATCATCCAAAGGAGACTAGGAATATTTGACCAAACAGCTACTTAAAGCTTTTTTTTTTTTTCCCTGTAAAAAAGAACATAACAATTTTCTTCCCAGTTTAATAGTGAGGTTTGCTCATCTTGTAACTTATGGAGCCTGCTAGATCTTAGTAAGAAAAGATGTCACAAAAGGGCTTCGCAGTAAAGATCAAAGCCTAATAGCCTCTGCTCCACTGTGAGCACATTTTCTTCCTTACTTGGCCTTTCTTGCATACTCCCCCATGACTCAGGTTCATTCGCTGTTTCTACTTCTACTTTGTCTCCAGCAGACATGACATTTTTGTGTTCTAGCTACTTAGTTGTGTATCTTTCTCAACAACCAAAGTCAAACTCCTCAAAGGCAGAGCTGAATTCATCTCAGCATTTTCTGTATTTAGAACATTAACATTTTTGACCTTTTATAATGAATGAATATTTCTAATCTCCATCCTCTGAAGTAGATAGCACATGTATTATCACCCCTTTTCCTTTTAGAATTTACTAAAGTGAGGCTCAAATTAAAGCGACTTGTTTCAAATCATATGGCTACTTAAATGTGGAGCTATGCACTGGGTTCTAGTTTGCTGGCTGTCTTAGTTTCTTGTTATTGTTGTTGTTATGTGCCATCGGACCCAACTCATAGCAACCCCTCCTTGGATTTCCAAGGCAGTATCACTGCGGAAGGAGATTGCCCCATCTGCCTTCCGAGGAGTAATGCTGCTATAACAGAAATACCACAAGTGAGCAGCCTTTATAAACATAATTTATTTTTTCAAAGGTTAGAAGGCTAGAAGTACAAATTCAGGGCACCAGGTCTAGGGGAAGTTTCTCTCTTTTAGCTTTGAGGGAAAATCCTTGTCTCAGCTTCTTGTGTTCTTCTCAGGGTTCCTTGGAGATCTTAATGTTGTATCGATCTTTCCCCCACCCATGCTTGCTTGCTTTGGTACCCAATCTGCCTTTTTATATCTCAAAATTGATTTGTTTAAAATACTACACTGAATTCATTAATATAACAAAGAAAACCCCATTCTAAATTGGATTACATCCACAGGTAAAGGGGTTAGGATTCCAATGCATATTTTGAGGGATACAATTCAATGCATAGCACTGGCTTTAAGGTAACTTACAATTCCTCCTAAACTAAAAAGTGTTAAACCAATGTACTTTTTTTCCACCTTAGGTTACTGTAAATAAAGAGTGAATGAACTATAAATTTGACAAATTAAAGTCTTTCCTTTGCCTTGATATAAAAGCATGTAAAGGACCCTGCTATATAACGGGCATCCCTGGTAAGTAAAAATGGTTAATGGGATTGGCTCGAAATTGAAATGTTGAAAGTTTGAGTCCATTCAGAGATACATCAGAAGAAAGGCTTGGTGATCTACTTCCAAAAAACTAGCCTTGAAAACTCAATGGAGCACAGCTCTACTCTGACACACATGGGGCTACTATGAGTTGGATTTGACTCCATGGCAACTGGTTTGATATTGTCTTGTTTTGTTGCTATTTAAGGGAGAGGCAAAACATGTGCTATCTATTTTCACTCTTAACTTTTTAATTAAAGATGCAAGAATATTTTTCTTCATCATTTGCAACTTTTTAGAAAATATTTTATTGTTCCAGAATTCATTTAATATCTCGCTCCCAACTACATTTTGAGTTTGTAATTTACTCCAGTATTAGCAGGATTGTATATCTCTTTTGATGTTTAAACATCAAAGATTTTAGTTCCAGAAGCTACCAAAATATCATCATGCTCAAATTTCTAGTAAAATAGCTCAAGAATTTGAGGTTCAAAGTTATTACTTGGTCATCAATAAAACTCATTCATTGCAACGTCAGGAACAAAATGCAAGTATTCTCACTATTATTACAGAAAATCTTACTCTGAGTGTTGTCTCAAATTCGGTTTGTGAATCAGTGATGGAGTGAATCAAGTGAGGAGCAAGAGAATATAAAGCAATTTCATATACATGATTCATTCACCTCTAATGGTATAGAATTTGGTCCTGGGAAGAAGGGACTAGGCCAATGCAGTAGCCCCACAGAACTGTGATAGCCCTACAACATCTCTTGATGTTAGAAGATTTACCTCTTTGAGTTCACTAGAATTAGGAGATAAACTGAAAAATAGGAAGAGGGCACATACATAACATTTATAAATGTCTTATCAGTGACAGGTACTATGCTGTGCACTTCACAGATCAATAAGAACAGAAGTGGAATCTGAATGCAGTACTTATTAGATGTTCCTCCCCTGATTTCCTGGAGAAGGATATCATGCTCGGTAAAGTGGAGCATCAAGAAAAGAGGGGAAGGCCCTTGATGAGATGGACTGACAGAGTGGCTGCAATGATGAGCTCAGGTATAGCAAGGATTGTAAGACTGGCACAGGACTAGGCAGTGTTTCCTTCTGTTGTACATAGGATTGCTATGAGTCAAAGCTGACTCAACAGCACCTAAAACAACAAACACATGATTCTGAAAAAGAGGCACTTATATACCAGATGGGAAAGTCCTTTGTGAACACATAGAAGCTCATAATTCCAACATGTGGTGTCAGAAAAGGTGTTATAGAGAATTGATGGACTGAGTAAGAATTTAGAAAGATACAGCAAGTAGAGATGAAGTTGTTTGTTCAGTTATTTAGCAAATATCAACTGATAACCTACAATGTGAGGGCACTTTCTAAGTGAGGAACGAGACCCTTGAACAACTCTGTTGAATATCCAACTCTTCTAAATTATAAGAGATACTTCTGACACACTGATTTTGAGGAGCCCTGGTGGTACAATGTTTAAATGCTCTGCTGCTAAATGAAAGGTTGAAGGTTAGAACTCACCAGCTACTTTGCAGGAAAAAAGGTCTGCTGCTCCAGTGAATATTATGGCCTAGGAAAGCCAACAGGGCAGTTCTACTCTCTTACATGGGGTTGCTATGAATCAGAATAGACTCTACAGCACACAACAACAACAACAACGTAATATAGTCAAATATTGTACTAATCACTTAACAAGTATGGACTCATTTAATTCTCACAAAAACTATGGTGTGGAGTAGAAAATTTAACTTTGCCTGAAAAGACATCTAGCCTTTGCTTTGTCTCCTGTGAGGTAATTTCTAAGCTCCTGGAATGTCCTTCCTTATAAATGTGTCTCTGTTTACCTAGAGGTCTTGAGCCACTAGAGAAAGTCTAATATTGTGATTTATGGTAGAAACTTTAAGTCACATGCTATCTGCTAAACCGCTAAAGGGCTGGAGACTGAGATAAGTCATGTAGATATTGTCCATATTTATATGACAGAGCCCCAGTAAAAACTGTAGACACCAATGCTTGGGTGAGCTTTCCTATTTGGCAAAACTCTGTGTGTATTGTCACATACAGCTTCCAGAAGAATAGTACTGTCTGTGATACCTTTGGGGGAAGACAAATGGAAATTTCACATTTGGAACTTTCTTAGAATTTGCCCTATACATCTCATTCCTTAGCTGATTTTAATCAGGGTGTTTTCACTGTAATAAAACATAACAGTGAGTATAACAGTTTCCAGTGAGTTCTGTGTGCAGAATTATTAAATGTGAGGGTAGTCATGGGGACATCTGAACTTAAAATTGGTGTCAGAAGTAAGCAAGGTCTTGTGCATTGCCTTCTAACCTCATATGAGCCAATTATTATTATCACCATCACCCTACAAATAGGGAAACTGAACCATAATAATGCTAAGCAAGCTGTCTAAGATCATAGAGCTAGTAAGTGGCAAAGACAGGTTCCACTCTATGGCAGTGATTTCACCTTGGCTGTAACTCAGTCACAGCCTGGACCAAGAAGCCCAAATCTCTGGGGTTGGAGACCAGGCATAATATGTTTTAAGGTTACCTGCTGATTCCACAATGCAGATAAATTTGATAATACCCTTCAAATCATTTACTTCAGGGCTCCATTAGTTCACTTGAAAGAAATTGTATGAAACTTAAAACGTCTGGCCTCAATATAAATAGTGGTGTTTTACAAAGAAGACTGAAACTATGTAACATGTTCTAACAAGACTGTCTTTGACCTTTGTGAGAATATATGTTATGATTGTTTGAGAAAATGTTCAGGAACTTCTGGTTCTAAAAAAGTACTTAGGTTTGTTATAAAACACATAGTTTTAAATGGTATTCCTGTGGGTTTTTTTTTTTTTTTTATCACTCCGTATGCATATTTAGCTGTGCTTTAAAAATAAATGATTCATTTACACTGAGAATACGAATTATCTACTGAAACTATGAAAAGATGCAAATACAATTTTATAAAAATTTATCTTCAACTACAGGATCTAAACAACAGAAGATAATTACAGGCATGTTATTAAGATTTCATTTTCAAGCATCAGACTTATATGTCACTATTTGAGAAAAGAAAGAATAATAAAGCTGAATAAATTTCCAGAAGTTGTCCCCACTAGTATTTGTCATATTTTTATGGGATATCTAAGTAAACTGAAATTAATACCTGATGAAATTTCGTGGATATTTAAGGAAAAAAAGTAATTTTGTTTTCAACATAGTTTAATTTTTATGCATTTACTGTTACTAGTGTTATTTTATCTGCTTCATTTAATTCAACCCAAAGAAGGGCTTTTCATAACTGACATTGACCATATGTCACTTGCAGAAGCTTATAGTTGCAAATTCACAACCGCATGCAGAATTAATCACAGGCATTTTGAAGACTCTGAAAGGAGTCTCTTGATATGGATTTGGAAATGAGTTCAGGGATAATTGCGTGGAAGCTAATTGTAAATTACAAAATACTCTGGTGTAGACAGAGGCATTTTAGCCCCAAATTCAGCAAATGTAAATTCTTGTCTGGAGTAACTCTTTAACTAGATTACTTTGGTCATATTATTTAACATTTTTCAGTCAATTTCTTTATTTAAATTATTAAAGAGTTGTACAAAATTATTTCTAATCTCAGCTGGATAGTTCCATGAGAATTTCATATAAATTTAATAGTGAGCTAACAGTTCATCTATATGTTGAAGGCATGTATTCCCTGGCCTAATGAGGATTACTTACCATGTTTGTTTTGCTATGTCAAACTGATAGGCCCTTGTCAACTCATCCAGATGAGCCTGCAGCATGGGTTGCATCTCTTCTCTTGGGGATGGAGTAAGAGTTGCAGTGGACTGCTGTCCAAAGGAGATAGCAGGAGAAGAAGCCACTCCTCGAACAGGAGGTGTTGGGACCCGGTCATCGTCTTCCTCCAGTTCATCTTCCATACCCTGGTGCAAGTATGTTTGTACTGGTAAAGGTGGGCACCAGCTATCACTGTCATAGCTGAAAGTAAATTAAAAAAAAAAAAAAAGAGAGCACATTGACATGTACACATACACACAATTATACTGACTATAAAAGCCATATAGTATCCAAAATGTTCTCTCAGTTTATTTCCTCCTGATCTTGTTGTTAACTATAGTAAACCACATGACTGTTATCTTAATTTCTAATCGTAACCACATCTGTTATCTATCTCTGTGTCTCAATTTATTCTAAAAAGACCTGATTAGCTAATTATTACACCACAGTTACAAAAGGCAATACAATTTCCAACAAAGTTATTAATGTGGAAAAAATAAATTGCTAATTAAAGACGACTAATGAATTCAGTGCTTGTATATTTAAACCTTTTCTTGCACAGTCTATCCTTGTGAATGAAAAGAATATGCCAATAGAGATGACTGATTATCTAAAAAATTTTTAAGATTTTTATTTACTCTTATTCTAGATCTATCCTCTATCACTCTATATATCAGTCATTGTGATTTTGTGATAAAAATATATTCAATATAATTTTGATTCTCTTAATAGTCTCTTAGAAACTAATGATTCCTTTTATTGCAACATCTAAATTCAAATCTACAAAACAGAAATTCAAACCTCTTTCTATAAAATGTATTTTTAAAAAAAGTAACAGTTTAAAATTGGACATTCTAACTTTTAGAGATTTTGCCCTAAGAATATTGAATATTAATTCAAAAAGTATTTATTATAATGAAAAACAGTAGCATTTCCTTTTATATTGTCTTTGGAGTACTTTAGTTTTAGAAATCAAATAGATCTTAAAATATTTTACTCAGTGACTTGAGGATAAGATAAACAATATTATTGAATATAATTATCCTATAAATTCAACCTCTTTAATATCTCCTGAATTCATTACCTACACGTTATCGTTACTTCCACCATCACAGATCAGTCTCATGTGAACAAGCTCACTAGCTTTCCTGGTCTCTCAGGATGTCATAAGCACCTCTTGCATTCTATCCTCCATAAAGGCAGCAGGATTATTTTTCTGAAATTTTCATCATATCACAGCTATGCTTAAAATACTCAGTGATTCTCACTAAGAAAAAAATCCAAACTCATTAACTGGACATAGAAAACCCTTCTCCATCCGACTAGCCTATATTTCTAGCTTCATTTCCCAGACATCAACAACTCTCCATTTGTTGTTAGGGCCTTCATATGGTTGTCCACAAATCATCTGCATGTGAGCTTCTGCTCTTACTTCAAGGCTTAGTTCAGATATCATTATTTTTGGGAAACCTTTCTCCCACTTCTATAAGAAATTGATCCCAATTCCAAAACACTTTTTTGTGCCACTTCTCATATTATATTAGAATCATTTGTTTCTGTCTCTATTTCCCTGCTACTACTCTGTGAGATCTTTAAACTTAAGAACTCTAAATTCTCAGTAACTATTGTGTCTGTGTCTGACACAAGAAAGGTATTTAACAAGGAAACTGAAAATACAATAAATATGTATGTATATACTTCGTCTTGCTCTCACTTACAAAAACTTGTTGTTGGTGCTGTTGCACTCAAAGTGCTGTTGACTTGGCTCCAAGTCACAGTGACCCCATGTAATGAAACACTGCCCAGTGCTGTGCCATCTTAACAATCATTTCTATGTTTGAGGCCACTGTTGCATCTCACTGAGTGTCTTCCTTTTTTTCACTGTCTTTCTAATTTACCAGAAATAATGTCTTTCTCCAGGGACTAGGCCCTCATTGATAACATGTTCAGGGTACATTAGACCAAGTTCCGCCATCTTCACTTCTAAGGAGCATTCTGGCTGTATGTCTTTCAAGACAGATTTGTTCATTCTTCTTATAGCTCAGGGAGGGTCCATTCAATATTCTTTGCTCACACTCTAATTCAAAGGCATCAATTCTTCTTCAGATTTACTTATTCATTGTCCAGCTTTCACATGCATATGAAGTAATTGAAAATACTATGGCTTGGGTCAGGTGCACTTTAGTCCTCAAAGTGGCATCTTTGCTTTTTAACACTTTAAAGAGGTCTTTTGCAGCAGATTTGCCTAATGTAATAGGTCATTTGATTTCTTGACTGCTGCTGCCCTGAGGGTCAATTATGGAGCCAAATAAAATTAAATCCTTGACAACGTCAATATTTTCTGTTTATCATGATGTTGTTTATTGGTCTAGTTGTGAGGATTTTTGTTTTCTTTCTGTTGAAGTGTAATACATACTGAATGCTGTAGTTTTTGACCTTCATCGCGAAGTGCTTCAAATCCTCTTTGCTTTCAGCAAGGAAGGTTGTGTCATCTGCATATCACAGGTTGGTAATGGCTCTTCCTCCAATTCTGATGCTGCATTCTTTATTATATTGGAGCTCTGGTGGCATAGTGCCTAAGGCATTTGACTGCTAACCAGAAGGCTGGAGGTTCAAACCCACCAGCCACTCCTTGGAAAGAAGGTTGGGTAATATACTTCTGTAGTGATACCGTCTCTGAAACCCAAGGAGGGGTCGCTAAGAGTTGGATCCAACTCAACAGCAGTCCAGCTTTTCCGATTATTTGCTCAGCCTACAATATGGTGAGCTCTGGTAGCATAGTGGCTAAAGCACTTGACTGCTAACCAGAAGGCTGGCGGTTCAAATCCACCAGCCACTCCTCGGAAGGAAGGTTGGGCAATCCTACTTCCGTAGTGATACTGCCTCGGAAACCCAAGGAGGGGTCGCTATGAGTCGTGGCCGACTCGACGGCACATAACAACAACAACAACAACAATATGGTGAAAGGATACATACGTTCTTCCTGGTTTTAAACATGTAGTATTGTCCTTTCTGTTTGAACTGCCATCTCTTAGTCTATATACAGTTTCTGTCTGCATGAGCACAACTAAGTGTTCTGGAATCCCCCTTCTTTGCAATAATATCTGTCATGATCTACATGGTTGAATGCTTTTGTATAGTCAATAAAACACAGGTAAACATCTTTCAGGTATGTCTGCTTTCAGCTAAGATCCATTTGAAATCAGCAATGATTTCCCTTATTCCATATCCTCTTCTGAATCCAGTTTGAATTTCTGGCAGTTTCTTGTTAATGTACTGCTACAACCACTTTTTAACTATCTTCAGCAAAATTTTACTTGCATGTGATATAATGATATAGTTTGATAATTTCCACATTTTATAAGATCACCTTTCTTTGAAATGGGTACAAAATGACCAACATCAAGTTGTAAATTTCCAAATGATTCCCAGATATTTTCTGATGAGTGTTGTTTCACTTTTCCTGTACAAAACTGAGTTTATCATCTATTTATTTGACAGTCATGTAACAGACAAGAAGATGTATTTCACAGAGTGTATATTCCAGTGCAGGCAGACTGAGATTAAACAAATAATTTACACAACAGAGTCTTATGTGAGTAGACCCACATACCATTGGGTGATGCAAATGTTTAACATGCTTGGCTGCTGACCATAATGTTGGAAGTTCAAGTCTATTTAGAGGCACTTCAGAAGAAAAGCCTAGTGTTCTATTTCTGAAAAACCAGGCATTGAAGACCTCATGGAACACAATTCTACTCTGACACACATTGGGTCACATGTGAGTCAGGGTTGATTGGTTGACAAATAACAAGAAGTGTTAAATTAATTCTAAAGTCTCCTTTAGAAAAGGGGATGTTTTAAATAGAACATGAAGAAGAAGAGGAATGTGAATTTCTTGCTGACAAGTGCAGGAACCAGAAGAAGAAAGTTAGGCATAGATGAAACAGGAGAAGTAAAGATGGGTAATCACAGAGAGACTCATCAGT
Organism: Orycteropus afer afer; assembly: GCF_000298275.1. Taxonomy (NCBI): domain Eukaryota; kingdom Metazoa; phylum Chordata; class Mammalia; order Tubulidentata; family Orycteropodidae; genus Orycteropus; species Orycteropus afer. The sequence goes on along the minus strand of NW_006921609.1, from coordinate 12,443,118 downwards.
TCTGAGAAAGTTTGAATTTGGCACATGGGTGATGTATCAATAGTCACTGATAAAAGAATATAAGAAATGATATATTTCACCATATGTCAAAATAATCCTTGACAGTTCAGTCTCCCTGGACCCCTAAACTCATTTCACCAGATTCCAAATGTTCTTCCTTCAAAGATAAGTTTACCTTTAACTTCATTCTTTTCATTTTCCAGTGACTTTTTCCTTCTTGATGAGGCTATCTGAATGAACTTCTAACTTACTGAGTTACAAACCAAAGTGTTTCAGAAGTATTGCACAGTTTGATAGAAATATTTCTTCTTAAATACCATTTATATTACAGTCAAACAATAGGTACACTTCAATGCATTACAAATAATATTTATATACTAGAAAATAATATTTGTTACATTTATTCCCATTAAATGACTACACTACTATCAATCAACTGAAAAAAATATTGTCCAAAAAGAACACCATCTTGAACAGTTTCATGTGCTAGAGATCACAGTCAGATTTCATTTGAAAAAAAAGTTCTGTTTCTTAAACCTTTTGCAACCCACCGTACAAGTTGCTTTTTTTTTTTTTGCATTTATTTATTTTTTATCCATCTTTAATAAATTCTGCACATTAATTATAAATTTATCTATTGAAATATCAGTATTGTCCAAACAAAAACATTTACTAATTTTCACTTTATCCTTTCTATTACCAAGAGAATCCTCAAGTTAAGTTATGAGATGTTTTTAACTGTTCCTCAACAGAATCTCTTGCTCATAATAAATTGGTCTGTTTTCTTCTTTGAATTTTTTGTATTTTCTTTATATTTTCCTTCTTGGTGTATTAGTTTATAGAATTCAACCTATTGCAAACAAGGTGCACCTAATTCTACCTATCTTAATCTTACAAATTCTCAAGCTATAGTTAAATCACATACCTTTATTTATAAAGATTTCACTGACAAGGCTAACCAGTGATGATATATTACTCTCCTGAAGTTATATTGACAATATTTTGCACATTTATTTAAAAATTGATTATTAGATACTGTCTTATATGATTTTCAATTGTTGCTTTCTTCTAACTGTTGGCAAGTATATTTTAGTTTTTATCTGTTTACATACTTATAGTATTTTTTCCTTAATTGATTATTTAAGCTACATTACAATTGGGGTATTGTACTATTCCTTTTTTTTTTTTTAACCACATGTAACATAGTATGTACAAAATGGTAGGTGATTGAAGCATATTTACTTATTTAAAATGTAAATACACAAATTGCTCCATTAATCAAGATACTTAGATTTGTCCTTTTTTTTCCATGTAAATTATTTTTTGACTTTAGATAATGTACTGTTAAGTCAAACAAATTTATGTGTAAGGCTACTCAAAAAGCATGTGTTACTGCTCATTTACTTAAATTTTCAACATTCTAAATTATTACTCTTCTACTTTATAATTAAATCTACTGCACAATTGTTCCAAAAGGATACTTTTTGTGTGCCATAAGTAATATGCATTTTTTTTTTACATTACAATGACATGTTCAGGATCTCTGGTGGCACAGTGATAAGGCACTTGACTGCTAACCAGAAGCTCAGTGGTTCAAACCCACCAGCGGCTCTATGGAAGGAAGATTGGGTGATCTACTTCTGTAAAGATTTACAACCTTGGAAACCCAAACGGGGGTCACTGTGAGTTGAAATCGACTTGATGAGAGGGAGTTTGGTTTGGTTTTAGTGACAAATTATCAGTAATATTATGCATTTGGGTAAAGAAAGAACATGTTTATATATTAATTTTTTTAAACAGAAATAATCATCTACCCCCTAAAATTTCCCTACTTCATAGTTAGTATTCTTATTTTCATATATATGTCTGTGTCTATACACACACACACACACACACACACACACATAGAACAATCATGTAACAGACCAGATGTATTTCATAGAGTGTATATTCTAGTGGAGGCAGACTGAAATTAAACAAATAATTTACACCACAGAGTCTTATGTGAATATGCCCACATGTCCTTGGGTTGTGCAAATGGTTAACATGCTTTATATATAATAAAAAAACATAAAAGAATATGGGAGAATGAAGTCATATGTGAGAGGGAGAGAGAAAGGAAGAGAGGGACAGAAGGAGAGAGGGAGAAAGGGAGCATGCCTTCTGGTAGTATAGTGGATAAGGCACTTGGCTGCTAACCAGAAGGTCAGTGGATCAAACCTGGTCCAGCAGCACTGTGGAAGGAAGATGGGATGATCTACTTCCATAAAGATTTACAGCTTTGGAAACCCAATGAAGTTTGTTATGAGTCAGAATCAACACAATGGCAGTGAGTTTGGTTTTGGTTTTATATTTATAACTATATCTGTATCTATCATGTTAAGGTAGCATATAAGAAATTATAAATAATTGTACATGACTCACTTTTTATTTTTCAAATCATGTTATCAGGTGAAGTAGAATCTTGCCATATAAACGTTACCTTGGATATTATACAAACATATTGCATAATGTATTAAATGACTAAGAAGATATTTCCTTAGCAATTCATTTTCACTAGAATTGATTTTATCATCAATTGTCTCATGCTTTTCTGTAAAGTGACACTTTCGATAATCTACAACAGGAGTGAGTTTATTGACCCCTGTGGGAGATAAGCAGAGCTGGGAAAAGTTCACGGATTTATCTAAGCAGTTTGAGCAGAAGGAGGAAAAATGGAGTGGGGGAGAGAAGGGGGGGGAGACAAAGAGAGAGGGAGAAAGAGGGAGGGTCCACAGTACTTACTGCTGGACCAGGTTTGATCCACTGACCGTCTGGTTAGAGAGGGAGAGAAAGTAGTAGGAAAAGAAGATGAAAGACTTATGGGCAAGAAAGTAACAGATGTTACTTTCTTTAAATGTGAAGACAATTGTAGCTTTGTTTTTTTAGTTTCCTTTACAGTTACTGAAATACATCTTATTTGAATGATGGAATTTCAGTTTTTTCTTGTAGCAAAATAAAAAATAAAAAGACTGTGAAAATGTTATTAATGCCAAACTAAAAGGTCTTTTGGCCAACCTTTGCTAGAGAAGCTTTTGTTGTTTGAGTTATTGTCAGTCAAATATGAGACACAAAATTATCTGTATTGCCTTGTGAATAATGAGAAAGATGACAACTAATCAATGTTGCATGTGAACTAACTTGTTAAAGGCCAGATACAAATACCAGATTACTAATAAAAATACAATAAATTTCAAAACCAGCAAAAGCTTGCCAATCTCTAATTATAATCACAAAGCAAGCACCGGTTTTGCATCCAATTGCTACTGAGTTCTTCCTAGCATCATATGATTACAATAAAAAAGCATTTTATTTATAGCTAGGGACTAATACATTTTGACACATTTTTGTCAAGCTTAGTGCAGCTTATAAATGAGAAAGAACATTCACCATTGTTCCCATAGTGCCATAGTATAAGTTGTTGTTGTTGTTGTTATGTGTCGTCGAATCGGACCCGACTTATAGTGACCCCTCCTTGAGTTTCCGAGGAGGTATCTCTATGGAAGTAGATTGCCCAACCTTCCTTCCGAGGAGTGACTGGTAAGTTTGAACCGCCAGCCTTCTGGTTAGCAGTCAAGTGCCTTAGGCACTACACTACCAGAGCTCCTTCATAGTATAAGAGTAACAAATATAGGTATGCTTTGGTCAATGTCCACTATACCTTCTGTGAGATAGGATGTTATGTGATTTGAACCTTGTGCAAACACTATATTATATGTAGTATGTTTGTATATATTCAATACATATATATCAAAGTAAGCCCACTCAAGTTGTTCTGCCTCTACATTAGTGCCAGGAGCCTTGGGGTTTGTAAATGGTGCTCTCAGAGAAGCTAGTAGAACCATATCATAAACAGATGTCCCTACGGATAGACTGAGCTGATGCTGCCCCAGAATCTCCCTCATAGCCACTGCTCTAGGGTGGTTGATAAGCTGCAGCAGCCACAAACTTGATGCCAGCCCTGTCTCCTGGCATCCTTCCAAGCAACCCTCTCTGCTGTCTGGGAATAAACAATATTCAGAGTATACCCATACTTTGTATTTGGACACTGATTCGATAAATTCTTGATAATAAATATTGTGGGGAAAAAAAAAAACCAGCTTGGTTTAAGAAAGGCTTAGAAAATAAATTGGTGATATCAAAGCTTTTAGGAATACCATTTAGTGCTATGATTAAATCCAAAAGAAAATATTTTCAATATTGTAAGCATTCTGAGCTAGGTATATATCCAAAATCTCACCTTTTCCCTCCATCCTACTGCAATTTCATTACTGCACATTTTCAAGACACAGTCATTCTGCTGAAATACTCCATACATTTTCTGCCTGTCATCAGTTTCTTGTCCTCCAAGGCACCACCTGTATGCCAATATCTGAATTCCTACACGACATACACATTTTCACAACTTGACCACAAGATACTTTCTCAGATTTATCTCCTACCTTATATATGGCTCAAACTCAACATTGTACACTACCTACCAATTGCTGAAGGAAACAGAGAAGAGAACAGAATGTAATTTGATTAATCTTACAATAGAGCAGTAAATTTAAGAAAAATGAAAAATAAAGGAAAGGCAATTAACACTAACCAGGAATTGAGTTGAGTTTCAAAAGAAAAGCACAGAGTACTAAGAACATCTAATGCAGCTATTTGCTTTTTCCTGTCTTCTTATTAAGGAATGCTGGTGGTGCAGTGGTTATAGTGCTCAGTTCCTAATCTAAAAGTCAGTGGTTCCAACCCATCAGCAACTCCATAGGAGAAAAAATTGGTGGTCTGCTTCTATAAAGAACGCCTTGGAAATACTATAGAGCAGTTCTAATCTTTCTTTTAGGGTTGCTATGAGTTGGAATTGACTCAGTGGCAGTAGGTATTTGGTTTGGATCTTCTCATTATTTATTTATTTTTTTCCCCAACCTTTGGCCAGCACAATTTCTCTCCATTTGCACCTCAAATGGTGACATTAGTTATATTTTGTTGTAATTGTTTAGTAACAGTATATCCTAACACACAGGTTACTTTATGTTAAGGCTGTTTCTTGTTATCTATTGCCTTATAGTTTTGGCTCAAAGCCTGGCACCCAACAGCCACACAACTTGTTACTATTATTTTTAAACAAATGATTCAAGATTCATCTGAGAAGTCATCACCCATAAGCTTTCTCCATGCCTCCCTATCACACATGAATATGCTTTTTAGAAGTCAAATTATTGTTTTGAACACATTGATCCTCAAGGGCTCATCCTACAACATGCGTGTGTATATTGGGGTGAGGTAGTAGTGTCTGCTCTCTACTTCTCTCTCCTGTAAGGCAGGAGATATGCCCTGAGGGCATATATCAGAGCTCCACTTTTAATTGTATATTCATCTCTTTCATCACTGTTGTTTCCCTTTCTAGCCAGCACTGGCTTAGTATTTCTCATGCACTTGAAAAAAATGATTGTTGAAAAGTTCTTTACTACGACATGATAAAATACAATAGCAATAAATATATCATCTTGATTGTTAGAAATAAAAGTCATTAAAAGGAAAAAAGTGAATTCTAAATGGTTGTATTTAAAGAAAAGTCCTATAATTGAATTACGAAGGTTTCCAGTAAAGGCATATTATTGTTACATTGTTAGGTGCCATTGAGTTGGCTCAAACTCATAGTAACCCTTTGTACAACAGAACAAAACACAAGCACATGCTCACTAATATTCTTTTTTAGTATCATAAGGTTTATTCTCATCGTATATAACTTTAAAAATATGTATTTATTAAAAAAAAAAGAAAAGAACTTTCAAGTGCTAGCCTTAAGAACCTGAACCAAAGATAGTAGAATAGTAGACTAGCTACACAGACCCTCTTCAACAAAGAAAAGAGAACCAATTGACAAAGACACAGAAGATAATTCTGGAGCCTGGAGCTTTGAAAGAAAGGATATAGGACTGGATTAAATACTGACTAGTAGAAGAACTTGAATGAAAACAGTGAATAAGGAGACAAATGGAACTGTGGACTGTCAGCTATCCTGACAGTAGGGACAGTTGGATATTTCCAAGTGGTGTTGTTGTTGTTATGTGCCGTCGAGTTGGACCCAACTCATAGTGACCCCTCCTTGGGTTTCTGAGGCAGTGTCACTACAGAAGTAGATTGCCCAACCTTTCTTCCAAGGAGTGGCTGGTGGGTTTAAACTGCCAGCCTTCTGGTTAGCAGTCAAGTGCCTTAGGACCTGAAAATTAACCTAAAAATTGACCTTACTCACCAAGGGCTGCATGGACAACTGCTCTGGTGGCTTAAGACTAAAAATGGAAACAGCAAAGAAGGTGACAAACTGAGCTTTGGACTTTCAGCTGTCCTGAGGGCATAGCCACTTACCAGCAGTGGACATTTTGGATATTTAAAGCCACAGCATTCTGGTTTAGATTCCAGGCACCTAAGAATAGTCTATACTTGCCAAGGACAGCACAGCCATATGGGAGGCTGATGACTGGAAATGAGACAGGTGGTGAGGGCATAAATGCTGACATGAGTGAAAAGAGGAGCACAGTACCCTGCTTACTCACATCCAAACAAAACAAAGAAAATGACAATTGTGGGCAAATTACTCCAACATACAATCACCAAGTAAGTATAAACACAAAAACATCACAATATCTTGGAGAGAAGAAACCATCACAGTCCACATGAGGAAGCAAGATAAAGCAGTAGAAACATGGGACCAAGCTACAGAGCCAGAATACATCCCTGAGGTGGAAAACGCATTGGAACTCCCTGATAAGGAATTCAAAAGAATTATATTTAAGTATCTTCAACAGATTGAGAGACAGATCAAGGAAAACACAGACAAAATCCTCCAACAATTTCAGAAGAAAATACAAGAACAAAATGACAAAATAAATGAAAAATTAGAAATGATACAAAATCAGATAGTAATCCAGAAGATTGACACTAAATTCTCATAGATAGATAACACATTGAATGGGAAAAGGAGTAGAATTGAGTCAATAGAAGACAGAATTAGTGAGATTGAAGACAAATACGTCAATATTTCTTTGGAAAGCGATCAATCAGAAAAAAAAGATCAAAACAAAATTGAGAAAGGCTAAAGTTCATGTGGGATACCATCAAGAGGAATAACCTACCTCTAATCAGAATTCCAGAACAGGAAGGAACAATAAAACCACAGAGAATATTGTTGAAGATTTGTTGGAAGAGAATTTCCCTGATATGATGTCATTAAAGAAATCCAGTGAACCCCAAATAGCATAGACCACAAAGGAAAATCACAAGGACATATGATCATCAAATTCACCAAAACCAAAGACAAAGAAAGAACCCTGAAAGCAGCATGGGAAAAATGAAAAGTTACCTAAAAAGGGCAACTAGTAAGATTAAGCTCTGATTTAATGGCAGAAACCATACAGGTGAGAAGGCAAAGGGAGAGTATATATATAAAAAAAAAAAAAAAAAACAAGAATTATATACCCAGCAAAATTATCACTCAAATATGATGGTGAAATTAGGACATTTTCAGATAAGCAGAAATTAAGGGAATTTGTGAAAACAAGACCAATATTACAGAGATGTGAAAGGGAGTCCTTTGAACATAGAGCCAATAATAGCAAATAACAACTGACTATTAACACACATGATGACCTAAACCAGAAACCAACCCAGTCAAGGAAGTATCCAAAGGAAATAAGCTTACAAGATTTTAAACAGGGAACCAGATACATCAATTGGCAAATGAAGACAACTACAAATCAAAAAGAGGGAAAAAATAGTGTAGTTACAGAACTTCTAAATGGTGAGGAAGTCAAGATAATTCCATGATAGAACAGAATGTTCTAAACTTGGGAAGAAAATTATAAATCACATAATAACTTCAAAGAAAAATGATAAACCTTCACATAAAATAAAAAAGAGGACAAGCAAAAATATTTAGCAAATTTTAAAACAATACTAACAAAGAAAGGAATAACATGATTCATAAACAAAATGAGCTCAGCATAGAAAATTATTTGGAACACAGTAATCAGCAACATCATGAAAAAACATATAACAAAATGACAGCAACAAATTCATACTTGTCAATAATCACACTGAATGTCAATGGATTAAATGCACCACTCAAGAGATGGAGAATTACAGACTGGATAAGAAAACATAACCCATCAACATGCTGCGTATAAGAGACACATCTTAGAGACAAAGACAAAAATAGACTAAAAATCAAATGTTGGAATAAGATATATCAAGCAAATGGCAATCATAAAAGAGCAGGAGTGGCAATGTTAGTTTCTGATAAATTGACTTTAAGACAAAAACTACCATAAGAGACAAAGAAGGACATTATGTAATGAATAAAGGATTGGTTGAACAAGATTATTGTTGTTGTTGTTGTTGTTATGTGCCATCAAGTCGGCCCTGATGCATAGCAACCCCTTCTTGGGTTTCTGAGGCGGTATCACTATGGTAGTAGATTGCCCAACCTTCCTTCTGAGGAGTGGCTGGTGAGTTTGAACAAGAGTATATAACTGTAATAAATATCTATGGATCCAATGAAAGAGCCCAAAAATACATAAATCAGACTTTAACAGAATTGAAAAGACAAATAGATAACTCCACAGTCATAGGAGAAGATATTAACACACCACTTTCAATCAAATATAGAACAACTGGAAAGAAACTCAACAAAGACACAGAAGAGCTAAACAATACAATCCACCAACTTGGCCTTATAGACATCTATAGAGCACTTCACACAACAACAGCACAATATAGATTCTTTTCAGGTGCATGTGGAGCATTCTCCAGGATATGTCAGGACACAAAGCAAACCTTAATAAATTTAAAAACAATGAAATATTGCAAAGTATTTTCTCAAATCATAATGCTATAAAATTAGAAAGCAACAACAGGAAGATCAACGGGAAAAAAGTAAACACATGGAAACTGAATAACACTCTCCTCGAAACAACTGGGTAATAGAAGAAATAAAAAAAAAAAAATGAAATTAAAAAAAGTCCTTGAAATCAAATGAGAATGAAAACACAACATACCAAAATCTGGGACACAGCAAAACCTGTGATCAGAGACCAATTCATAACAACAAATGTACACATCAAAAAAAGAAGAAAGAGCCAAAATCAACACTTTAAACCAACAACTTCAACATTTAAAAAGATCATGAAAAAAAAGCCTACAGTTACCAGAAGAAAAGAAATAATAAAGATTTGAGCAGAAGTTAATGAAACAGAAAATAGAAAGACAATAGAAAAAATCAACAAGACCAGAAGTTGGTTTTTGAAAAGATTAATAAGATTGACAAACCACTAGCAAATTTAACAAAGGAAACGAGGGAGAGAATATAAATAACACAAGTAAGAAATGTACTGGGTGATGCCACAACAGAAATTAAAAGGATAATATCAGGCTATTATGAAGAACTATACTCCAACAATTTTGAAAATCTAGAAGAAAGGGACAGATTTCTAGAAATATACTACTTACCTAAACTAACATAGACTGAGGGGGAAATTTTAAACAGACCCATAACGAAAGAAGAAATTGAACAAGTCATAAAAAAAAAAAAAAAATTACCAACAAAAAAAAGCCCTGGTCCAGACAACTTCACTGGAGAATTCTACCGAATGTTTAAAGAACTGACACCAATCCTACTCACACTATTCCAGAAAATAGAAAAGGATGGAATTCTCCCAAATTCACTTATGAATCAAGCATAACCTTGATACCAAAACCAGGCAAAGAATCACTAAGAAGAAAAACTACAGTCCAATATTCCTCATGAACATAGATACAAAAATCTTCAACAAAATCCTAACCAATAGACTCCAACAACATATCAAACATATAATACATTATTATGAAGTGGGGTTTGTACAATGTGTGCAAGGATAGGTTAGCATTAGAAAATTAATCAATGTCATCCATCACACAAATAAAACAAAGAGAAAGAACCACATGATCATATCAATCAATGTAAAAGAGACATTTGATAAGATCCAACACCCGTTCTTGCTCAAACTCTCAGCAAAATAGGAATAGAAGGGAAATTCCTCAAAATAATAAAGGGCATACATGCAAAACCAACAGCCAACATTATTCTCAATGGAGAGAGACTGAATCCATTCCCTTGTGAACAGGAACCAGACAAGGATGCCCTCTATAACCTCTTATATTCATAACTGTATTGGAAGTCCTAGCCAAGGCAAGAAAGAGAAATCAGTCATTCAAATTGGTAAGGAAGAAGTAAAACTATCCCTATTTGTGGATGATATTA
>NW_006921609.1:12390294-12430746 GCF_000298275.1 Orycteropus afer afer | reverse complement strand
TCCTACTTCCGTAGTGATACTGCCTCGGAAACCCAAGGAGGGGTCGCTATGAGTCGGGGCCGACTCGACGGCAAACAACAACAACAACAACACCAAAAAAAATAAAAAATAAAATAAAATACTTGGGAATAAATCTCATTAAGGGCACAAAAAGACCTGTACAAAGAAAACTACAAAACACTACTTCAAGAAACCATAAGAGATCTACATAAATGGAAGAACACACCATGCTCGTGGATAGGAAGATTGAACATTGGGAAACATTACCCAAAGTAATCTATACCTTTGATGAAATCATAATCCATATCCCATCAACATTCTTTAAGGATATGGAAAAAACAATCACTAATTTTATATGGAAAGGAAAGACACTTTGGATAAGCAAAGCACTACTGAAGAAGAACAAAGTAGGAGATCTCAAACTCCTGGATCTCAAAACTTACTATACAGCCACAGTAGTTGAAACGGCCTGGTATTGTCACAATGACATACACATAGACTAGTGGAATAGAATTCAGAACCCAGAAATAGATCCACTGACCTATGGTCAGCTGATTTTTGACAAAGGGCTGAAATCTATTAAATGGGGAAGAGATTGTCTCTTTAGCAAGTGGTGCTGACAAAACTGGATATCAATTTGCAGAAAAATGAAACAAGATACATATCTCATACCATATTACATCATACACAAAAGTAACCTTGATGGATCAAAGACTTAAAATTGAAACCTAAAACTATAAAGTTCTTCAAGGAAAAACTAGGGGCAAATTTAAGGGCCCTAATTGGTGGCATAAATACAGTCAAGCATAACCCAAAATGCACAAACAACAGAAGATAAAATAGATGAATGGAACCTTCTAAAAATTAAAATTTTATGTGCTTCAAAAGACTTCTCCAAGAGTAAAATGAGAGCCTACAGATTGGGAAAAAATATTCAGCAATGACATATCTGACATGGGACCTGTTTCTAAAATTTGTAGAAAACTCCAACACCTCAACAACAAAAAGACAAATAATCCAATTTAAAAGTGAGCAGAAAACATGAATAGACACTTCACCAAAGAGGATATTTGGGCGGCCAACAAACACATGAAGGAATGTTCACAATCACTAGCCATCAGAAATATGCAAATCAAAACAATGAGAGATATCATCTGGCCCCAGCACTAATAGCAAAGTTCAATGAGACAGAAAATAACAAATGCAGGCTAGGATGTGGGCAGATTGGGACTCTCAAACACTGCTGGTGGGACTGTAAAATGATATAATCACTGTGGAAAGCAGTATGGTGATTCCTTAAAAAGTTGAAATTAGAAATACCATTTGTCCAGCAATCACACTACTAGATGTATATCCTAAAGAAGTGAGAGCCAGGACAAGAACAGATATATGCACACCCATGTTCATCATAGCACTATTTATGATAGCAAAAAGATGGAAACAACCTAGGTGCCCATCAACAGAAGAATGGATAAGCAAACTGTGGTACATACACACACACACACACAATGGAATACTATGCAACATTCTGAAGAATAATGTAGAATCTGCAAAACACCGCAGAATGTGCATGAACTTGGAAGACATTATGCTGAGTGAAATAAGTCAATCACAGATGGACAAATATTGTATCACTTCATTATTGTAAAAAGTCATGGAAAGGTTTATATATGAAAAAAAACTTTCTTTGTTGCTTATCAGGGGTGGGTGGGGAGGGGAGGGAACACTACAAAAATAAATAATAATAATAAACTGAACCCAAAGAATAAGGATGTTGAATTCTGCTCAAGACTTCTTAGCAATGGTAAAAATTTGAATCAAAGTCTTTGTGTCATGTAGTTGAATTTTTATTTGCTTTAAGTATTAGTACTTGCTGGAAAAATGATATAATATAAAATACATATATAAATATTATATATGTATATAATTTAAAATATATATTATATAAATATAAAATTCATAATATATTTGAAATAGTCAAATATATATATATAGACTATCTAAAATATCAAATGATATTTTAGGGAATATAGACAAAAGAATTTCTAATATATATTCTGGCTGAATATGAAAATAATTCATGATGCCAAAATACGTAAAATACTTTTATTTTGTATCTTATCATTCTGAAAAAAAAAATGTTAAAAAAAAAGTGGCAATGTGTATCACTTCACCCATAAAATGAATATTTCCAATTCTTCTGCTGCCTAATAAAATCAGGTGAGAAATTAAGTATTTATTTTGATTGAAGTAGTTTTATTTCAATAGGTAATAAGCATAATTACAGTTTACTTATTTTCTAAGTAGACTCAGCAGTTTAAAAAAGAAAGGAAAGACTTGCAAATTACCAACAATTCTCATGTGATCTGAATTCACGACTTTATGCTTACAGATGTTTAACAGCTGTTACGTATTGAATTAACCCATCAGTTGCTCTGTGGGAGGAAAGACTTTTTAATCTTCCATAATGATTAAAGACTAGAAAACCCATGTGGCAGTTCTACTCTGTCATATAGGGCCATTATGAGTCCCAAATCTACTCTATGGCATACAACAATTGTATGAACTGAGGCCCCTCAAAATATGTATTGTGATCCTAACCATATACCTGTGGAGATACTCCATTTGGAATACCTTTCTCAGTGGTTGATCCTTTTCCCAGTGGTTGACAATGGTAACCAGGCACCATCTAGTTCTTCTTGAATCATGGTCAAGTAGGCTGAGGTCTGCATGGTCCACTAGTCCCTTGGACTAACAAAGGCTGTAATCTTTACAGAAGCAGAATGCCATATCTTTCTCCTGTGGAGCAACTAGTAGGTTCAAACCACTGACCTTTTAGTTAGCAGCTGAGAGCTTAATCACTCTGTCACCGGGACTCCTTATGTATATACACAATTCATATATACAGTATATATATGTGTGTGTATATGTGTATATATATAGAGAGAAAGAGATTGTTGTTGTTGTTGTTAGGTGCCATCAAGTCATCTCCAATTCATAGTGACCCTGTGTACAGTAGAACGAAACACTGCCCGGTCCTGTGCCAGCCTCACAATCTCTACTATATCTGAGCACATCGCCTTTGCCACCATGTCAATCCATCTTGTTGAGGGCCTTCTCCTCTTTCATTGACCCTCCACTTTACCAAGCATGACATCCTTCTCCAGAGAACGGTCCCTTCTGACAACATGACCAAAGTAGGTGAGACAAAGTCTGGCCATTCTTGCTTCCAAGAAGCTTTCTTGCTGCACTTCATCCAGGACAAATTTGTTAGTTCTTTTAGCAGTCCACAGTACTTTCAGCATTCTTCACCAACACTACAACTCAAAACCATCAACTCTTCTTCAGTCTTCCTTATTCATCATCCAGCTCTCACATGCATATAAGGTGATTGAAAATAACACAGTTTGAGTCAGGCACATCTTAGTCTTCAAGGGGACGTCTTTGCTCTTCAGCACTTGAAAGAGGTCTTTTGCAACAGATTTTCCCAATGCAATACGTATTTATATCTATAGACAGACATATATAAATAAACCCAAACCAAATCCACTGCCATCGAGTAGATTGCAACTCATAGCAACCTCTATTAGTTTTCCAAGGCTGTAAATCTTTACAGAACTAGGCAGCCTCATCTTCCTCCTTTGAAGCAGCTGGTGGGTTTGAACCACCAAGTTTCTGGTTAGCAGCCAATGTCTTAACCACCACGCCACCAAAGCTCCATAGATATATGTATGTATGTATATATGTATGTATGTATTCCATAACCCTGAGAAAAGGCAAATGAGGAATTTTAATGTTATGACATCAAAAGATATAGTTAGGAAATTTACTCTGGAGACATCAAAACAGAAAAGAAATAGAAACAAATTTTACAAGAGTGTATATGTGATTTTTACGTGAGCCAAGACAGGAAATGAAACCATTACTTAAATGTAAATCTTTAAATATTTCTATATAAAGGAAAACGTGGAAAAGGAAAAATTGCCATTACTCTGTATTCTTAGGTGGCATCAAGGCCCAGTCAAAAGAAATGTTGACTTGGGAACAGCGACTCAGGCAGAGAATTTAGAAATTTAAAAAGACTGAGTATGTTTCTTCCAAACTGTTCTTTTTGAAGGTAAAGAATAAAAAAGCATTGACGTCTTTTTGCTTTAAAGTCAAGTAACACAAACTAACAGAGGAAAAGACAAACAAGCAAACACTTGTGAAATGTTGGTAAAGTATAAGGAAACTGGTTACATTCAAAGACCCTCAAAGGAAATTTTCTAGCTTAAAATAGTTTTGTTACAGTGTGCATTGGCTTGAACTTCTTTTATTGTTCCTGCCCCTAAATTTCCATCAAAGCTGATGATTAAAGTCCTACCCACTGACCCAGTCCCTATAATTATTCTATTGTGAGGGAGCTCTACAGTGGGCGCCCTGCTATGGCCAGACATAAAGTCATTAGAGAACTGCTAGGGATGATGAAGAAGGTTGTTTTAATTCCCTTTTCAGCCCTTCTCAGAAGTGGCTCTTTAGTTCACAGAGCTGTGGGTAGTTGCTTTCAAACTAACAAGCAATATTATAAATGGAGGCTGCATTATCATGATTGCAGACAATCTAAAGCACTTGAGGGCCAAGGATTCCAGGTCTTCAATATGTGCTGTTTTGTATTTAGCAGCTAAAAATACATGGATGGTTCAAACAATCAAAAGGGTTAAAAAAATTACAGCCAAAAATAAAAATAAAAAAAAAGGTGGAAGGGAAAAGGAAAAAAAGGAGGGCAAGGAAAAGAGAATAAGAGAATACAAAATAAGGACAGAAATGCACCAAATGGGAGTAGTATAGTCCTTGCAATTTTGTGGGTATATAAATATTTTTTACCCATTTTCTTGCTGATCCACTGCATAGTGTTCCAGCTCTGTGCCAGGAAGGGGCTGGACTGGGGGAGGAGGTAGTGGGACATTGGCCCAGGTTGATCCATTGTTTTTCTGTGGTTTAGAAGCATTTTTATTTTTCTTCTTTTTTCCACCTTTCCCACCTGGAAGTAATAACACATTTATTCAGAGATACTGAATATCAGAACAAACAGAGTACATTTGATGGGAAGACGTACTTCTGTTTTCAAAACACCAGAATTAGTATGTTACGTTATTAAAAGCTATAAACAACAAAAAGAGATAATCAGAAAAACAATTATATAAATCACTCAAAATGATATTGTTTTTCTCTCAATATATTAATTGCAGAGCCGAATAAACAAAAATCATGGCTGCTGTATCAAAAGCACATTTATTGATTTATTCATATCTGCTGCTTCCACATTTTCATTGTTAGATAAAATAATGGGCCATAACAAATTCTTTCAAATGTCAGATTTTAGTGCATTTATAATGCTCTTTTGCATAATCTCTCTCAGTGGAAAATGCAGTGTCTAAGGATATAGGTTAAACTTTTCCATTAGAATTTATTCAATTTAATTAATCCAGGAGAGTAACATTTCCTCTCAAAAGTAACTGATAAAATCAATCAACCACAATCTGGAGAATAGTTGTAAATCTTTTGCAATGATACATTTTATAGACTTTTTAATTAATGCATGGTACAATAATTTTTGCACATAGTGAGAATAGTTCCCTGTTGTTTTAAGCATAACATTTCATAAAATTCTAATGAAGAGAAAGAAGTTAATGATATTCAGTAAGCAGTTTCAATACTATTGTAATACAAGTGAATTTGTGCACAAAACATGAAGAAAACATAACTCCACAGCATATGAGCCATATCAATGATAATATAGAAATTGTTGATACATGAAATTAAAGTTTGTCTTTTGTATAGTGCTGTACTTTTTCAAAATTAAGTACATAAGGCTGAACCTAAAGAAATGGACCACAGTTGGATACAGAAATGAATATTTTTTTTAGCAGAATGATAAAAGATGTTCCTAGGGAAAGTAAAGTAAATTCTATCACTCTCATCACAAAGTATAGCTATTGCTCAAAAAAAAAAAAAAACATTTTATTGACCCTTTGGACTTCATCTTTGTGGAAATAATAGTTCTGAGCATCAAATACTGGTAGTAGTTCTATCTAGTAATATAGAAATCATTAGATGTCTACTTAGAAACCCTGGTGGCACAATGGTTAAGGACTGAGCTGCTAACTGAAAGCTCAGTAGTTCTAACTCACCAGTTGCTCCTGTAAAGATTACAGCCTAGAAACCCTATATGGCAGTTCTACTTAGTTCCGATAGTCACTATAAATTGGAATCAACTGAAAGGCACATAAAAACAATAGCAACAGAAGTCTGCCCATCTCTCTTCTTCTACCAATCACTAATCTGTTTCAGCCAAATCATAAAATTCTACAACTTAACAATACCTTATTCAATGGTCAGAAATTGATAAAACTATTTAACTAGCCATGTACACTAGTGCCAATTATCTGACTGTGTATCTTTTCTAGGTAGTGTATACATGCACACACATAAAAAAAAAAAACTAAACCCCCTGCCATCAAGTGGATTCCAGCTCATAGCGACCCCCATTGGGTTTCCAAGGCAGTAAATCTTTATGGGAGTAGATTGCCTCATCTTCATTCTGTGGAACAGTTGGTGGATTTGAACCTCCAACCTTCTGGTTAGCAGTCAAATACCTTAGTCACTGCCCCACTAGAGCTCCTTACATGACCCCCCCCCCCAAAAAAAAACAACCAAATTCACTGCCATGGAGTCAATTTGACCCATGGCGACCTATCCTTTGGTTTCTGAGGTGGTATCTCTACAGAAGTAGATGGCGCAATCTTCCTTCTGAGGAGTGGCTGTTTGAACCACCAGCCTTCTGGTTAGCAGTCAAATGCCTTAGGCACTATGTCATCAGAGTTCCCACACATGTATTTAAAAGAGCATCTTGCAAATACAGCGCTTTCCCCTTCTTACCTCTGGCAGAATATGTAGTATTAATAGAAAGCAGAGCAGGTATCTTCTGCACAGAGGTTAACAGCTTGGTTTCTGGGATTGAAGACTAGCTTCTCTAACTTGATAGGTTAATCAGTAGCTATCACCTCAAATTTCCACATATGTAAAACAGATATTATAATGTTACTACTTCTTTGAGTTATTTTGAGAATTAAAAGAAATAACGCATGTGAAGTGCTCAGCATGTAAGGAATGCTTAGTAAATGCCAGTCATTATCTCCCTTTCCCATCTCTTCTCCCTCAAAGCAAATCCAGCTTCCTACTGTTTTATTAAGCCTTCTCCACGCCCAACTTTTCCAGGCCCAGTGAGCATCCCAAGAATAGCCTGATTCTGAGAATTAGAATAATAAAGGTGCTTAAAGGCAAGTCTTCAATTTTTGTCTTTCAGATTGTAGCTGTTAGCTGCTTTTCAGTTGGACCTGACTCATGATGAACCCATGCACAATGGCACAAAAAGCTGCCTGGTCCTGTGCCATCCTGTCCCCATGACTGGTTACTGATCAGACCACTGTGACCCATGGAGTTTTCACTTCCTGATAGATGTGCCTTAATCCTTTGTTTCCTGATGACCCACCAAAATCATAAACAAGGACTTTTTTTATAGCATCAGCACTATAATTCAAGATTATAGAGGAGTGACTTGGGCCATGTGTCCTGAGTAGCTTCCCCCCATTTGTAACTTCTTTCTTCTTAATATGTACAATTCTTCTTTATATGTACAATTCCAGAGCACTTTTATAAATAGTATGTGATCACCATCGTAACTGAGTGACATAGATAGGAAAGCTTTTGTATCTCTATTTTATTGATAAAAGATGAAAGAACTGAAGTTCTTTCTGGATGTTAAACAAAACATCTACATTCATACAGTGAGAGAGAACAGAACATGGAAACTTTACTGGGAGTTACTATTTCTGGCATTCTGAGCTTCATTCTATTGAAGCCCTTACCCCGGTTCAAGAAAGCTATTACCTATTCTTCCTAGTCTTTTGGAGATCACCAAAGGTTAAGCACTAGACTTCTAGTGGTGAAGGGTGGCAATTCAAACCCACCCAGAGATGGCTCAGAAGACAGGTTTGGCAATCTGCTTTTGAAATTTCACACCCTTGAAAATTCTCTGGAACATTTCTACTTTACATACATGGTGTTGGTATCAGTCAGCATCTACTCCATGCAACTAATAACAAAGCTGTTCAAAGAACATACTTACTAATGCATTTTGGAAGTACTACTGATCCATAGAGGGAATTTACCAAAAAAACAAAAACAAAGAGGGAATTAATGGGCTTTATATCCAGCATCAAATTTTCCCTATTTTGGGAAAATGCCTGCTCTCCCACTCCAGGATTCCAGGCAGGACTATTCATTAACATCTCTTGCCTTCTCATAACAATGAACTAAGTGGAGAACTTAACATGGTCGTGCATATATCACTTAGTGGTCAATTATACTCTTTTTATATTGAATCTTGAACCTAATTGAGTCAGAGTCTGTTGCTGTTACTTATAACCAAATAAGCATCAATTACTTTAAGGGGAGAATTATCAGCATTATATTTTAAGGATGTGTATTTTGACAAGTTGCAAAAATATTTGACCTCTAAAATGTAATTCAAAGTGTAACTATTTGAATTTGGCATTGGTTTGGTCTTAGCAAATGGCTTTTCTGTAAAGAAAATTATAGAAACAACTCATTCTAAAATTTAGTATCTATTCTTAAGAAACACTGTTGACTAAAACTGTTCTTGTTACTGATATATACATATGTGTGTATATCTATCTCTAGCTATGTATAAGGAGCTCTGGTAGCGTAGTGCCTAAGGCACTTGACTGCTAACCAGAAGGGTCGCTATGAGTCAGGTCTGACTCAACGGCACATAACAACAATAACAACAGCTATGTATATAATAACTATGATTACAGCTATTATATTGAAACACGTGAGTTCTCTTCCATATTTTTAAGGCTCCCTTTTTTAAGAGAAATCCTCAGAAATTAGGTATCAAATAAATTATAAAAATGTTTCAAAAACTTAGTATTGTCTAATTTTTTTTCCACCACTGATTATTTTAAATTGGATTTCATTGCTGTGCATGAATTAAGAAAATCTCATAACATATGATTAGATTTCTAGAGGACAATTTAATATTAAATTTGAGTCTTAGAAAACATATCTATTATTATAAGAATTCAACAAACTCTTTAATAGTAAATTCAATATATTTCATAAATTCATATATATATATATGAATAAATTCATAAATTCATATATATATATATGGAAGGAAGATGGGGCAATCTACTTCCATAAAGATTTGTCAGCTTCAAAACCCATTTTGGGGTTACTATAAGTTGGTATCGACTTGACAGCAGTGGGTGATTGATACATAGATGGATAGACAGACAGATAGCTATCACTTAGGAGAATAAGGAATTCAGAGAAACAGTAAGTACTATTGTGAATCATGTTCTCCTTAAAATTATTCTAAAGATAACTTTTGAGACTATACTGAATATTTAAATAAAACAATCAAAGCAAATCTTCTGTAACCTATGGTTTAGAGTATATAAGTTCCTTTACGTACTTTGAGACTTTGTTGTTGTTGTTGTTATGTGCCGTCGAGTCAAACCTGACTCATAGCAACCCCTCCTTGGGTTTCTGAGGCAGTATCACTACGGAAGTACGATTGCCCAACCTTCCTTCCGAGGAGTGGCTGGTGGGTTTGAACCGCCAGCCGTCCGGTTAGCAGGCAAGTGTCTTAGCCACTATGCTACCAGAGCTTTTGAGACTTTACATATCTCAAATTATATAAATAGGAAACAATATAAATTGCTTTTTAAGTATTCTAAACACTGTGAGACTCATTATCAATAAATGAAATTATAAAACACATACAAGGTCATTCAAAAAGGTCCTTATGTTATTAAGACTATTTAAATTCATAACAGATGTTTAAACTTCTAGAATCTATAATGCATCTAATCTTATATATAGGTAAGAAGAGCAAATGGCTCATTGGAGGGAAGAAAAAGCATTAACATTTTCAGACTGAGAGGGTATTATCTCCTGAGGAAAAGTAATTTATTAAATGTTACCCTAATTATCTAAAATAGTTAACTCTTTATGTGCTGGATGCCTGGTAGCATATGACATACCATAATAGACTATAATCTTTACTAAGAATCTATAGTTAAAAAAATTACCCCCACAATACAAACAAATAGCTCATCATTAATCTGAACAGATTAAGCAAATAGTGTCATGGAGTTAATTAGAAATGTGTAGATAAAGCCATCAGTTATGGAATGTAAATGCTATGGCTGGCAGTTAGAGTGCATCTACTACAACCTCTTCATTTTATAGGTGACAATCTTTGACCTGGAAAATATCACTGATACTCATCATGATAGGTATAGATTTCTCTTTAGTAATAAATGTTTTTCACCATATGTTCTATAGAATAGTTACATTATAGATTGTTACTTTGGATGATATATCTTGAATATGTATTATCATTTACAGCACAGAAAAATTTCAATATCAATGACTGTATGTGTTTTTTAATTAAAATTTCACAATAATTTCCCATATTAACATTCTTTTTTGGCACACTATCAGCACCACACACTACATAATCAGTTAACTGATAATAAATCCTATTATATGGAAATCTGGAAATATATATCAAGAAATAGGGAGCCATATCATTAAAAATATAGTATTACAAAAAAAATCTCCCAAATCATTTGCATTTTATTTAAATGCATCTTTTTGTGTCCATGCCATGGAACTTAACTTTCATGTGCGTGCTTATTATAAACGTCTCTTGACCTGTAAATAAGGTTCAAGGCAGATCAAACTGTTTTGCTCTTCAATGAATGGTATTTACTATTCATTAAATGCTACTAATATTAATTATTAGTAATACAATAGCAGTTTTTTCTAAAGGCATTCTTGTACAGTTAGTGCATAAGGGAGACTGATTTTTATCCTTCCCACCAAAGCAATATTTCATTAGAATGAACTGTTGTTGTTGAAAAGATAAATGCCTGACAGTGAGTTGTGATTCGGTATTTCTTCATGATTGTTAGGAACACAGGTCATATGTGATGACAAACAAATATTTCTCCTTACAGTAATGAGACCAACCTGAGAGACTGCCACTCCTTTCTGAGCTGTTGTGAGAGCTGGTGGTGCTGAAATCCTGTGACTGGTTGTGTGGCATTCTATTAGACAATCCCTCAGCCAATCGGTAGTCAGGGATGTAAAGTAAGGCTAAAGGTTAAAGGGCAAAGGTCATAGTGGCATCATGTGATTAGTTCACAGCACAAGCCCATGCAGAACATGCAGTTAGCAACTCAGAAGCAGATGTCGTGGGAGAGTGGAGGAATGTTTTGTCTACCCTATCCTAATGGAAGTAGAGATGGAGTGCTGATCACTATAGTGAAAAAGAGCTGCAAGCATGATTGGTGTTGGTGTGTGGTGGCAGCGGCTGTGGTGGAGGTGGTGGTGGCGGTGATAGGGATTGTACAAGGTATTGAATACATGCCAGTTTATTTATTTTTTAGTTTAAGTAGTAAACCTGGTAATGAATCACTGTCAAACAACAAATACTAATTTCTATCTCATGCACAAATGATATGAAAATAACTCCTGAGGAAACAAGAAACTGACTTACCATTGTTACCTTTGTTCTGATCAGGTAGAGAATAACCAAATCCCATCAGATCTGTTTTTTGCTGAATTGAGCTTTTCCATTGTGGGTCAGGCAGATCAACAGCCAATTCATGAATGCTATTGGAATGCAAGATCTGTGTTGTGGCATATGGGGTAGCCTGTGTTATTTGGCTGGAACTGTTGTAAGTGGTTTTCGTTGTGAAGTCAATGCTGCTATAAATGGCTCCATCTGAGAGCATTGTTGCTGTTTTATCCCCTTGGCCTGGAACTGGTGGCAGTACATCTGTGGTGAACATAGGGAAATGAAACAATTTAATGATGCACAGGAATCCCAAACTATCAGCACTGAAGATGAAAAATAAATGTGTTATGTCACACGTTTGCATTTTAGCTGAGATGGGCTTCATGAGCCAATGAAGGGTAGATGATATACAACCATCACCAAGCTATCAGTCTCAGTGACAGGCAGACCTACCACAAGTCCTTCATGTCTCACTGTTTAAAGCACCCCTTCCCCATTTTCTTCAACCATAAAAAATAAGTTTTGGATATTTCTCTACCGAACAATGCTTTCAGTTGTTCACCCCATTTCAGAAGCAATGAAATTATCAGCACTTTACGGAAGCAATGATGAGGGTGAATCTAGAAATCCTGGATGAAAGCATTTCTTTCTACTTTTCTTCCAAAGACATGGAATACAACTGCTGAATAGGTGCAAAAAATTCCAAAATTATACTACTCTATCAGGTAAATTTTTCTGATGCTTTAACTTGTCAATTATCTGATTTGATTGCATAGCTCCATATGGGAATGGAGCTGATGGTTTCAATGATTTTTTTTTTCCTTTGATAACAAAGGGAAACTTTCATGAATAAATCATTTTACACAATACAGCAGGATTTAACTAAAGAAAAAGCAATCTTAGTGATCAAGGAGTTTAATTTATGCTACCAATTCTTAGAAGGGGAGAATTATAGTTCAGCAAGAGTAAAATTAAACTTCAGGAACAACACTGAATATCAAACAGTCCATTTATCATTTTGGTATGCTGAAATATCTTTACATAGTGCTTTATAATTCAGAACTGCCATCTCACTTCTGAGCTCTTATTTTCACTTTTCAGAAGAAAGTCTAAGTGAATTTAAAAAAACAAATCACCTAATGACATTATTTCCTATAAGTCAGTTTTAAAAGTGAATCTAATTATAATATGTTCCTTAAAAATCTAGGTTTAGAAAGCTTAATTTCTTAGGACTTGAGATCATCAAATCCTTCAAACTCTTTCATGATAGGAAGTTTTTGACTAGTTATAGTACTGAAATGTTAAGTAAATCAAATATTGTAGTACAAAAGTCCAGTTTATCATTAGCAAAAAATAAAGTAGGGACTTTGTAAATATACCCTGGGAGTTTTAGAGTTTATGGGTATAGCAGTACTAGGAATAAGAATTCTTATAAAAATAATAGTTTTATTTTTATACTTTAAAAAGGTTTTAAAAATCTTCTTTAATTACCATGACAAGAAATGTATATTGCATTCTGTACATAGTATATATAAGTCCTTCTGAAGATTTTGCAGTATGAATTTCAAACTTGTTTCACAATTAAGTTAATTAATATTTTACTGAGGAGCTCTGGTAGCATAGTGCCTAAAGCACTTGACTGCTAACCAGAAGGCTGGTGGTTCAAACCCACCAGCCACTCCTAGGAAGGAGGGTTGGGTAATCCTACTTCTGTAGTGATACTGCCTTGGAAACCCAAGGAGGGGTCGCTATGAGTCAGGGCTGACTCAACAGCACATAACAACAACAACACAACAATATTTTATTGAAGTAATTTTTTAATGCATACAAGTGAGATAGTGAAACATATTCAAATGCATAAATTTCTTTAAGATGCATGTTGTTGTTCTTGTTAAGTGCTGTCGAGTCGGACCCCACTCATAGCGACCCCTCTTTGGGTTGCCAAGGCAGTATCACTATGGAAGTAGATTGCCGCATCTTCCTTCTGAGGTTTGAACCTCCAGACTTCTGGTTAGCAGTCAAGTGCCTTAGGCACTATGCTACCAGAGCTCCCTTAAGATGCATAAACACATAAAATTGTTTTCTGACTTCAAGAATTTCACAACTACTCTTTTTGCCTTCTTTCTTTAGCCACATACTAAATACAAAATTAGGCATTGAAGATGTTTCACTTTGAAGTGTTAGTGTCATTTTCATTTTCCAAAGCTCTTAATAGTATATCAAAATAGGTGAAAAGAGATCCTGCATCCGGGGGAAATTTCACAGTTTGGGTTCTCCCTCCTACTCCATGTTTTTTGCTGATGAATATTAAAGTGAATAAAATGTTTCTGTAACATGGACCCTAGCTTCCCAACACCTTGATTTGAGGGTCTCTACAACTCTAGATTTCAGATTGTGAGTTGCTTCAACCATAAGCTTTTGAAATGGCTGCATGCTCAAAAGTAAATAAATAGAAAGAAGCAGGAGTTCTGGTAGCATAGTGCCTAAGCACTTGACTGCTAACCAGAAGGCTGGAGGTTCAAACCCACCAGCCACTCCTTGGAAGAAAGATGGGGTAATCTACTTCCATAGTGATACTGTCTCAGAAACCCAAGGAGGGGTCGCTATGAGTCAGGTCCAACTCGATGGCACATAACAACCACAACAACTCTAGATTTCAGATTGTGAGTTGCTTCACCATAAGTTTTTGAAATGGCTGCATGCTCAAAAGTAAATAAATATAAAGAAGTAGTCCAAAAACTACTCTTAAGTAATTTTACTGTGAAACAACTAAAGCTACAGCCCTGGAAACAGAATCTTTCTATCCCTGCTGGATGAATATAAAGACATCCTTCAAGTCTAGATGCTTCTACACTGATATTTGTGCTGCATATTCCCTTCCAATATAACTTGGTAACTCCCACATTTTCAAAAATTAAATTCAATTATATCTCAACATTGATATATTAGGAGGTTTTACTTGAATATCTGGAAGTGGGTTTGTGTCCTATAACATCATATAGTTTGGAAATCTGGGCTGACCTTCCTCCCAACAGCTTGTACTGCCATTGTTAGGCAGGACTTTCTATTTTTCCACAGGTTCCACACACAATTTCATAGCAATCAGCCCTTATCAGAATTGGAGTCAGAAACCCCTGATATACATGAAACACTTCCTTCCAGTTGGAATTACTCATGGTTCACTCCATAGTCATTCACCACCTTACTTACACTTGTCCTCACGGCTTTGTTTCTTTTTTTGTCTAATCACTTGTATGCGTGATTGCTTCTTTCACTGTGTCTTAAGATTTTTGAGGATGGGAGTATATGGGATTCATGTCTGTATGCCCATAATTCCTCAACCCATGTTTTGAGGAGAATAAGCAATTATTGACTGAATGGCTGAGTTAAAGTGTTATAGTTTGTATTGGCTGCAAGTAGACTTTGCAATAATTAGTATTTTATTATTCAAAATACTATTTTTATTACATTTCAACATGTATTGGCATTCCATTCTTAAAGAGAAAATGTTAGTATCCTTGATGATTCTTTGAAAACAATATGGTTACATAGCCATTCATATGAAATATACTTTTAGAGCTGTACAGTAGTACAGATTAAAAACCAAACACAAACAAAGCAACAACAACAAAAGCCCCATCTTTAAAATAAGATAGATCTGTATTATACATCCAGATATACAAATTATTCATCTAAGTAAACCTTATTCTTGATCTTTAAAATGAAAATATGATGAATGACATCATTTATTCACAGTGCAAAGGCAATGAAATACAATTTATTAAAAAAAAAAAAAAAAAGAACTATCAGTATTTCTGGCAAATGGCAAAGGCAGTGAGAAGAGATATAGTAAACCTTGCAAAAATTTTGGCTTGGCCTTGGTATTCAAGAGATGGTAATGGAAGAAAAATCTTGAAAATCTACAAATATGGCTAAATATGTTGTTGTTGTTGTTGTTATGTGCCGTCGAGTCAAACCCGACTCATAGCAACCCTCCTTGTGTTTCCGAGGCAGTATCACTATGGAAGTAGGATTGTCCAACCTTCCTTCCAAGGAGTGGCTGGTGGGTTTGAACCACCAGCTGTCTGGTTAGCAGGCAAGTGTCTTAGCCACTATGCTACCAGAGCTCCCTAGCTAAATATAGCTATAGTTAATTGGACAGAGACATTTTAGATGTTAGAGTAGCCTGCTAGAAACTGGTGGTGAGGGAACTTCCATATTTTGGTGTTTATTTCTTGATATAAAGATGGAAAGATGTGCTATTCCAATTCATACACAACAAATAAAAGCAGCAGCTATTACTTAGTTGATAAAAAAGCATCAGAACAGAATTCCTTTGACAAAATTAGTTTGGGTAGAGATGAGGGGGATGGATGCTCTAGTTTCCCAGTAGGGAGATTCTCTGATACAGACCTAGCCAGTAGAGAGTAAGAACATAGTGGCAGAGTCTGGTCATCTAGGGGAGACCCTGAGCAAGTAAGAAGCCTACATGCAAGATATATTGGTTACCTAGTGCCACTCTAACAGAAAATATCACAGTGGAATGGCTTGAACAAACAGGAGTTTATTCTCTTACAGTTTTGGAGGCCAGAGGTCCAAGTTCAAAGTACCAGGCTCTAGGAGTTATGTGAAAGCCCCTCTACCTTGGGCTTCAGCTCTGCCCCTTGCTCCCAGACCACAGAAGCTGGAGGCTTTCTTCACTCATGCAGCTGCTGGCTGCTGAGGCTGACAAACCCAAGGTCTATAAGTAAAGAGGCACAGTCCCTATATTACCAAACCACATGCAAGCCATTGATTCAAGTCTATGAAATGTCCCAAGATCAGCAGAGCATGGCAGGCTGCTGAACAATGAATCAGCTACATGCAGGGTCCAAGCATGCCAAAAAGCTGTAGACTATTCCCAAAGTTTCTCCTTATATATGGGAAGCAGACTACATTCCTAAAGCAGCTGCTCAGTTGCTTGTGGTAGATTCCACCATGGAGCCAATTGTCAGTCTCATCATGGGGAATAACCACCACTAGCTGCCCAGCCACTCAAAACCAGGCCCAGCCAAGATGACATATAACCTTAACTACCACATGGGGGTACTGGCTTACAGTGGGGAAGCTGGATGCTAATGAGTCATACTTTTATTTCTTTCATTTACTTACCGGAGGCCTATGGGCACTGACTATATGTGAAGCTCTAAACTAAGCTGTGGTAGTTATGTTTGTGTGTCAACTTGGCTGGGCCTGGTTGAGTGGCTCGGCAGCTGGTGGTAGTTATTCCCCATGATGAGACTGGCAATCAACTCCATAGTGGGATCTACCACAAGCAGTTGAGTAGCTGCCTTTGGGATGAGATCTGCTCCCTGTATATAAGGAGAAGTCTTGGGAATAGTCTCTAGCTTATGGCACACTTAGACCCTGCATGTACCAGTGTCATTGCTCAGTAGCCTGCTATGCTCTGCCAACCTTGGGACTTACAATGGACTTAAGTTAATGGCCTGCCATGTGGATTGGTAACATCGGGACTGTTCCTTTTTTACTTGTCAACCTTGGGGCTTCTCAGCCTCAGCAGCCAGCAGCTGTCTGAGTGAAGAAACGCCTCTAGCTCCAGTGGGCCGGGAGCAGGAGGCAGAACTAGACCCCAAGGTTGAGGGGCTTTTACCCAGCCCCTAGAGCCTGGCACTTTGAACTTGGACTTAAAGCCTCCACACTGTAAGAGAATAAACTCCTGTTTGTTAAGGCCATCGCATTTGTGGTATGTTTCCTGTCAGAGCAGCACTAGGTAACCAGAACATAAGCCCATATATAGAGTCATCTATTTCTCCTCATAGATGATTATGTAGAAACAGTTATTTGGTAATTTAGCCTAGCTCTGCACTGTCTGCATTAATTCTCCCTACAAGTGCATAAATCTTCCAGTGGCTCCATCCAAATGTGCCTAGATTACACCACTACTCTCCTAATCAGTCTCCCCAGGTTTCTAATCTATCTCCGTTCTCTATCCAGCAGTAGAAGGAATGACCTAAAGCAGTACATGGATCCCATCATTCGCCTCTTAAAATCCATTAATGCCTTCAATTTCCCTTTATAAGTAGCTTAAAAGTTGGATTGTTACCTGTACCTCTCTATTTCTCACCACTTCTGCTGCCTTGCATTTCATATTCAAATGATGAGAACATTCAAAAATTTTCTCAAATAAGTCAATCTCTCTCTTCTGGACCTAAAATATGGTAGCTTCTCTTCCCCACACTTTTTTTTTTTCACACTTGTAACTAATTCCTACTTACACTTCAGATATTCAATAGCTCTCTCTTTATGAAGCTCTCTTATTCTTGAGTAGCCTTCCTATACGCAGTACTAGCAAGGCAGCTGAAGTCAATATATTGTTTGCACAGTCTTTTACCAATGGAAAACTCGTTTATGCTCATCAAGGCAAACTCTGGGACCAAAAGCTTCTCTACTCCTATCTTTTTCTAAACCCTTCTCTCTGTCATTGACTGGAAGAAAGTTGAAAAGGGGAAGTTGGTGATATGGTTGTTATTTATAGTAGGTCCAATTCTGTTTCCTGGTAAGGATCTATGGAGAGGTATCTGGCACCACATTTTGGAAGTAATAGCATGTCAGCTATTTAGTATCATTATTTCTTTCATTTTGGATATCAGTTATCAATTGTGGAATTGCAGATTAACTTTCTCTCAGCATGTTTTTTATAGTTATTTAATTGTCTACTCCTTCATATATTACATGAGGTAAAGACCATGTCATATCAATATTCTTATTGCCTGTCATAGTGCCAGGTATACAGCAGGTACTCAACTATATTTTGAATGAGACTTAGAGAAGTGAAACAACAGGTTCAAAATCATAAGTCCTAGTTATCAGTATAGTATCAAAACCAAACTCACTGCTGCTGAGTTGGATCTGACTCATAGTGACTCCTCCTTGGGTTTCCGAGGCAGTATCACTATGGAAGTAGATTGCCTAACCTTCCTTCCAAGGAGTGGCTGATGGGTTTGAACTGCCAGCCTTCTGGTTACCAGTCAAATGCCTTAGGTGCTATGCCACCAG
The DNA here is from genome assembly GCF_000298275.1 of Orycteropus afer afer. NCBI lineage: Eukaryota > Metazoa > Chordata > Mammalia > Tubulidentata > Orycteropodidae > Orycteropus > Orycteropus afer. Next base: position 12,412,034 of record NW_006921609.1, on the reverse strand, counting down.
AGCTCCCAATCAGTATAGTATACCTCCTAAAAATAAAGTATATTCAGAGAATCTGTCTTCTTTGTTAGTAGTGACTTTCCTAAAAGCTTGGTTTTACTCACAATAACATAAACACAATACCTTTATATTGAAATATTTAGCAAATGCTCAGTACTGTTAGTACATGTACTTCATTAACTTTATTATAGAAGAAAATACTCTCAATATGTTCTTTTCTGGAAAAAAAAAAAAAAAAAAAATTCTGGGAAAGCCAAATAAATAAATAAACAATTTTCAAAAACATCACTTACCTCCACGCCCAAAATTTCCAATCTCATTTGGGCCACTATTGCTATTGTTCACGGGCAAGCTTGTGGCTGGCCAGGAATCAGCAAGCCATGGATAATTGGGATCAGCAGCATTTAGAAGTCCTGGACGGCTAAAATAGAAAGAAAAAAGAAATCAGTCAAGGGAACTCAATGAGAGATTGACTTTATTGAAGTCACAAGTACTAAGAAGGATTAAGGAATTTAACATTTTAATATACTTCATCTTATAATATGGGGTATCTCAAGAATTAAACTATTTCAGCAGTTTACTACCATTAAATATAGATCAACCTTATCATGGGAAGGACAGCATCCTTGTCTGGGATTCTGTGAACATCCAAATGAATTCAGTTGTCTGAATTGAAATTGGTGGGAATCGACAGTAGCGTAGTGGGATCCCAAAACAAGCCTTGATGACAAATTGCTACCTCAAAGGAATAATTGTTCACAGTGATTGCTCAGTGTCAGCCATTTCTAGGACTTAGGGCTATTGCTTCCTCAATTCTCCAAGTTCCAATATGTATCTGTCCCCTATAAGCTATAACCTCTGTTATGAGCCTTCATGCTTGATTTAGAGGCAAGGAATTTGAGGGAAATTAATGAACAGTACCTATATTTAATATTGTCCCATCAGTAGCACATTTCCAAGTTGTTTAAATTGCAAAATATCAAGAGTATATCAAATTGTTTACGATAATAAAAGATCCCTTATGATCCAATCAAATATGTAAATAACATCCATGCGGAAATCTTCATTCATATCATATTTAATAGAATTCCCATGTTTAATATAAAAGATGATATTTTGATTCCTTTCCAGATTATTAGCATACTTACAAAGTAATAGCAACATCTATAAACATTGTACTATTTTTTTTTTTTTTTTTTGGATAGATCCCTTCTGGTACTATCCCTAAGAGAAACGTGTTTCTATGGAAACTGCAGTAAGAAGATCCAACCTATTTCTTGCTACATCCAATAGCTCTCATTAGGCCTAATCTCTTTTTGCTACAATATTGATTAAATGGGAGATTGGAAGTTATTACCAGAGCCTAATTACAATCTCCATATTGGCAAAGGGAAAATAGATGAGGATATATGGGTTTATTATCTGTTTTTATCAATTTCAATTGAGTATCCAAAGTTGTGGAATCCAGTCCTATCAATCTACAGCCTATTCATCATCCATGAATCATTTACTTTGTGATCGATTATGTGTAATTGTTCACTCACAGCAATTTAGGGAGAGCCAATAAGGAGTCTTAAACAACAGCAACTTCATTTGCTAATGTCTAATTAATGCAATAAACATCCTGCTAACAAATGAACACATTCCTTGTGATATTTACTACTAATTTCTTTAGGGGCATCTGGGAGATATGAAACATCTGGACTTGATTCCTCTAAAGTGCACAAAAGATAGATCATTAAACTTTGTGGTAAGCCATTTAATTCCTCCTAGAATTCTCAGACTTATAAGTGATCATTTATTACAATAATAGCCTCTTACTATAAAATTCTCCAGTCCTGATTAAAAATAAAAATGTTTAGCATACCTTCCATTGCTCATTAGTCCTCCATCTCCTCTCTGAAATGTAACTGTAAAATAATAAAAAAAAGAGAGAGAGAGAGAGAAATGCATACACAAATAGCTGATATTAATTGCAATTAATAGCAACTACATATTGGCCCTTAGTTTACATTTGAAGCCTCTGGGGATTTTTAAAAAATATAATTAACATAATTGTACAGAGAGTAACAAGCAAGTGGTTTTGTGCATAGCAAAGCTGTCATTTGCTCCAACTTAAATGAAACACTTTCAAAAGTTAAATGCAGAGTTAATTAAGGATCATTTGTATTTTGAAGTCAAGAACACTTTAGATTAGAACATATATCTGTTTGGAAGATGGACATAACAATACTGTGAACTTATCAGATCATGACTTTATATCTTAACACAAGAGTGTTAACAGAGAGATAATAGGGTTTGTTGTTGTTAGGTGCTGTGGAGCCATTTCCAGCTCCTAGTGCCCTGTGTAGGATGGAACAAAATACTGCCCAGTCCTGTGCCATCCTCACAGTTGTTGCTATGCTTGATTCCATTGTTGTAGCCACTGTGTCAATCCATCTCGTTGAAGGTCTTCCTCTTTTTCACTGACCCTCTGCTTTACCAAGAATGATATCCTTCTCCAGAGACTGAAACCTCTGAGTAACACGACCCAAATATATAGAGACGAAATCAGACCATTCTCACTTCTAAGGAGCTATTGAGAGTATCTTCTTCCATAATTAAAGTTAGTGAAGTACATGCACTAACAGTACTGAACAAGTTCTGCCAAGTTCTTCCAAGGGAGATTTATTCCCCAAAACCACAATTCAAATGTATCTCATGTGTAGCTTTCACATGCATATAAGGCTATTGAAAAGATAACTGTTTGGGTTGTTGTTTGCCATCAAGTCAGCCCGACTCATAGTGACCCCTCCTTGGGTTTCCGAGGCAGTACCTTCCGAGGAGTGGCTGGTGGGTTTGAACCACCAGCCTTCTGGTTAGCAGGCAAGTGCCTTAGCCACTATGCTACCAGAGCTCCTTATTTGGGTTAGGTTGCTTTTTAACTTTAAAGAGGTCTTTTGAAGTAGATTTGCCCAATGCAACACTTCTTTGATTTCTTGACTGCTGCTTCCATAGGCGTTGATCCAAAAAAAATGAAATCCTTGAAAACTTCAGTCTTTTCTCCATTTATCATGATGCTGTTTATTACTCCAGTTGTGAGGATTTCTGTTTTATGTTGAGGTATAAACCATACTGAAGGCTGTAGCCTTTGATCTGTATCAGTAAGTACTTCAAGTCTTCTTCACTTTCAGTAAGCAAGGTTGTATCATCTGTATATCACTGGTTGTTAATGAGTCTTCCTCCAATCCTGATAGTGCGTTCTTCTTCATAGAGTTCAGCCTCTCAGATTATTTGCTCCGCATACAGATTGAATAACTATGGTGAAAGGATACAATCCTGACACACACTTTTCCTGATTTTAAACTTTGTCATTGTTTCTTTCCAAAGATGTAGTCAATTTAATTCCTGTGTACTGTGTATCTGGTAATGTCTCTGTACATAGTCACTGTTTATGTTGTTGCAAAAAAGTGTTTTCAATGAATAAATGATTGGTCTTGCAAAATACAATCATGTGATCTTTGGCATCATTTCTATCACCAAGGCCCTATTTTCCAACTACCCATGCTTCTTCATTTCGAACTTTCCATTCACCAGTAATTATCAATGCATCTTGATTGCATGCTTGATCAATTTCAGACAACAAAAGTTAGTAAAAATCTTCAATTTCTTCATATTTGGGGCATAAATTTGAATATTAACTGTTTTTTTTTGTAATTATATGGATATTAGCCTATCACTGAAAGCACTGTACTTCAGTATAGATCTTGAAATGAAATTAAATGAAATTTGTCTCCGAATGCCTCGCTATTCCTCTTCAATTTATCATTCCCGGAACAGTAGATTATATGATTTCTGATTCAAAATGGCCAATACCAGTCCATTGCAGCTCAGTAATGCCTTGGTTATTGATTTTAACATGCTTTCTTTCATTTTTGACAACTTTCAATTTTCCTAGATTCATACTTTATACATTCCAGATTCTAGTTATTAATGGATGTTTACAGGTTTTTCTTCTCATTTTGAATCATGTCATTCCAGAAATGAAGATCCTGAAAGCTTTACTTCATCCACATCAGTAAGGTTGCCTCTACTTTGAGAAGGCAGCCCTTACCCAGTCATATTTTGAGTGTTTTCCAACCTGAGGGGCTCATTTTCTGACACTATACCAGACAATGTTTCACTGTCATTTATAAAGTTTTCAGTAGCTAATTTTTCAAAAGTGGATCATCTCTTTCTTCTTACTAATTTGTCTTAATCTGGAAGCTCTGCTGAAACCCATTCACCATGGGTGATCCTGATAGTATTTGAAATATTGGTGGCATTGTTTCCACCATTACAGCAACATGTAAGCCACTATAGTATGACAAATTGACAGATGAGTCAGTTATAAATTGTGATTGTAGGGATTGAAACAGGATAACTCAATCAGGTAGTATCATGCTTTGAATTAAACAAGAAAAACAAGTATTGAATGACTACATATATCTCACCATCAGAGATCCTTTCAGGAAAACTTAAAAGCATTATAAGTTGAAAAGCTACAGTTACAAGAGACATGAGCAGTGAGATTTGTTTCAGTGGCTCCAGGCTCATAGAAGCATGAGATATTGTAAAAGAAAGAAGGAAGGGCCCTGGGAAGTGAAACTTTGGATTCTTAGATGGTTACTTTGGTTGGTTTTACCTATTAAAGGAGATAATTGATCCAGAAGCTAGGGCTTTTGCTTACACCCAGCCAAAGGCCCAAGGCCATATACATAGAATGGGAAGATAATCAAGGTGAAGAGATGAAACTGAAATGTCTTAAAAAGGATTATGTGTTCATCTGAATGTACTATGGATATTGAATGATCTCTTACATACTTGTACATTAGAAATGATTGTTGGGTAGGGATAACAGAGAGTGTATAAGTCTGCTTTCAGCCAATATTTGATTGGATATGTTAAAAAAGGAAATAGAATTTGCCCAGAAAAACACAGGCTTTTGTTTCAAGCCCTGTGTGTAGAGTATAGGGGGCTTAGGTAAGAAAACCTGAGCCCCATCCAGAAATACTGAGAGAACAGAAGATCTGCATTTGAAGCAGGGCCTACGGGGGGGGGGGGGACAACAACTATTGGCTTTTTGAATTTCAAGCAAGAAGTTTGGCTTTGGATCCTTCAAGGCAGGAAAGTCACAGTCCATGAGAGAATCCCCTTTCAGGACTGGAAGTTAAAAGAAGCTGGCAAGTAGAAAGCCTTGTATGCTGCTTGGTTGTGACCACCTGGGTCCACTTGAGTGGAGATGGGGGGAGTGGCAGCAATGAAGAAACGGGCTGAGTTTGGTATTCTTTGACCTAGGCAATGGAGATGAGGGTTGAGAGGAAGGGCTGGCTAGTCTAAAGTTCAATGAGTTGTATGGAGCAAGTCCCTGAGGACTAAGGATGAAAGAAAAAAGGTCTTGGCTTGTCTGAAGTAAAGGGAAGCATGTGACTCCCAAAATTTGACAGCTGGTATGCATGGCCTAGCTGGGATGACTAGGGCTAAGCTGACCAGAACCTGACCAAAAGAAGAGGAAGATGTTTGACACTGAGCAAGTGTTAAGTTGCAATTCGAGAGCTTGCATTGGGCTGCATTTTGCTTGTTTATGGATGCAGATGCCCAAAGTTTCCAAGCAAAACAGAAGATTCCTCATAGAGAAAGGAACATGCTTGTCTCCTCAGAGTACTAGTTTGATAGGAATGGACAAATTAGAAATTGGCTATCTAAAATGGGGGAGATTCCAAAAGAGTCTAAAAAGAACTTACAGATTGGGAAAAAATATTTGGCAATAACATATCTGACAAGGGACTTATCTCTAGAACTTATAGAAAACTCCAACACTTCAATAACAAAAAGCCAAATAATCTAATAAAAAAAAAATGGGCAGAAGACATGGATAGACACTTCACCAAGGAGGATATTCAGGTGGCCAACAAACATATGAAGAAATGCTCACAATCATTAGCTATTAGAGAGATGCAAATCAAAACAATGAGATACCATCTTGCTCCAGCACTAGCAGCAAAGTTCAACAAGACACAAAATAAATGCTGGCAAGGATGTGGAGAGATTAGGACTCTCATATACTGCTGGTGGGAATGTTAAATGGTACAACCACTATGGAAAGCAGTATGGCGATTCCTTAAAAAGTTGGAATTAGAAATACCATTTGATCCAGTTATTCTATTACTAGGTATATATCCTAAAGAAGTGAAAGCCATGACAAGAACAGACATATGCACACCCATGTTCATCGCAGCACTATTTACAATAGCCAAAAGATGGAAACAACCTAGGTGTCCATCAACTGAGGAATGGATAACCAAACTATGGTACATACACACAATGAAATACTATGCAACCTTAAATAATAACCTAGAATCTGCAAAACACTGCATAACGTGGATGAGCTTGGAGAACATGATGCTGAGTGAAATAAGTCAATCACAGAAAGACAAACATTGTATTAGTGTGTTATTGTAAAAATCAAGGAAAGGCTTATATATGGAAGGGAATTTTCTTTGTTGGTTACCAGGCATGGGAGGGGAAGGGAGGGAACACTGTTAGATAGGTAGAGATAAGTATTGATTTGGATGAAGAGAATGGCAATGTACCAAATGTGAGTGATCAGCATGGTGACTTTGAGGAAGAGGAAGACATAGAGAGGTATATGGGAGGTATAGACAACAAAGATGAATCCTCTTGAGTATATAGTACTGCGTTGTCAGTGAAGGCAAACATGGGTGTATGGGTGGATAGATGGGTGGACAGGCTGAACTATTAGGTATGTCTATGAAGTCTGGAGTGTACCCAAAACCATCTATAGGATTGGCAGACAGTGGTCCTATAAGTGTATTTGTATCATCTGAATTCCCAGGTGTATAGCAGAGGTGACAAGGGACAAGCTTGTAGTCACTTCTTGGTCACAGGCAGCTACCAAGAGGGACTGAGTAGTTGAACCTGTGGGCTCAGGACCATAGTCACAGGAGACATCAAGCTTATTGGTATAACATACTACACAAAACATTGCTCCACCTCCTATTTTGGAAGTAGCAACTGGGATCTTAAAAGCTTGCAACCACCCATCTAGATACAACGATGGATCTCTCCTCGTCCAGAGCAAAGAAGAATGAAGAAAACCAAAGATTCATGAAAGCAATTAGTCCTAGCAACTGGTACACCATGCAAACCGCAGCCTATATGACTATGGAACTAGAAGAACTAGATGGTGCCCAGTTACCAATGTCAACCCATCAGAGGGAGATCTATGTAGGAGACCCTGGATAGAGAGGGAAAACAATGTGGAACAAAACTCAAAATCATTTGGGGAAAAAAAAGGGGAACCAGGTTTGCTGGTCTGATAGAGCCTGGTGGAACCACTGAGACTATGGCCTCTAGCTGCCCTTCAGGTCTGGAATTGAATCCACACCTGTGGCTTCCAGGCAAGCAAAAGATAGGTATAGGAGTTGAACATTTACCTGAGGTAAATACACTCCTTGGAGAGAACAATCATGGGAGAAAGAAGGGCTGTTTATGTACAGGGAGACAGCTCAGTGCGCAGGGGTGCATGGAGGGATGGACAGAGGGGAGAGGTGACTGTTGGGAGGAAATGGGATGGGAGTTGTTGCATTGTGGTGAATTGTGGTCAATGTCATGAGACAAAGTGTATGTCAGCTGCTGTATGGAAAGTGAATGTGCTCTGTAAATTTTCACCCAAATCACAATTAAAATATAAATAAATTAATTAAATAAATGGGGGGAGATAAAGTCATGAAGTGGCTGGCTTACACACTTTCATGGTTGTGGTTATTCTTAAACTGATGGTGAAGGGGATACTAATTTTTGAAGTATAAGAGGGATAATGGCTAGAAAATCCAGGGGGTGGCCTGTGGTGTAGTGAAATACATGATATGGCTTTTCTAGCCATAGTCTTTGTAACTTCCACTTTGTTGCGGACAACTGAGTAGCTGCCTGTTAAAGTCATCCACCTGGGGCAGCATGAAGTAATCTTCTAGGAAAGTTTTCTCTCTCCCCCCACTCCTCTCTCTCAGGTGTGTAGAACTCTGATGTTGGGATTGGTTGGTTTTGCCACTCTGCTAGGCTCAAAATGAACCTTCCTAGAGGCAGAAGGAATCTCTCTGACTGCCAGCTGAGAGAGACATACTGCTGAGAGATACACTGCTGAGAGAGACTGCCATCAGAGAGAGACTGCCGGCTTAGGGAGACTCCTGGCTGAGAGGGATTGCCAGCTGAGAGAGTCTGCTGGCTAAGAGAGACTGAGCACATTCCTGAACTTGAAATGTAGCCTGTTGCTTCCCTAATAAGCCCCATAATCTGTGAGTTTCGTGTGGCCACTGCAGTGAATTTTCGAACCCAGCAGAGAGGTGGTGGGTGCTGCAAGAGGGATGGTTGGTGTCAAGGTTTGTAAGAGGGCTGGAAGGTGGTGGCATATCTGACCTCACAGAAGGCGGCCTTGGGCTTCTGGTTGTGATTCTGTCTTCTTTTTGTGAATTTAGAGGAGGTCAGAAGATGCCACCTCCATGCCCCTTTGGCACATGAAGATAATAATAATAATAAATAATGTGATGACTATTTTATTTCATCATTTAACTCTTAGGAAAATGAAATTTTCAAATAATTCACACTGTATATATTCCAATTGTATGCGATGATTCCTAAACCCAAGGCTATTATAAAACTAAGAAACTTACTGGTAACTTCAACAAACACACAGAAGAATCACAGAAGGTAAGCCCACTATTTCCAGTCAATGGTTTGTGTTTCAAAAAGCCAATAATATGAATGCTGTTTTCTAGAATTGGCTAAAGAACATAAATATGAGTTCAGGTCCCTTATCCAAAACCTTGTCACTAAATGTTTTTGGATTTCAGAATGCTTCATATGTTAGAAAGGTATTATGATGCATACCACAATGATGGTTTGAGCAGAAAATTGTATTCAAAGGTATTTAATGTTTCTGTAGTGAAATATGAATATTTATGATTAGCAAGATAAATAAAATTATACATGTTGTTGTTGTTGTTATGTGCCGTTGAGTTGGACCCGACTCATAGTGATCCCTCCTTGGGTTTCTGAGGCAGTATCACTATGGAAGTAGATTGCCTCATCTCCCTTCCTAGGAGTGGCTGGTGGGTTTGAACCGCCAGCCTTCTGGTTAGCAGTCAAGTGCCTTAGGCACTATGCTACCAGCGCTCTATAAGTTTGGGTCACTTTTTCCCACTGAATTAGTAGAAAATTATGCAAAAAATTAGTGTTTACATGCTTACAGATTTTAAATTTGCAGTTAAGTCTTTGTAACCTATAGTTCTAACAAAAGTTCTTATGAATCAGCAACATCAACCACTGAGGATGAAGGAAAAACTATCATTTTACAGATAGTGAACCCAACATAACCTACCTTTGGAAGCAGTTGATTACGTTTACTAGATTATTTTACTAGTGGTAAAAGCTTAATATAAATGAAATTTTAACGAATTGATTGATATTTTAAATAAAATGAGGACCTATTGGAAATTGACTTATACACACAAAGGATAGTTTTTAATCTGAATAATCTCTCCTTAATTCACTTGTTCCACAACTTTAGGCTCTCAAATATGGTCATTCTTTGAATTTTATAAATTTCCGAATGCAGTTCCTCAGTCTCTTCTCTAAGGTTTTCTAATGACAGTATCTCTCATGATATTGGAATCAAGCAAATTGATTACGAGTCTAAGGATCTATCAGGCTTTTTTGAGGTAGTGAATTTTATAGGGCTCTCAGGAACATTTTGCTGATGTCATAAATATATTGGCTTATTAATTTCTCAGGTAATATCTCAAAGACCTCTTAAAACAATCTTGACCTAACCTCTTCATCTGCAGAGGATTGACTATAGCTAGTTCCTCAGAGAAGAAAAAAGAGTACGGATTGCTATGCTACTTCTTGACAGGCTCGTTTATGTACTGGGAATCACCGTATCCACACCACAGTGTGCCAGTTTAATAACTTCTTCTAACAACAACAACAAGAAATATATCTGAAATAACTAATGAAGAAAATTGAGCACTGGAGGTATTAAATAAGGCCTGGTTAGGATAAATAAATAAGTAAAAAGAAACATAAATGTGAAAACACTACAGCTAATTAGCTTTCCATTTGATGTGACTTTCTAGTTATGTGGCTTTTAATGGACTATCAAGTGAGTGTTTTACTCAGATAAAAGAGAGTTAAGATAATGCTATGAATATCATTGTGAATATGCAAATAAAAAGATGCTGATGGATTATACCTCAAGATGTGCTGTCCTGCCAGAGGAAAAGATAGTATTAGGAAAAACTAAAGCAGATTCATAAAAATTGAGTTGTACTCTACTTTTTTACATACAAATCCATGGTATATTCTTTATAAATTATATTGTAAAAAATATATTGTCATAGTACTCAAAATCTTATCAATATATCTTTGACTAAGTTAATATACAGATGTATTTATGGACCCAAAGAGTTGGTCCATATTTAACAGTTGAGAATTAAAATGTTGTGAACAAAAACATTCTATATTTGAAAGCATTTTTAGGATATATTCCTTTACTATTTGTGTTCTAATCATAATTAAAATATATTTTCCAAATGGTTCTAAACAGCTTAATAGGTTGCCAAAATATTCCATAAAGAATATTTTGTATTTCTGCATATCAGCTATGCTGTCGCTCTTGTTAGGTGCCATAGAGTTGATTTTTACTTATAGTGACCCCATGTAACAGAGCAGAACAGCTCCAGAGTGTTTTTTAGGCTGTGAGGAGCCCTGGTAGCACAGTGGTTAAAGTGTTTGGATGCTAGCCAGAAGGTTGGCAGTTCGAACCCACCAGCTGCTCCATGAAAGAAAGATGTGACAGTCTGCTTCCATATACGTTATAGCCTTGGAAACCCTATGAGCAGCTATGCTCTGTCCTAGAGGGTAACTATGAGCTGGAGTTGACTTGATGGCAGCAGGTTTGGTTTGGTTAATCTTTATGAGAGCAAATCACCAGGTCTTTCTCCCACAGAGCTGCTAGGTAAATTGAACTACCAACCTTTCTGTTTGCAGCTGAACACTTAACCATTCCGCCACTAGGGCACCTTATATATAAAGGCAAAAAGACATAATACATTATGTAAAGTCTTCACTGCCTTAAAATGGACTATAGATACAATTTGATACACATGAAAATCTTCCATTTTTTATGTTTCTTATAAGAAAAAACAGGTAGACTTATCGTATTAGAGCTGTTTGTGCTTTTAAAGTAAGGAAAGCAATAAGACTTTTTTAAAGTAGCTTTTTTGGCCCATGTTCAGAACAATTACTGTGCTTTTCTCATTGCTAAAATTAAAAAAAAAGTTTTAAACTAGACCACAGTGCAATTTAGTTCTATCAGCTCATGAGATTAAGATCAGACTAGAAATAAGGATGAACAATTAGAGCTCCTAAAATGTAAATATTTCAGGGTTTTGTTTGTTTGTTTTAAATCAGCATTTCTTTGTGTAAAGAAAAGAACACAAAAATAAATGTCACCACAAATTGAAAAGTATTTTGAAGTACATAGTTCTCATTTCTAAGAAATGTTTAACTGTTGAGGTTGAAACAATAAAGAAGGAGGTGCTTGAGCAATCTTGCCACCATTTTGATAATCACAGTGCAATAACTTTGTGTTAATAAGAGGCAAATTTGGAATAACTTTGAATCTTTACTATGAATCTCTACTGTTGTTGTTGTTATGTGCCGTCATCAGCCCTGACTCATAGCAACTCCTCCTTGGGTTTCTGAGGCGGTATCACTACAGAAGTAGATTGTCTAACCTTCCTTCTGAGGAGTGGCTGGTGGGTTTGAACCACCAGCCTTCTGGTTAGCAGTCAAGTGTCTTTGGCTCTATGCTACCAGAGTCTCTACTAGCATGTGAAATTAAGAATTTTCAAGGAGTAACATGTAAAGGTTTCTAGCAAAAGCTAACTGGATAGAGCTAAGGTTTCTAAGAAGTTCCACCAACACCACATCTCAAATGTTTTAGAAATATATTAAATATTTTGAATTTATTGCAATTTTTATAAAGGCTATAAAGTAAAAGATACTACAAGTTTATATCATGCACAAAGGACTTCTACTATAATCGAAAGGATTAATCCTAATCTCATGTCTACTAGAACTGGAGGGTGAGGGGTTGGGGGACACATAACTATGTGGCAAATTTACATTTTGAGGTGAGGAAGCTTTCAAAGGGCCTATCTCTAGTAGGCCACATGTTCTTACTCCAAATGGAAACTTTAATGTTGCCAGCCAAGCCTCATTCCCTTTCCTGATAAGGTATTTCTAAAATATGAATGTGGATTAATCCTCTTTTAATAAGCATTAACTCAGCACAGATAATCAAAGTATAAAAATTCCATCAACTCTTTTAGCTGCCTTTGGATGGCTTTATCAAATTTATATTTCACCAACAGTTTTAAAACCCGTGTGTGAAATGTTTAGGATTTCATAATTTCCTTACTAAGTATTAACTTGTTTATATTTATTGAGTTTCATAAAATCTATTACCCTCAAAAGTAATATTCACAAAATATGATTCATTCCTGTACAAGTGAAAACATAATCATTCTCATGAAAAAGTTGATGGGTTTAAAAATTAGCTGTGAATAATCATAGTTTAATTTTAGTAAAAGCTACATAGCAGCTCTATTCAAATGTATATTGTTCATTTTTTTATTCACAGTGTTATATACATAATCAAACATTTACTCTACATTTAAAAATCATCTAATCTTTTCCATATTTTCTGCCCTAATTGGTTTATACTCCTATTTTACTCAGTAACAACCTAGATAGTGAATTATTCTAGAAATCAGGAATCTCACACTTGAAGCAACAAGTAGATTGTTAGTACTCATTGAAGATTAAGATACATAACATTTCATGTTGCTCGAGAAAGTACAAACAATTTTATGTAGAATATGGGATATGGGGATACCTTGTTTTTTCCAGCTGCCCTCCTTTGTGCCATGTGCAAACCTGCAGTTCATGTTTCTATCTAAAGAATTTAAAGGATAAACATGAAAACAAAACAGCAAATTAGTGTGTAAAGCTGCCTTGGGAAAATGTCCACATTCTGCCTGTGTAAAGAAGTAAAACATGTTCGGGCCAAATTATCCTATCAGATATTCAAATATACAGGTTTATATTTGATCTTTGATAGCTGTTTTATGAAATCTAAGGTTTTAACCTACCAGTGTTTGCTGTTGTTGTTATGTGCCATGGAGTCGGACCCAACTCAGTGTTTAGTGATAGTCAAATGTTCTGAGGCCTTAATGGAAAAAATACACTGAGGAGCAGTCTTTTTTTTTTTTGTAAATTCTTTCTAAACCTTCAAATACAACTCTTTGCCTGAGAGGTTTTGCCGACATAGATTGAGCCAAAGACAACTTGCCCAGAGTTAGAATCTCTCTCATGGCTCCCCACTGGATTATTATCTCTGCTAGCCTACCTTGTTAAGAAGAAATTTGGAATGCAGATTTGTGAAAAAAGGAGAACAGAAAACAAATTTTACCTGCTTTACAATTCAACTTAGGGGCAGTCTAGCTCTCTTAAAATGAATCTTTCAACATATGCAAATTACATCAAACGTTTTAAGTATAAATCAATGTGGTACAAGATTACAGTTGAAGTTCAAAGTAAATAAAGTGCTTTATGTTATAAATTAATTTAAGTACTGATACCAAAGTATAGAGGAGGCTTGGTAGTGCAATGGTTAATTGCTCAGCTGCTAACTGGAAGGTTGACAGTTGGAACCAACCAATGGCTCAGCAGGAAAAAGGAGCTGGCAATCTACTCCCATAATTACTGACTATTCTAGTCTGTCACATGGGATTGCGATGAGTCAGTAACAATTTGATAGCATACAACAATAACCAAAGTATACATTTTGTTTTTTAGCAAAAGAAAAATTTATCATTTTGAATAAACATCAAGAATCAACATCAAATTTGGAACATGAGTGGAAAAGAAGAAACCTTAGGTTTTCATCTTGCAAGTGAGATTACATTGTTTTAACTTTACTTAGTTCTTATACTTGTAAAAACACAAGATTGCCAGATAAATTTTTATGAAAACCAAAATATAAACAGGACCAGTAATAATAGTATAAAAAGTCTAAAAAAACAAACTCATTTCCGTCGAGTCGAATCTGACTCATAGCGACCCCTCCTTGGGTTTCTGAGGCAGTATCACTATGGAAGTAGATTGCCTAACTTTCCTTCCAAGGACTGGCTGGTGGGTTTGAACCTCCAGCCTCCTGGTTAGAAGTCAAGTGCCTTAGACACTATGCCACCAGAGATCCTAATAATAGTATATTCTCTATAATTTTTGTAATGTACTGCAGGGAAAGATAGCCTCCTATGAAATCTCTCTACTCTTAAAATGGATCCTTATCTCATATATGAAATACCAGAAATTTGACTATGAGAACCATAAGCCACTACTCATTCTTATTTAAAACTTACATTCTCTACACTGCATTTGGGACTATAAATAAAAATTCAAAATGGCAAAAAATAGGATATTATGGAAAGAAATGTGTGGATAGCATTCCCATGTCATATATGTAACGCTAGGTACTAACATCTACTTCCATAAAGATTTACCACCTTGGAAATCCGAAGGGGGTCACTATGAGTTGGAATCTACTTGATGACAGTGTGTTTGGTTTTGGTTTGAGTGGTTTGTACTTTCACTTGCTTTTCACCAAGAAGAGAAAAGCATTGCTGGAGGCAAATTACTACCGAAAGGTGAATCCAATCTGAGAGTAAGCCATCTATCAATTAAGTACAAAGGTTTTGAAAGTCTGCTTACTGACTTGGCCTTAATCCAAAATATTTGAAGGGCACAGCACCTTCTGATTTAACAGTTCTTCTACAAGCAGATGAAGATCAATCACAATGAGAAATGATATGAGAACATATATTATTCTTGTTAAGCTCATAGAACAACAGATATTTTCTAGTTAAGTGTAGAGAGTAGCATTTGGCCTGCTCTGCTCTTGAAGAGAAAGGGGAGGAGAAGAAGGGGAAGGAAATAACTACCCTACAATTTTCACCACAGGTGTACACCTAACTGTGAGAGCTGTGTTATTTATAAGAATTGAGTGAATGAAGATGTATTGATGGCAATAAGGCAACATTTAAAATGTGGATAGATTAAAATTTTGCCCTAACATGGCTATTGTTGTGGGCCTGAGAGTTGATTCCAACTCATAGTCACCTTGTAGGACAGAGTAGAAAGTAGAACTGTCCTATAGGGTTGTCAAGGCTGTAAATCTTTATGAGGAGCAGACTGCCACACCTTTCTCCCATTGAGCACCTGGTAGGTTCAAACTGCTGACCTTCTGGTTGCCAGCTGAGCAATTAACCACTGCACAACTTATCCTGAAAAAAAAAATCCTAACATAGTTAATCCTTTGTTATTATCACTGAAGTCAAGCAAAGGGATCAGCACAACACTGTGCTTGAATTAAATCAGTTCTTCCTTATCTTCTATATGGATTATACACTTGGGTCAGGGCAGTGACATGTAATCTGATGGACTAAACAGATGTATTGATGGACAGTACCTAAGGCAGAGAGAAAAGGACTGGACTATAAAACAGGAAGGTGCGTTAAAGTACCTTTAATGTTTAAGACTCTGGCATGCAATAGTTATGCCAACACCCCTTTCCTGGTAGAATCCCTCCTTGGTGCAGTTATATACCATACCACTTAGATGAAAAGACACAAGGAAATAGGCAGTCAGCAGTCAAAGACAAATGAAAGCAGTAGTGTGATGTCAAGTCAGGAGGCATAGAAGTCCTTTTGAAATAGGCATGCTAGACTGCTTTCCTTAATCCTGGAAATGTATTCAAACCAATAACTAATAAACTTTATCTTCATAAAATAAAGACATACACCACAATGTTATGATCAAATGATCATACTTGAAAGCTGTCAAATAATAAACCAGTGGATAATCCAACCAAGTGGATACTATTCCTTGCATTTTGTGCTATTTAGGCACTATTGACTTGTTAGAGGCGGACAAGCTTCCATAGTGTAGAAGCCTAATGAGCAACGAAACCCACTTCAATTATTAAGATAATTATGCTTATGAAAGTCAAAATTAGATACAGAAGATTGAACTAACTGTCTCACAAACTTAAAGAGTGTTTTGTAGGATAATGTTATAGTAAATTAGTTTCTTGTAAGTTCTAGGTAAGTGTGAAGTATAATGAGGCAATTTCTCTTTATTATTTTTGTTATTGGGGAAAAGTTAAAATGAATCTCAATTACAGTTGTATTGAACACAGCTTCAGGGTTGAGCTCATTCTTTCAATCATTGACCTTATACTTTTCTCTCTCTCCTCTTTCTTTCATTAAGCCTTAGAGATATTTTGGATGCCATCTTTTTTGACACCCTTGAAACTCTGCCTTGGATTCTAAGGAGAGAAGGATTTTATAACAAGGTCGATCAAACCATCTAGAATTGTCGTTTACCATTTGTTTGTTTGTTTGTCATCTGTTTGTTTTCTTTCTCCTTCTTCCTTCTAAAATGCTGATTGGTCATGTTGAAACAGATATCCTGCTTAGTAGTCATATTAATTCTGGTAAAATTTTTGCTTGTTTGTATTTTCCATCTGGGACATTTCCTATTGTAGTTTGTATACTGGAATATTAAAAACTATATTTCAAACCTTTTATTTCCTTGAACATTTTAGTAATGCTTTTGTCCCAACCCACTTCCCAATTAATGGATCGATAACATGTAAAGTCTGTGTGCATGTGCATCTGAGTGCATGTGTGTATACGTATGTGTGTGTTTTGAAGAGTTCATAGAGAAAAAAGGTTATGCACTTTATATATGATAAATTTGGTGATACATAAAGTTTATCATAAGTACTCTTGTTAAGCTTCACTGGTGATAAATATAAATACATTGCTAGAATATCATAATGTGATAATGTGTCATAATGTGAAATGGTCAAGAGCTACGCATTAAGGCATGTTGTATACAATTGCATTTCCAGAGAAGGTTTTTAAAATAAACCCAAAATATTCATTCATTCATTTTTTTCCCACCCTATTCTTTTAATTTCATTTCATTGCATTCTCAAATACAAGTTTTCTTAGCTGGAAATAGTCTCTTACCAGCATAATTGCTAAGTCCCTTTCTTTTCTTTCTTCGCCAATACAACCAGATGCTAAAACCCATCAAAATTACCCAGCAGGCACCACCAATACCAGCTATAAAGGCTGGTTGCTTCACAACATCAGTGATTTGTTCAGTTATGCTGTTATTGTTTTCAGTAATGACAACTTCATTATGTCCTCCTATAGGAAAATAAAAAAAATAATAATAGTATTAGTAAATATTAAGACAAAATAAACACAGGAACAATAAATAGTACACCAATGGCACAGAAAATTACTTTGGAATTGGTAATACTGGTTTTGTCATGAGCCTGTCACACTTTCTGATTAGCACATTTTACAAGTTCCAAGAGAAGCAGCAAAGCATTGGTTTGAAAATGTGACAACCTTGTTCTCTAGTATTTTTGTTTGCCATGGACAAATTCAGAACCACTTTTGGATTTATTGCCTTACAATACTAAAACAAGGACTAGGAGTTGAAATAACAGACATTTTTCTTTAACCAGGTAAAAAGTTTTCAAATAAAATTCTTGCGAAAACAAAACCAAGTAGAATACTTAGCACAAGTACTTGCAAACTGCCTTTCTTCTTCAGCACTGTTCATTATTCAGTTGGTCGTGATTTACAGTTAAGTAATAATATTTCTTCTGGCTCATCCTACTAAAATAACTTCTTTTGTTTAAGCATCCTTCAGTTTCCTGGGAGATATTAAAACTGCTATACAAAACAATGACAACTATATAAACATTAATAGAGATAATCGTGTATGATTAAAATTATTATGAAAACATAAAACTAATATATGTTCTTAAGGTATTTAAAAATAACTTGAAATTTCTACTTATAAATTGAAAAAAATCAAAAGTTATTTATAGGGTCATCATAAATAAAATATACATTTATATATATATTTAAATCTGAACTAAGATTATTTGGGTAATGTTTTGACAATTTAGACTTCTTTGAGATAAATTAAGAAAATTTCATTCATGTTTTTAAATAGGCTTTTAACTGATGGGATCCATGTTACTGAGCAGCAATGATGTAGGTATTTATTAAACAGATTAAGATATTTAGACATTGAGAATTAAGTGATTTCTAATGTCAATATCATATCATTAGCTTTTGACTAATCAAAGACTTTCCAATATGAAATGTAAGCTAAACTATAATGACAATAATCTATAGCTTAATAGATACTTAGTCAGTGCCTCAACAATTTGACTGTTAACCAGAAGTCTGGTGGTTCAAACCCACCAACCACTCCTTGGAAGGAAGGCTGGACAATCTACTTCCATAGTGAATCGCCTCAGAAAACCAAGGAGGGGTTGCTATGAGTCAGATCCGACTCAACTGCAGTGAGTAAACTGTCTAGATTTGAGAATCCTGAAAACTATAGCTACAGTAATGTTGAAGACTAGCTGACTTTTTCATCACACTGCCTCCTCTTTTCTCCATGGCACAATATTAGACTACATTTCCCAGCCTCCCTTTCCACTGAATGCAATGAAATGATTGAGTGAGTACTGGGCAGTAGTGTTTAGTCATAAGTAATGCATACCACCTCCAAAACTAGCCAATAACACTGCTGAAACAATGATCTACATTCTCTTTTTTCATGTGTTGAATGAAAAGAAGAGATCTGGTAGAAACTCTGAGCCACTAAGAGATTATAAAGTCATTGGTTGGATGCATCCAGCATCCCTGAATGACTACATGGAGTACATACTGCATCCTCTATTTTGTTGGTTGATATTAGACTAGGATACGAATGACAAAGAAACTTTTCTTTCATTAAGCCAACCAAAATGCAGGACTATACATTATAGCCATCACCATTTTCTTGTACACACTTATAACACATTTCTAAAAGGTCTTTTGTTTTAAACTGCAAACTTAAAAATCAGTTCTATTTATGTAGTAAATCTGTGCTGTTTCCCCAATTTATCTTTCTTCGATTACTAAAAGTGTAAATATAGCCAATAATCTATTTAAAAGAGCCCTGCTGGCACGGTGGTTAAACTCTTGCTTGTTCACTGAAAGGTCTATGGTTCTATGTGAAAAAGAAGTCACAGCTGGCTTCCATAAAGATTTATGGCTCTGGAAGGCCTATGATAGGCCATTCAACTCTGTCGTGTAGGGTCACTATGAGCTAGAATCTACTTGATAGCAATGCGTCAATGTATTTAAAACTAGCTCACATTTTCAATATAAGACATATACACATGGTGATTTTCCTCACTATAGTAGTTATTAGTAGGAGGTGTGGTGGTATCATTCATGGTTAAGGCATTTGGCTGCTATGGAAAGATCAATGGTTCGAACCCACCAGTTGCTCTGTGGAAGAAAAATGAGGTACTCTATTTCCATAAAGATTTTATAGCCTTGGAAACCCAATGAAGGTCATTATGAGTCACAATTGAGTTGATGGCTGTGAGTTTGGTTTGGTTTGAGGAGTTATTACAAAGAAAAAAAAAGTATTATAGAATAAAAAGGAAAGAAATAGATTTGTCTTTCATTTGTATAACAGTTCCAAAAAATATAATGTTTAATATGGTGAAATTTTTATGTTTCCCAAGGTGTATTACTATATCTTAAACTGCTTGTATTTTTGAAATATGCTGTTAGACTCATTAGAGCATAGACAAGGGATGCGTGTGACCTGTAATGCTCCATTGTTCTTGCAGACAAAAAAATATAATGGAATATAATGTCTTCCTCCCATTGGAGAGTAATGAAGAACAAAACTAATTTGTTGGACTAAAAATTAATTAGACACATCAGATTCAATTGTACCTATTACTGTGAAAGTTTGCAGCTGTTCTACATATTATTACACCAACTATGTAATGTAAGCATGAAAAGGCCAAATGATTAGAGAAACAATACCTATATTATTAAGCATGATTACTGAAAATTTAAATCAATATAAATTTGTTATATGACATACTGTTTGATGATAATATATGTGAACATAGTTACTTGCATTTATGTGTCTGCAAGTGCAAGAACAATATAGAATTATGAGCACTTTGAAGTAAAAGTCACCGTGTAGGTGGAAACTGCAGACAAAAGAAAAATATTTCTTTTAAATTTGTGTAAGGCTCTGTGTTATATATTACATAATATTTAAATTAAATATCCCGTTAATAGACATTTCTGAAATAAAAACCAAACTGAGATAGAATAGATGAAACAATACATAGTTGACATAGAACATATCTAAAATTACCAGCCATAAAACACATCAAATCCCAATAGAGGATTTAATCAAAGTAAAAGGGAAATGAAGTAGAGCTTGATTCACTTCAAATGCTGTTTCTAGTCCAGATTGGACAAAAGAGAAAGCATAAATGGAAAGAAAAGGTTAACTATCACTAAATCAGTTTTCAAGCAAAGAATAACAATTGTGTAGATAAGGTTATCAAGAAAGATGTTAAGGTAGATATGCAGGGATAATTAAAAAAACAATTAAAAGGCTTCATCAGTACAACAGTAGATATGAAAAAGGAATCAATCTCTTGGAACAATAGTCTTTTCTGGATTAAACTGTGTTTACATGTAGGTCTGTGTTTCATGAAAGTGCTATAATTCTATTTTCTATACATCTTGAGTATGTTGTTGTTGTTTGCCATCAAGTGCAAATTACTTGAATATCATATAGTACTATCACTATAAATTATTTTTTTATTTTATTATTTTAAATTATTTTTTATTTCTTAAATAAATTTGAATAGTTGTACAATACACTAAACAATAAATTATAAGGTAGTCATTATATTTGAGGACCCTTAGTATTTTTTAGCCACTCCTCGGAAGGAAGCTGGGGCAATCTACTTCTGTAGTGATACTGCCTCAGAAACCCGAGGAGGGGTCGCTTTGAGTCAGGTCCAACTCCACGGCACATAATAACAACAACAGTGTTTTTTAAAAGATAGAATAGTTAAGCAAAACTGTGTGTTTTAAACTTATCTAAATTAACATTTTCTAATGTTTTAAGTTACTATATAATTCTTTAGTTGAGATAATCATGAAACAGCTTAGTTAATGTAATGATTGCATTTTTTACTTGCTTCCAAGTGTCCAAGAAACAAAACGAAATTCACTGCCATGGAGTACAATCTGACTCATAGCGACCCCTCCTTGGGTTTCCTAGGCAGTATCACTACAGAAGTAAATTGCCCACCCTTCCTTCTGAGCAGTGGCTGGTCAGTTTGAGCTGCCAGCCTTCGGGTGAGCAGTCAAATGCCTTAGGCACTATGCCACGAGAACTCAATTAGTGACAAATACAGTCAGTAGAAGAAAAAAAGAAAAAAAAAAAAAAAACTTATTTGGCTTGAGAAACACGATTATTACTAAATATGATAGGAAATAAGACAAGAAATTGAAATAAGGATACTTAGCAATCTTAGTTATCTTTGAGTTAGTATAATTATATTTAGTTAATTCAATTCACATATATGTTGAATTTAAAACCAAAACAAACAAAAAGACCTATTTACCTATCTGGGGGTACTTTAATAATTATTAAAATGTTTAATA
>NW_006921609.1:12388057-12389993 GCF_000298275.1 Orycteropus afer afer | reverse complement strand
GTGGGTTTGAACCGCCAGCCTTCTGGTTAGCAGTCAAGTGCCTTAGCCACTATGCTACCAGAGCTCCCATATATATAATATATGTATATGTATATGAGTTCTGGTGGCGTAGTGCCTAAAGCATTTGATTGCTACCCAGAGGGCTGGCTGTTCAAACCCACCAGCCACTCTTTAGAAGGAAGACTGAGCGATCTACTTTTGTAGAGAAACCACCTCAGAAACCAAAGGAGGGGTTGCTATGAATCGGAACTTACTTGATGGCAGTGAGCTTGGTTTACATGTTGTTGTTGTTATGTGCCATCAAGTCGGACCCAACTCATAGAGACCCCTTCTTGGGTTTCTGAGCACTATCACTATGGAAGTAGATTGCCCCATCTTCCTTCTGAAGAGTGGCTAGTGGTTTGAACCACCAGCCTTCTGATTAGCAGTCAAGTGCCTTAGGCACTATGCTACCAGAGCTTATATATATATATTCTTCTGGGTGTACTTGCTGTATTTTTTTTTTTCCTGGCAATTTATTTTAGAAAATCTCAGAAGGGAAGATTGTAGGTTTCCCTCAGGTTAAGAAATTAATTCAATCTGTGAATGACTAATTAAGAAAGAGAAAGCCATTTAAAGAAAATTTAAAACTTTAACTTATTCTCATCAATGATTTTGCATAAATATAAAAGAAAACTTGGAGAATCTAAAAAATTTTATTTGAATATTAATTCTGTTAATATAAAATAAGCATTTTGTAGTAGGAAAAGAATCAGTAACATACAGCATACTCTATGGGCATCAATTCAGAAAATAAACAGAAACAAATGGGAATGGTCTGATAGATTAGCTTGGTTGCAACTCAGGCCAAATATTTTAAAAATATGTAAGCTCTGGGCAGAAGAGTCTTTAAAACTTAAAGGCACTGACAATCAAATAAAAGCAGGAAGAACTGAAAAGGATTTGAATCTTGAAAGAAGGAAATCACGCTAGGGGAAATCTGCATTTATGAGGCTTTTCCCTGAGATATATCCTTATCTATGCAGTGCTGGCAGATGGAACTCAAGCTGAAAACTTCAGCTTACTGGTGACAACTGTGAAAACATGGAGTTCAGGGTTCCTAGAGTGGCTGAATATAAGAGTGAGCTACTGCACGAAGAAAGTCCCAAATTTGTTTATAAATTCTCCTTAAATCATAGGGTGATCCCTGAACGGAGTACGCATAAAAATGATTCCATAGAAACCAGTGGAAACAAAAGATTGTTGTTGTTAGGTGCCTCTGAGTCGCTTCCGTTTCATAGTGACCCCGTGGACAGCAGAAAAAACACCACCCGATCCCACGCCAGCTCCATGATCCTTGCTGTACTTGAGCCCATTGTCGCAGCCACCATGTCAATCCATCTTGTCGAAAGCCTTCCCCTATTTCATCAACCCTCCACCCTACCAATCATGACATCCTTCTCCAGGGAATGCCCTTTGACAACATGACCAAAGGAGGTGAGATGAAGTCTGGCCATCCTCGCTTCCAAGGAGCATCTCAGCTTCACTTGTTCCAGAACAGATCTGTTAGTTCTTTTAGCAGTCCATGGTACTTTCAGCATTCTTCACCAGCACAACTCAAAAGCATCAACTCTACTTCTGTCTTCCTTATTCATCGTCCAGCTCTCACATGCATACAAGGTGATTGGAAATATCATGGCCTATGTCAGGCGCACCTTAGTCCTCAAGGAGACATCTTTGCTCCTCAGCACTTGAAAGAGTTCCTTTGCAACAGACCTGCCCAGTGCTACACATCATCTAATGTCCTGAGTGCTGCTTCCATTGGCATCGATTGTAGAACCAAGCAACGTGAATTCTTTGACAACCTCAATCTTCTCTCCATTTATCGTGATGCTGCTCATTGGTCCAGTTGTGAGGATTTTTGTTATCTTTAAATTGAGACGTAATCCATACTACA
>NW_006921609.1:12380513-12386292 GCF_000298275.1 Orycteropus afer afer | reverse complement strand
CTTTAACTTCAAGTTGAACATGCATATGAGCAGTTGATGGTCTGTTCCATAATCAGCTCCTGGCCTGGTTTTGGCTGAAGATATTGAGCTTTTCCATCACCTCTTGCCACAGATGTAGTCAATCTGATTCCTGTGTGCTCCATCTGGTGAATTCCACATTTGTGGATGTCCACAGCCGCCGTTTGTGTTGTTGAAAAACGATGTTTGCAATGAGCAAGTCATTGGTCTTGCAAAATTCTACCATGCGGATCCAGCATTATTTCTGTCAACAAGGCCAAATTTTCCAACTACTGGTGATTCTTCTTTGTTTCCAACTTTTGCATTCCAGTCACCAGTGATAATTAACACATCCTGATTGCAAGTTCAGTCAATTTCAGACTGCAGAAGTTGATAAAAATCTTCAATATTCTCATCTTTGGTTTTGGTGGTTGGTGCATAAATTTGAATATCAGTCATATTAATGGGTCTTCCTTGTAGGCATAGGGATATTATCCTATCACTGACAGCATTGTACTTCAGGACAGATCTTGAAGCATCCTTTGTGATGATGAATGCCACGCCATTCCTCTTTAAACTCTCATTCCCAGCATAGTAGATTATACATCTGTCTGATTCAAAATGGCCAAAACCAGTCCATTTCAGGTCACTAATGCCTAGGACATCAATCTTTATGCATTCCATTTCATTTTTGACAACTTCCAATTTTTCCTAGATTCATACTTCATACATTCCATGTTCCAATTATTAATGGATGTTTGCAGCTGTTTCTCCTCAGTTTGAGTGATGCAATGTCAGCAAATGGAGGTCTTGAAAGCTTTACCTTATCCTTATGAGTAAGGCTGATT
Organism: Orycteropus afer afer; assembly: GCF_000298275.1. Lineage (NCBI taxonomy): Eukaryota > Metazoa > Chordata > Mammalia > Tubulidentata > Orycteropodidae > Orycteropus > Orycteropus afer. The sequence goes on along the minus strand of NW_006921609.1, from coordinate 12,385,447 downwards.
TTACTCTGATAATGCAGCTCTTGCTCAGTCCTACTTTGAGAATTTTCTAAGCTAAGTGACTCATCTTCTGCCTCTGTATTGGAAAATGTTTCTGGACTATTCATAAAGTTGCACAGTAATGTATCAGATAGTGTTTCTCTGCTATTCATAAGGTTTTATAAAAATATAAGTATTTTTAATGCAAGCCCAAGAAGACATGGCTTTGAAGTAAATATCAAGTCCCAACACCAAGGTTTTGCCCTAAGAAAATGGCAAGACATAAAAAGTTCCACATTATTGTTGTTATTGTTGTGTGCCGTTGAGTCAGTCCCAACTCATAATGACCGCTCCTTGAGTTTCTGAAGTGGTATCACTAAGGAAGTATATTGCCAACCTTCCTTCTGAGGAGTGGCTGGTGGGTTTGAACCACCAGCCTTCTGGTTAGCAGTCAAGTGCCTTAGGCACTACACGACCAGAGCTCCTAGTCCCACACTAACAAGATGTAAAAACAATCTACCACAATTTCTAATCTATCTGTCAGTAATATAACTGCCTGATAGTATAACATCAACTCCTCTTCAGAAGAAGACAGCAAATTTTCTGCAGTATGTCACCTATAATATCCAGCAAACAATAAAAATTTACTATGCCATCAAAGACAAACAAACAAGCAAACAAATAACAACAATACAGGAAATGTGGCCCAAGATCAAGAGAAAAATTAATCTGCACAAAAAGACTGAAATGGTATTATGTTGAGATTAGGTAAAAAGGGTTGAAAACAGCTATTGCAATAATATCATGGATTTAGAGGAAAGAGAGTCAAAAGAAATCAACATATGGGAAAACGTATATAAAATATAACAATATTTTATCTTGTATTTTGGTGTTTATTACATATGGAGAGTAAAAAATGTGAAAAAAAAAATAGTAAAAAGAGAAAGAAACAGAATTTGCACTCCTCTAATATGGCTCAATGGCAGTGGGTTTAAGATTCTCATACTATATACAAATACTAGTGCAACCATTAAAAAAAAAAAGAGAGACATAGCGTATTATTCAATAACTCACTGCCACTGGATTGAGTCCAACACATAGCGATCCCCATTGGGTTTCTGAGGTAGTAAATTTTTATGGAAGCAGATTGCCAAGTTTTCCTTCTGAGAAGTGGTTGGTGGGTTTTAACTGCCAACCTTCTGATTAGCAGTCAAATGTCTTAGGCACTGTCACCAGAGCTTCTTATTATTCAATGTTGTTGTTGTTGTTGTTGTTATGTGCCATCAAGTCGGACCGACTCATAGCGACCCCTCTTTGGGTTTCCGAGGCAGTATCACTACGGAAGTAGATTGCCCCATCTTCCTTCCAAGGAGTGGCTGGTGGGTTTCAACCTCCAGCCTTCTGGTTAGCAGTTACATGCCTTAGGCACTATGCTACCAGAGCTCCTTATTTAAAATAAAAAACTGAAAGTTGTTTGATCCAAAAGAAAATAAAAAATTATTAAAATACAAAGACAGATATGAAAAATTGTAAACTTACAGTAAAATTGTAATTCTAAACCCAAGACACCAATAATTACATTAAATGCAATAGTCTGAACACTCCAATTAAAAGGCAAAGATCATCAGATTGAAAACGCATAAAAAAAAATTCAAAACCTAGCAATATAACAATGCATTTCTTAAATAAAAAAATGTATTTTATACATGGAGAAACAAGGGTTAAAATAAAAGAATGGAAAAAGATAAACCATCCAAACATAAGGTGTTGTTGTTGTTAAGTGCCATTGACTAAAGTCTGACTCAGAGCGACTCATTTATGTACAACAGAACAAAACACTACTTGATCCTGTGTCAGCCTGACAATCCTTGCTATACTTGCATCCATCTTTGCAGCCACTGTCTCAGTCCATCTCATTGAGGGTCTTCCCCTTTTTTGCTGACCTTCCACTTTACGAAGCAAGATATCCTTCTCCAGGGAATTGTCCCTTCTGACAACATGACCAAAGTAGGTGAGATGAACTCTGGCCATTCTTGCTTCCAAGGAGCATTCAGGCTGCACTTCGTCCAGGGCAGATTTGTTAGTTCTTCTGGAAGTCCATGCTATTTTCCGTATTCTTCACCAACATCACAACTCAAAAACCCTTCTTCGGTCTTCCTTATTCATTGTCCAGCTTTCACATGCATATGAGGCAACTGAAAATACCATGGCTTGGGTTGGGCACACCTTAGTCTTCAAAGAGACATCTTTGCTCTTCAGCACTTTACAGATGTCTTATGTAGTTCATTTGTCCAGTGCAATACGACATTTGATTTCTTGACTGCTGCTTTCACTGGTGTTGACTGTTGTTGTTGTTGTTATGTGCCCTCGAGTCGGACCTGACTCATAGAGACCCCTCCTTGGGTTTCCAAGGCAGTATCACTACGGAAGTAGGTTGCCCCATCTTCTTTCTGCGGAGTGGCTGGTGGGTTTGAACCTCCAGCCTTCTGGTTAGCAAGCAAGTGCCTTAGGCACTATGCTACCAGAGCTCTGGTGTTGACTGTGGAACCAAGTAATATGAAATGTTTGACAATTTCAATATTTTCTCAATTTATCATGATGCTGCTTCTTAATCCAGTTGTGATGACTTTCGTTTTCATCATGCTGAAGTGTAATCCATACTGCAGAATGTAGTCTTTAATCTTTATCAGCAAGTGCTTCAAGTCATCTTCACTTTCAGCAAGCACGGTTGTGTCATCTGCATATTACATGCTGTTAATGAGTTAATGGGTCTTCCTCCAAATCTGATGCTGCATTCTTCATTATTCATGTAGTCCAGCTTCTTGGATTATTTGTTCAACATACAGATTGAAGAAGTATGGTGAGAGGATAAAACTCTGACACACTCCCTTTCTGATTTTAAATCATGCAGCCTCCCCTTGTTCTGTTTGGAAGACAGCCTCCTGGTCTATGTACTAGTTACTCAAGAGCACAATTAAATGTTCCAGAATTTCCATTCTTCTCAATGCTAGCCATAATTTGTTACAATCTGCACAGCCAAATGCTTTGCACAGTCAATAGGACACATGTAAACATCTTTCTGGTATTCCTTGCTTCCAGCCAAGATCCATCTGACATCAGCAATGATATCCCTCCTTTCATGTCCTTTTCTGAATCAAGCTTGCATTTCTGAAAGTTCCCAGTTAATATATTGCTGCTACTGTTTTTGAATTATCTTCAACAATATTTTACTTGTGTGTGATATTAATGATATTGTTCGAAAATTTACATATTCTGTTGGATCACCTTTCTTCGTAATGGGTACAAATATGAATCTCAATTGGCCAGGTACCTGTCTTCTAAATTTCTTGGAATAGATGAGTAAGTGCCTCCAGTATGGCATCTGTTTGTTGAAACATCTCAATGGGTATTTTGTCAATTCCTGGAGATAGAGTGGCTTTATTCAGACAGTTGTTGTTGTCAGATGCCATTAAGTCAGTTCCAACTCCTGGCAATCCCACGCATTATGAACAAAACCTCATGATTGGTTGCGGATCAAGTGGGTATGGTCCAATCAGAGGGAGCCATGGATTGTATTGTCTAGGAATGAAACCCAAGTCTCCTACATGTAAGGTGAGAATTCTACTACGGAACCACCAATACTCCCAATATTAATACTAGACAAAGTAAACTTCAGTATAAGAAATATTAGCAGGAAATAAAAAGCAATGTTTCATAATGATAAAAGGATTGTGGAGATATAACAATTCTAAAACTGTGTGCACTTAAAAAACAGAGTAGCAACATATATATAATGTAAACCTATGGAATCTATGGCATTGAAGGGAGAAATATACAAAACCATAATTACACTAGAAGATTTCTGAACTCTTTCTTTGCTAAGTAATTGAGAGAAAGTATAGGGGAAAAAATCAGTAAGAAAAGACTAATATTGCCAAGTAGTTTGATCAAATTGACATTTATAGACTGTTTTACCAAAAAAAAAAGAAATTTGCACATATTTTAAAGTACAAAAAGAACTGTCACTAAATTATAATAAATCGTGGGACATAAAATAAGTCTTCACATTTAAAGCATAAATGTACACATAGTATATTCTCTGATCACACTAAAATTAAATTAGAAATTAGAAACAAAACATATCTGGAAAATCTCCAAGTATTTACAAATTAGACACTGCACTCCTAAATGACCTGTATGATAAAACAGAAATCTTTAAGGAAAGTAGAAAATATTTTAGCTCGATAGTAAATTAAATGTAATCCATTGATGTTGAGTTGATTCTAACTCATAATGACCCTACAGGACAGAGTAGAACCACATGATAGGGTTTCTAAGGCTGTAAATCTTTACAGAAGCAGACTGCCACATCTTTCTCCCATTGAGTGGCTGGTAGGTTCAAATTGCTGACCTTTTGGCTAGCAGTCAAGCACTTTAACCACTGTCCCATCAGGGCTCCCCATAAATTTAAACATAAGGCATTAAATTTATAAGATTCAGCAGAAGCAGTAATTAGAAGGAAATTTATAACCATAAATGCTCACATTAGAAAGAAGGTCTGAAATCATTGATACAGGTTTATCAATTGGTTTTAAGTATCAAAATAAAAGTAAGTAGGAGAAAAATAGCAGAAGTCAATTAATTAAAAAAAAAAAAAATAAGAAAGCCAATTGTTGGTAATTTGAGAAGATAAATAAAACTGACACTTCCCAAAGACTATTTAAAAGGGAGGGGTGAAGAAAAGAGAAAAGGAACATGATTTCCAAGGGTTTATGAGTAAAGTGATGACATTACTATAGATCTTGCAGACATACAATCATATACCAATAAATTTAACAACTGGGATGTAAAAGACAAATTTAATAGTGGGCAAAAGAAACATTTACAACAACCAACACAAGGAGAAATAAAAATTTGAATTGGTCTAAATTCACAATATATATATTTTTTTAACCAAC
>NW_006921609.1:12355645-12380183 GCF_000298275.1 Orycteropus afer afer | reverse complement strand
GCAATCCTACTTCTGTAGTGATACTGCCTCGGAAACCCAAGGAGGGGTCGCTATGAGTCGGGTTTGACTCGACGGCACATAACAACAACAACAAGAAAATCTTTTGGAGCAGTTTTGCTCTGTCAAACATCAGGCTGCCATAAGTCAGGGGCCAACTTGACAGCAGTGTATACAGGGGAAAGGAACACTTCCCAACTCATTTTTAAAGCCACTATAACTGTAAAACCAAACCCTGACAAATATATTAGAAGAAAACTACAGATCAAAATTCCTCATGAACATAGATGTAAAATTCTTTAGCAAGTGTTATAAACTAGATACAGAAAAATCTGTAAAAAGATAGTACATAATGATCAAGTGGGATTTATCCCAGAAATGCAAGGTTGATTTAACTTTGAATGATATTCAGATTTTACCATGTTAGTTCAAAAAGTAGAAAACATGATTATCTGAAAATATTCAGAAAAGCATTTGAAAAGTATTAAAACTAAGTGAAGTTAGTAGGGTCACAAATATAATATATAAAATTAAATTTTTATATATAACATAAATTAAGTAAAAAGAAAATTTTAAAAATTCAATTATAATAGAGTCCTTGGGTTTCTGAGGCAGTATCTCTACAGAAGTAGATTGCCCAATCTTCCTTCTGAGGAGTGGCTGGTGCGTTTGAACTTCCAGCTTTCTGGTTAGCAGTCAAATGTCTTATACATTGCACTACCAGAGCTCCCATAATAGAGTCAGAAACATCAAGTACTCAGAAAAAAAATAATATAAAAAGCATTTTTCAAGATATTATACTGAAAACTAAAAAGTATTAGATAAATTAAAGGACATTTCAACTCAGTAAGAGGTATATCATGTTCTTAGAGAGAAAGCAGGAGCTCTGGTAGCGTAGTGCCTAAGGCTGCTAACCAGAAGGCTGGCTGTTCAAAGCCAATAGCCACTCCTTGGAAGGAAGGTTGGGCAATCTACTTCTGTAGTGATACCACCTCGGAAACCCAAGGAGGGTTCGCTATGAGTCATGTCCAACTTGACGGCACATAACAAGAAGAAGAGAGAAAGAGTCACAAATGAAATATTGACTCTTTCCAATTCAATGTATAGATTCAATGAATTTCCCAGTCAAAATTCCAAATTGTTTTGGTAGAGACTGAAAAGCTACTTTGAAAAGTATATGGGAAAAGAGAGAATGTAGAATAGTCAAAACAATTTTGCAGAAGAAAGTGACGAAGTATTTATACCACTTGAGTTCGAGGCTTCCTATAAGCTACAGAAACCAAGACAGTATGGTATGGCATAAGGATAGACATATACACAAATCAAATAACATAGGGAATCCAGAAATGGATTAACCATTCATATGGTTAATTGAAGAAAGTAAAGACTTTTAAATAAATAGTGACTGTATAATTGGATACACAAATGAAAAAAAAAATCAGTCACAACCCTCAAACCATATGCAGTTGCTTTAAGATAAATTATAGACCTAAGCATAAAAGCTAAATTATAAAGCTTCTACAAGAGAAAATAAGAAAATATCTTTATCTGGAGTTAGACAATCATTTCTTACACAGTACTAAACATAAAAGAAAAATACGATAAATTGTATTTATTAAAATACAAATCTGCTGCTAATCAATAGACACTAGTAAGAAAGTAAATAAGGAAGATATAGATGGAGAGAAAATATTTGCAATACATTATATGACAAAGAACTTATATCCAGAATGCATAAATAACTCATATTAATCAAAATAGACTAATAACACAATTTTTAAAAGACAGAAGATTTGGATAACTCACAAAAGAAAATGGCCAATATGCTCATGTAAAGTTGCTCTACAGTATTAGCCATCATGCAAAATACTAACTAAAACCACAATAAGACACCACCTTACACCTATTAGAATAGCTCTGGTGGTGTAGTGGTTAAGGCATTTGGCTGCTAACTAGAAGGTCAGCAGCTCAAACTTAACAGCCACTCTGTAGAAGAAAGATAAGGTAGTCTACTTCTATAAAGATTTACAACCTTAGAAATCCAATGGGGCTTGCTACAAGTTTGAATCGACTCTATGACAGTGAGAGAATAGCAAGGAACTCCAGTGCCACAGTGGTTAAAGCATTCAACTGCTAACCAAAAGTTGGTGGTTTGAAAACACCAGTTGCTCCTCAGGAGAATGAAGAGGCATTCTGCTTCTGTATAAGATTTTTAGCCTTGGAAACACTATGGGGCAGTTGTACCCTTTCCTAAGCACTGCTATGAGTCAATCAACTCAATGGCAGTGGAGTGGAGGTGGGGAGAATGGCTAAATTTACAAAGACTGGCAATATCTTTGATGGTGGTGATGATGTAGAAAAACTGGAAGTTGTGTGTTTTGCTACTGAGTGTATAAAGTTATATAAGAATTTGGAAAACTGTTGAGCATTTTCTAATAAATTCAAACTATATCAACTCTTTTACCTACAAATTGTACTTCTAGGTATTTGTCCAAGTGAAACAAAAATATATGTCCTCAAAAAGACTCACACAAGAATGTTCATCTTCTCAATAAAAAATTGGATAAACAAAATATTTTATATTCACACAGATGAATATATCTCAGTAATAAAAAATATTAGTATCCATCCATAATACATACATGAATGGACTTCAAAAAGTGAAAGAAGCTAGATATAAAATATGATATACTATATGATTCCATTTACATGAAATTTCAAGAACACACAAACATGGTGAAAGGGAAGGATTTTATACAATAATGATAATAAATGTAATAGGGATTTCTTCTTTGGAATAGTAAATTTGGATTACAAAGTTTCTCTGTCTTGTTTCTAGTTGATATTTTAATTTTTCTGGCTAAGAGGAAGCATATGGATTGGAAACAATGAACAATCTTTAGTGGCTCTCTCATTTTCTATTACATTTCAATGGCATCAAAATCACTAATGAAGCTATTGATTAAAATAATTTTCAAACTAATTTTCAGTATTTAAACTCTTAGCTATTATAATTTTAAGAAGTTTGTGGGACTCTTAAGAAGACAAGATATTGTACTAAGACTTTTGTATGAAATCCTAATCCATTAACCCTTTTTCCTATGTGAGGAGTGTCTGCTATCATTCTTAAGTACTATCAGTTACAAAGCAATTCTCTTTGTCACTTGACTAATTCTAAGGCATAGACCATGTAAATTAGTACTCACCAATTATTATTGTCTGTGGCTCACTTTTTACTCCAACTCCTGCACTTGTACTAGCTGCAACTTCTACGCGATATTGAATACCTGGGAATAATCCACCAATTATAACAGACCGAATGGTCGCATCCACAGTTTTGTTGATATGGAATCGAGTTTCATTCCCCAAACACCAAATCTGCAGAAAGTTAATAACAAAATAATATGAAATTATCCTTTCTGGTAATCATACTATTATAATTGATTTTTTTTTAATGGTGAACAATCTATTTTCTAGAGTTGTATTTTTGTTGTTGTTTCTGTTGTCTACCACTTGTCTGTCAATCTGTTGTACTTTGGTGGCTTATGCGTTGTTATGAGGCTGGAGACTATGTCACTGGTGTTTCAAATACCTACAGGGTCACCCATGGTGGATAAGTTTCAGCAGAGCTTCTAGACTAAGACAGACTGGGAAGAAGAATGAGGCCATCCACATGTGAAAATATTGGCCAATTAAAACCTTGTGAATAGCAGTGAAACACTGTCTGATATATCACTGGAAGAAGCTGTATACATGTTTGCAAATGGTTTTCCTAAAGTCCAATTCTAAAGTTTATTTTTTTATGTACCTTACATATTTTTATGTGTATATATATATGCATTAAAGTAATGACAATAAGGGATTATAAAACCAAACCATGTTCATTTAAATCTTGCCAGCACTGAATGCCCCAAATGAGTAATTTAGAAAGCAAAATGATTGTTTCAACACTTTTAGAAAGTGGATTTTGGTTGCAAATAGCATTTTGGTATGGATTAACACATACAATTTCCTCTAGTTAACTTATCAAGATTTACTATGCATATAATCTATAAAAATATGGTGATTAAAAGTTATAATATCTAAGGTATATAGAGATACAACTAAGTAATTTATATTTCATTTAAGAAAATATTAACTTACACAGAAGTAGTTAACAAGATTAATTGACCTAAGTTATAGGTATTGACTGAGATGAAATTAAAGCCAATATGTACATTGGCAGTAATGAAGCTTAATATTGATCAAAACATATGTATATACACATACACATGCATGAGGACAAAGTGGTAAAAAGTCTTTAAACACTAATTTTTGGAAAATAGGCCTTTGCTTAATATAGAAATCAAATTTTGGGGCATATTTTCTCAGAGATATGGAAATCTGTTACTATAAAATGTGTTCTAAAAGAATTCCATTTTGTACATATTAATATTCATATTATGTATCATTTCATGCAGGAACACACACAGTTTATTTCTGAAATGAGTGCATTCTTGAAACTTTTTCTATAAAATAATTCTCTGAATATGTTTTCATTGTTTTTCAATATGTTTTCATTATTTTCACTATGCTATCTATGTCTCTCGGAAGGAAGGTTGGGCAATCCTACTTCCGTAGTGATACTGCCTCGGAAACCCAAGGAGGGGTCGCTATGAGTCAGGGCTGACTCGACGGCACATAACAACAACAACAACAACATCTATGTCTCTGATGGAAGATATTGAGGTTTCACCCAAACACACACTTTGCTCCCAAACATGATAGTCTCTAATGACTGAACAACTTTACTACTTATGTAAAAATACATCAATATTTAACTAAATGGGAGTATAGGATGTTTAGTCACAGATTGTACAAAAATATATTACTAACTTCATTAAAACATATCATGCACACACACACAGAGTATAGTGGATAATTCAATTCTTTGCTTTTAAAACTGCTCTTACACTTGTAAAACTTTAAGATCTATATAATTTTTCTATTTGAAAATATTTCTTTTTTTAAAAAATATTATTTTTTTATTGTGATTTGGGTGAAAGTTTACAGAGCAAATTCACTTTCCATACAACAGCTTACATATACTTTGTCTCATGACATTGACTACAATTTCCCACAATGCAACAGTTCTCCTCCCACTTACTCCCCATAGTTACCTCTTCCCTATGTCCTTCCCTCCCATGTACTCCTGCTCCCTGAGCTGTCTCCCTGTGCATACACAGCCCTTCTATTCTCCCATGATTGTTCTCTCCAAGGAGTATATCTACTGATGGTAAATGTTCAGCTCATATGCCTGTGTTTTGTATGGCTGAAAGCCACAGGTGTGGGTTCAATTCCAGATCTGAAGGGCATGTAGGGGCCATAGTCTCAGTGGTTCAAGCAGGCTCTATCAGACAAGCAAAACTGGTCCTTTTTTCTTTTTAATTATTTTGAGTTTTGTTCCACATTGTTCACCCACTCTATCCAGGATGCTCTACATAGATCCCCCTCTGAGTGGTTGACAGTGGTAGTTGAGCAGCATCTAGTTCTTCTGGTCTCATAGTCATAAGGCTGAGGATCACATGGTGTACCAGTTGCTTGGACTAATTGTTTCCATGCATCTTTGGTTTTCTTCATTTGTTTTTTGCTCCGGATGAGGAGAGACCCATTGTTGCATCTAGATGGCTCCTTGCAAGCTTTTAAGATCCCAGTCATTACTAACAATGAGTAATGGTGGAATAATGGTGGTATGCTATGCCAACTGAGCTTGATGTACCCTGGGACTATGGTCCCGAGCACACAGGTTAACTACTTGCTCCCTCTAGGTAGCTGGCTCTGGGCAAGAAGTGACTACAACTTTGTCCCTTGTCAGCTCTACTATATACCTGGGAATTCTTATACAACATACAATTACACTTGCACAAATATTGTTTGCTAACCCTGTATATGGTCTTGGGCACACTACCCCCTCCATAGTCATACTAATAGTTCAGCCTATCCACCCATCTATCTACTCGTATATCAGTGTTTGCCATCACTGATATCATAGTACTGTATGTGCAAAACAGTTCATTTTTGTTGTCTGTACCTTCCACGCATCTCTCTATGACTTCTTCTCTCTCAAAGCCACTGTGCTGATCATTCACATTTGGTACATTGCCCTTCTCTTCATCCAAATCTATCTAACAGTGTTCCCTCCCTTTACTTCCCCTCCCACTCTTAGTAACCAACAAAGAAAATTTCCTTCCATATAGAAACCTGTCCTTGACTTTTTATAATAATGGATTAATACAATATTTGTCCTTCTGTGGTTGACCTATTTCACTTAGCATAATATCCTCCAAGTTCATCCATGTTATGTGGGGTTTTGCAGATTCTAAATTATTCTTTAGTGTTGCATAATATTCCATTGTTTGTATGTACCATAGTTTGGTTTTCCATTCTTCTGTTGATAGGCACCTATGTTGTTTCCATCTTTCGGCTATTGTAAATAGTGCTACAATGAACATGGGTATGCATACATCTGTTCTTGTCCTGGCTGTCATGTCTTTAGGAGAAATACCTAGTAATGGAATGACTGGGTCAAATGGTATTTCTAATTCCAACTTTTTAAGGAATCACCATACTGCTTTCCACAGTGGTTGTATCATTTTACAGTCCCACCAGCTATGTAGGAGAGTCTACATCCTGACCAGCATATGTTATTTTCTGTCTTGTGAACTTAGCTACTAATGCTGGGGCAAGATGGTGTCTCATTGCTGTTTTGATTTGCATCTCTCTAATGACTAATGATCGTGAGGATTTCTTCATGTATACTGGCTACCTGAATATCCTATTTGATGAAGTGTCTATTCATGTCTTCTGCTCATTTTTAATTGGATTATTTGTCTTTTTTTGTTGAGATGTTGGAGGTGAAAACACTTATTCTTATATTTCATAAATGTGTTTATTTTAAATAATGTGATGGGGATTTAAAAAAAAATGCTTATTAATACCATGGCCATTGGCTTCAACAAGCTGATTTTTATTTCTAGAAAATTCTATTTTAAAATTGATCATTTTTTTAAGATAACAAAATATAATCTCCAATGATTAATTTTGATTGAGATTATTCAGCTGTATTTCAGATACCAATTATGAATTGCTGGATGAAGTGGTGTGTCTAAATGTCTATTCCATTAGATCTATCTAGTATGTTATTCTTGGAATTCTATAAATATTTATTAATAGCAAAAAAATCATAGTTTCAAATTTTTACAAGGCTTATTGAGGTGTTTAATACTCACACGATCTAATCACATCACAAACAAAAATCTCATTGTGCAAAATTAGACATTCTGCATCTTAAGTAGACATTAAATGATGGCAATGATACAACAAATATATAATGCTTCTGAATAGTAGCAAATTCACCAGTTGAAAAATTAGATACTCAACTATTTTTTTTGTCAGCTTTCTCCAACTTTGTTTATTAAATTGTTCACTTTTTTCAAGTGAAATTTTATACAGAATCTCAATAAATAGATAAAAACAAAACTTAAGAGTTAGAACAGGCCATGCCTGGTCTTCCACCATTGCCCTACCCATGTCTGTCCCACCCCTCCCCACTGCATCCTCTAAACCCTGAAGCACCCTTTTCTGAAAACACAGTTTAAAAACCACTTCCCTAAAGCCTCTTACACCAAACTCCAGTAACAAAGGGAAATGCACTTCTTGGGATGAGAGCTCCACTGCTCACCTGACTCCAAGGTTCTGGAATCACATTGCAAAGAAACCATTTTACTGTTGTGATTTAATTATCCTTATATAGATGTGAGTTTGCCTTATATAGATGTGACCTTGGAGTTCGGGTCTAATGCCATACACATTTGTTTTATTACATGTCATGCAAGACATTATCATTGTCAAGTAAATAATCACTTTACATTTAAATTCCCTAAGAGGGCCATCAGAGAAAAGTCTCAGCCAAGTAACACTGGGAAGTCTCTGGGAATCCTCATCTGTGAGCCTACCTTGTATTCTTGGATAATTCCATTCTGATGATCTGGAGGAGGAGGATCCCAAGAAACACTAATGCTTGTGCTATTGTGGCTTCCGACTGTCAGCACAGTGACAGACTGTGGAGGGGCACTTGGGGCTGCAGAGGGAGCAATTAGAATAAACACAAATGGTAAGTCATGGGGTGGATTACTGCTGCTTACAGAATATGAATATCAAGAGAGGATGAATGAGCTTCCGACTTCCAGTAGTTCTGAATTTGCATACAGTGTTCAATTGTGACACTTTTGAAAAAATGTCTTTAAAATATAATGGAGAGATTTAAAGCAAATGCAACAGCTGTGGTAATATGCACTCATTAGTAAATGTAACAGCCAATAGTAAATTCTCATGAGTGATTTCTATATCCCAGCACTTAGCTAAGTGCCTCACTTGATTCTCACAATAACCTCACAAAGTAGAGACAATGCTTATCTCACTTTTGCAGGTGCAGAAACAGATGGTTACTTGAACAGACTTCACAAGGTCAAAAAGCAAGGCAGGATTTGAACCCAAGTCTATATGATTCTAGAACTTCAGTTCCTTCAACTCTGACGGGTTGTCTTTGTGAAAAAACACTGCTATAAAACATATTTTAAGAGGATATATTTCAAAATTTTAACAGTAATTATCTTTTCATGGTGGCATTATTAACAGCTTTTTGTTTAATTATTATTATTGCTTCATGATTTATTTAATTAATAAAAAATTAAAAACAGCTTTAATTTCCACACACAGAGAAGAAAAATTGTTTTATTTTCATATTGGGCAAAATGATTGAATGTGATAATTCAACCACTAATTTAAGATTTAAAACTTACTTTATATAGATGGGCAAATAAATCTGATGATATAAATGATAACAGTTTATGTTGGGTCAAATGTGAAATGAGCACATTTTAATTTCTCACAATAATTCTTTTCTTTTATAGTTTCCTCCATAACTAACTACAACCACAAGATGAAAAGATGAGTGAGAAACTATTTCTAATTTTAGATCGCAGCATTTCCAATATAGTGCATCTGAGAGCTGAGAAATAGTCATTTTTCAAAAAAAAAAAAATTCTTCTCAGTAAATCTCTGGATTTAAACCAAATGTAGGAAAAGGAAACTCAGAAGACTATATAAAATCCTCCTTGACAGTTAAAATATCAAAGAATTTTGTAGTATTAAAGGCTTTTCCTAGAAAAAGGTCAATGCTTTAAAGCTCTATATAGTTTAGTACTTTTAAAATTCATAAAGTGGAATTCTAAGAAAAATTTTAAGAGCCTGTCAGTAAGGATTCCTATGTTTGGTAAATTTGTCTTAAGGACATACTTCATTGAGGCCTGGCCATGTTTGCACCGAGATAGGACACAACATTGCTCTTTTACTATTTCTCTAATAATATTGCTCCAAAATATGGCATGATGACATAAATTCAACCACTTGTCTACCAGCTCTGCAGTTATTAAGTAGAATACATTGAAAAATAATACTTTTCAAAACTGGTTTCTCATTTGCCTGGCTGCTGGCTTGGAGAGAACACCGTTCCTGCTTCCTGACAGGTCAATTATGCCAGCACTCAACTGCTTTCTACAGATGTGAAAGAACCCAAAGCACCGCTCATCATCCCCAGATATAGGCCAGCTGAGTTCCATTTGTTACCTTCACAAGGCCACAGAAGCTGGAAATGAACGCATACTGAATGGTGACAAATGTCTGATCCAGAGGAAGAACCTAGCTGCAGTGAAATGGATTTTGGGAAGTATGCTTCGAATGTAAACTTCTATATTAAATGTGTCCACCCCACTTATGAGCACTACAATTTTGCAGCATCAAGGAAAATTATATGGTAAATAAAGAAGTATTATTAACTTTTTGTTATTTTTCCTTATTCTTTACACATCCTACAAGTAGACTAATGAAACTCACACCAAACTCACTGCTGTCAAGTCATTTCAGACACATAGCGACCCCTCCTTGGGTTTCCAAGGTGGTATCTCTATGGAAGTAGATAGCCTAATCTTCCTTCCGAGGAGTGGCTGGTGTGTTTGAACCATCAGCCTTCTGGTTAGCAGTCAAATGCCTTAGGTACTACGCCATCAGAGCTCCCAAGACTAATGATGCCTTTAAATAATAACTTCTGCTCATGCAAATATTTTACACTGTAAACTATGTGAAGAAAATATTTTATAAGAAACATATATTTGAAAAGCTTTTAGTCAAATCAGGATAATTACATGTCAGCATGAGATATCTACATAAATTTTGTTTAAATTACTGCTGCTCTTACATCACATTTTATATGTTTAGAGAAAAGTATTTTAATGAATTTTTCATATAAAATATGTACAAAAGCAGAAAAACCAAAACTAAAACCAAACACACTGCCATTGAGTCAATTCTGACTGATAGTGACCCTACAGGACAGAGCAGAACCCACAGGGTTCCAAAGCAAGAGCAGAAAAAGAAGAAACTTATGATATCATATTTGGCATCTAACTTTGGTTATTTTGATGGTATCATGTATCATAAACCCTCCCTTTAGTGAAGGAGACAATAGGGAATGGGCTAGTTGAAACCTACATTAATCTCATGTCCATTATACCTTAAACTATCTATAGTCAAGAAAAGTTCCAAAGGTGAGGAAAAATTAAAAAAAAAAAAAAAAAAAAAACTTCTCTAAGAAGAAAACTACTGCAAATACGCAAGTAGCTTTTTGGGTTGAAATTATGGGTCAGGCTGTCAAAAACCACAGAGAAATTCTATGTGGGACTATAAAAGAAAATGTCACCCTTGAAATGCCAAAGAACAAGAAGTCACAATTAACAGCCTATGTTCTTGTATTTCCTGTAGCTGGTCATTTAACTAAGCTAAATGAGCTATAAGTCACATAAAAAATATTGGAAAATATTATAATCAAATTCCAGTCTAGAGACAAACATGAATTTGGGGCAAATATTTACTTAAGAAGAATTTAAATTATTTGAATGCATTTTTTAAAAAGCTATCACAGTATATGTATTTCTCAGAATAAAATGAGAAAATCACCCTTCCTTAATTCATTTTTAGATTACCTTTTTCTATGCTTCTAAGTATGATGATGATAAACTAGTATTGCAGCAGAAATAGATTTATTATGATATAGTTTGGTTTATGTTAGAAATCTAAACACTGACCTTCTTCAGTAGTACGAACTATTTTAGATTCACTATCCATTCCCTGGAACTCATTAAAATATGGTCGAACTTTAATTTCATAAGTCACTCCCTTTTTCAGATTGACTAAAACTGCATTTCTTTCAGTTGGGACTTTGGCATCTAAATTCTGCCATGTTAGCGTAGCCTGCAGGCCAGAAGTCTGACGATACATAATCCGGTAGCCTTGAATAAACTGGGGCTGGCGATCCACCTGAAAGACAACAAAGAACCTTTGAAAACAAATGAAAATATTTCATCATCTTTTCTCTTGTCCCAATTTCATTCCTCACGAACTATCATCCAAATGGCACCTGGCTTTCTAACTCATCTTCCTCCTTGTAATAAATATCTGATTCTGAGTTCATATAGACCCAAAGTTATTTCCAAAACCGAGAGTGGAACATCTCTTTCTTCTATATAAAGTACCTATGGTATCCAAGACACCTACTTAAGTGATTAAAATCCTAGGCCTGTTGTTATTGTTGTTATTTGCCGTCGAGTCGGCCCTGACTCACAGCGACCCCTCCTTGGGTTTCCGAGGCAGTATCACTAGGGAAGTAGGATTGCCCAACCTTCCTTCCGAGGAGTGGCTGGTGGGTTTGAACCGCCAGCCTTCTGGTTAGCAGTCAAGTGCCTTAGGCACTATGCTACCAGAGCTTCTAATCCTAGGCCTAGTCTTGCCAATTTCCCCACCTTTATTTCTCATCTCCACTACCCATCTGTCAGTTTCTCAGACTGTGGTGACTTCCCTGTTGCTGCATTGCTGGAAGTTATGCCACCAGTATTTCAAACACAAGCTATATCACCCATGGTGGACAGATTTATTGAGGCTCCCAGAATAAGACAGACTATGAAAAAAGGCCTGATGCTCTAATTCTGAACATCAGACAATGAAACTTTATATGTCACAACAGAACACTGTGTGACTTGCTTGCTTTGGACACATTATCAGGAGGAATTAATTACTAGAAGGACATAGGGGGACATCACATGAGTAGAACATCATGGTTGGTGAAAAAGAGGGCCAACAAGGGTGAAGGAGACCCTCAATGAGATAGGTTAGCCCAATATGTTCAACAACGATCTGAAATCTGATGGCAATCGTAAGAATGACGCAGGACTAGGAAGTACTTCATTGTGTTATACATACGGTCACGATGAATCTGACTCAACAACAGCAATCTAACTGTGTGTCGGTTTGCCTAACGATCTATTTACCTATGTATTTCAGATCTACTTTCTTTTTCCCTGTGCTCAACAAATATCTGTTTTTGTGGCTTTATGCACAATATGCATTTTGTCAAGAATTTCCATTCTTATTCTTTGTCTATTCACTAATAATGTTACACTCTTAAAATATACTTTTTGAGTTCCTACTAATAGATGTTGGAAATTTTACTAAGCTCTAGTGATAAAATGAGTAATTAAAATAGAGTCATTATTTGCCCTCAGAGTGCTTAGAATATAAGCAGAACATGACCCTTATCCAATAATCCTCCAAACCATGATCAAGTTACAATCATAACAAATAAATATAAGCCAATGTTAGGATCAACGTACAAGGAGCTAAGAAAGCCTACCATGGAGAGTATGTGACTGAGTCAGGAAGGGCTGATAAAATTTCCCTGAAGAAATAACCAAAAGAGATGTGCAAGAAGAGTAGGATTATTCCAGGATAGAGAAGATTAGGGGCAATATTATGAAATCTCTGTAGCTGGAGAATGTATATTAGAGAGATTAAAAGTCATGGAGCTAGAGAATATTTCAAGATGCACATTCAACCTGGACACCCATTAACAAATATTAAAAGACTTTTATTAATTTGCCAACCTCTGCCTCATTCAATAATCCTTGGATTGACATTATTGACAACTTAATTGATTTCTTTATTTAAGGTACAGATTATTAATTTAACAAAGATCTCAGATTTTGAATCTAAAACTAATATCAAATAGAAACCAAAAACAAAACCAAACTCCCTACTGCAGAGTCAGATCCAACTCATAGCAACCTCTTCTTGGGATTTCGAGACAGTATCACTATGGAAGTAGATTGCCCAATCTTCCTTCCGAGGAGTGGCTGGAGGGTTTGAGCCACCAGCCTTCTGGTTAGCAGCCAAATGCCTCAGGCACTATGCCACCAGAGCTCCTAATACCAAATAGAGTTCATTGGCAAATGTCATTGTTGTTTTTACAACAATAAAAAATTAGAGTTTCTGAAAAATATTTTTTTTCACTTTGACAAAAATTGCATAAAATTCAAATACATACACACGTATGATGAAAAATGAACACTCTTTGTTGGAGTTGCACTTTTATTAAACAGTTGTTGCTTAAGTTGTACTGTCATTTCATCTTCAGAGGGAAAATGGTTTGTAGCTTTTCAACAGTGTTTAATGTCTTGACATGTTCTAGAAATGCTTGATTTAAATGTAAACTATAACAGTACTTTTTCCAATTAACATTTCATATTGTACTTTAATAGCCATATTGTAAGAAGTCTTTAACTGTCACGTAAAGTGTAAAAATCAACGGAGAAGAGATGGAATGCACTCTTTCTGGAAAGACTGAGGAGAAACGGGAATTAGAGAATGTGATGAAGGAGAGAGCTACTTATTTTAGCTTTCAAAAAAGGTCTTTATCCAACTGTCAGCATATTATAAATAAAGGTATTCTTTATATATCAATTCTGAACATTTCTTCTTTAGTTACAGCATTGTTATATATTGTGTTTTTTTTCAATTTCAAAAAGTTAAAAATACTGAACTTCAATAAAAATATAGAACAAAGGGACGATTTTCTAAGTTTGGAGTAGCTAAGCCAGAAGACTCCATTAAGTTGGTGGGGGAATGAGTGCATTTCTATACATAGATAATTTCAATTTCCCAGTGGAGTCTCAATAAGTAGGATTTTCTTTGCCCACTTGATAGTTTCTAAACCTCAGAGATTTTCTGGAATCAGTTCTATACTTGTGTGAGAGTAAGTCAAGAAAAAGTGAGCCAAGATGTGATGCAGAAGCTTATACTTTTTGAATCCTCACCCACGCTACCAATTTGTTGTACCCACTGTCACAGTCTTTGAAAAGAAGGAGTTGTTCTGACATTCCAAAACAAAGTAACCAAGAAGCAAAAAAAGTTAAATTTATGAAAACCAACAAGAGATGCCTTTCATCAAAACTGTCAATATTCAGAAAGATCCTTGCAACATATGTTAAAACAACATTAAGCTTGCATTTTATAAACTTCTCTGCATTCACTTTAAGTGAATTTATATACTGAAAGAAAGACATAACTCACAATAATAGCTTGTTAATACTGAAAGAAACAAGCTGTGTTTTTAAGAAGAACATTAAGCAGCTGTTTCCAGATGAAGGGAGTCTGTAAATCAGGGTAAATTGGTTTTATCCATGTTTGGTTTTCATTAATTAAGTGTTTCAGGGACCTTATGAAGCTTATGTTTGCTACACAACATTGCCTTCCCCACTTCAGTGTATACTGCCTTTAACCAGCTTATAATAATAACTTACTTAATAACTAAACAGTTTAACTTGATTTTGTGCAGTTTTAATTTATTTTTTATGGAGGAAATTTGTTGTTACAGGTGGAAGCAAAGATGAATATGTTGAACATTACCTTTTTAAAAAAAAAAAAAAGTGGGATTTTTATTGGCTATGCATTTGACACCCTTGACTTTTGGAGCTCATTTTGACAGGCACTCATTTTGAAGTTAAACCATATGCTTGTTACTTGTTACATTAACATTCTGATTATAGGGAGGAGGATTTTGCTTTATATGACTCTTTTAAAAATAGGTATATTTCTGGAACATGAATAAAGAAGAGTCATCAAAAGGAAGATATGAAATTGTGAAAAAAAGCTTCAGACTTTCAGCAGTAAGGTCTCAATTTGAGTTATATCTCAGTTTCCTAAACTTAGTACACCTCAGCTTACTTAGTCTGTCAAATAACACCTCTTCTAAGGACACAGGAAAAATTAAATGAGCTCACGTAAGTGAAAGCACTTTGTAAATTTTGAGAGCCATAGTTTTTGACAGAGATGGGATGTCCCAACCAATTGACCTTTCTCAAATACACATATTAGCACATGTGTAACTACAAACACCTGAGAGACAATATACTGTGATATAATTGAATCTCTTTTTGTTTTTAAGCTAAACAAAAAACAAAATGTAAGAAAATGACTGATTTGATTATTCAACACACAGTTACTGGAAAAAAAAAAAATGCTAACAGACATTCTGCTGCTCTGGGAAAAAGAAAGGAAAGATGAGGAGTCAAAGAAGTCACAGGCCCAGGAGGAGATAGCTATGAAAATTAGTAGTGACAAGCGTCTTGGGATGTAGAGATGGATATGACCAGGAAGAACTCCCAGTCTACTGACATGGAATTTTTATCTAATTTTACTGACTTTTAAACTCAGTGGTATTTAAATTAATTAACTTCATATAATGCGATGACTTTGAGACTTACACAAATACTTCTCATATATAGAAGAAGGAGCCTAAATGAAGCCCTTTTAAAACTCCCAACAGAGCAGAACAGACTTTCTTCATTGAGAAAGAAGGGAAAATCTGCTATTAAAAATGCAACTATTTCTTTTGCTTTGTTAATTTTGAGTTTAGTCAAAACTACTGAAAGATGAGAGAGGTGGCAGATAATGTCCCTACTGTGGCAGCACAAAAATGATGAGACAATTATGTTTACTTCATGGGAAAAGAAGAATAGAAACCATTACAAAACACAGAATAAGTGTGTGTAAAATTATATTAAAAATGTTATTAGAAAAATGAAACACTGCGTATTCATAATTACTCTTACAACATTCTACTCTTACTATTAATTTATTCATTTTATTACTCAGTTTTTCACTTACATGCTCAAAATTTGATTGATATGTGATGTCCATTTTAAGGAGTAGCAAAATGTTCTACTCAGGATCACATTTCAAAATTTTGCCACTAACCGCTTTTCCTTTGTACTAAATATTTAATCTACAATTTACTCACAGTTATCTTTAAACTGGAAAAAAGAAAGTACTTGTGATATAAGGAAATTGTAATCCCATCTTTACCTACACAATGATTTGCGATACTGGAGACAGTGTTCAACCTATCTGCAGTGACTTCCTTTTATAACATTATAGAATTGAACTAAACAGCTTTAAATATTATTTAAAATTCACTCACCCTAACACAATAATGGTACCATATTTCCCCATACAGATGTAGTTTTTATTTTTTTTTAATAGAAGATAGAGTTTTGTAGGATAGAGTTAAACACTTCCTCTTTCACTGAAACTTCTCTTTTGTGTGTGTGTGTGTGTGTGTGTGTATCTGTTACTGTTCTTACCCCTGTGTATTTCCATTATGAATTTCCATGTCTCTCTCAACTAGATTTGTGTTCTTTATGTAGGACATCGCCATATCTAGAATATAACTGATGTCATAGTTAAGGTTAATGTGTTAACTTGGCTGGGCCTGGTTTTGAGTGGCAGGGCAGCTGAATGTAGATATTCACCATGATGAGACTGGTAATCAACTCCGTGGTGGACTCTACTATGAGCAGCTGAGTAGTTGTCTTAGGAATGTGTTCTGCTTCCAGTATACAAGAAGATACTATGAGAAAGGTCTTGAGCTTTTTGGCATGCTTGGAACCTGCATTTAGCTGAGTCTTCAATCAGCAGCCTGCCATGCTGGCCCTGCTGATCTTGGATCTGTTTCTGGACTTGGAGTAGTGAGGTGCCATGTTATTTGGTAATCTTGGGACTATGTCATTTTACTAGTTGACCTTAGGTTTGCCAGCCTCAGCAGCCAGCAGCTGCCAGAGTTAAGAGAAGCCTCCAGGTTCGGTGGGCTTGGATCAAGAGGCAAAGCTGAAACGCAAGTTCAAGGGCTCTTCACCCAGCCTCTGGAGTTGGCACTTTGAACTTGAACTTCTGGCCTCCTAAACTGTAAGAGAATAAATCCCTATTTGTTAAAGCCACCCATTTGTGGTATGTCTGTTAGAGCAGCAATTGAGAACAAAAATGGAATTTGGTACCAAGAGAGTCGGGTGCTGCTCTGACAGATACCTAAAATGTGGAAACAGGAGTGGAGTTCATTCTTGGACCTGAGACCCCTGCACAGAGACCAGAAGAGGCAGTAGCAGAGAGATGGCAGCAGCAGAGCTGAGAGTGACAGGCTTACTAGCCTATGGAGGAGAAAGCTGGATGCCATTGGGCAGGCAACTTCCTGGCAAAGTCTGTTGCTTTTCTGAGCATTAATTGGTAGAAGAGACTGGCATGAGATGGAGTAGCAGGTCTGCCAGGCCATGCAGCAGAAAGATGAAAGACCTTTTGAAATGGGCTGCCTTCAGGCCTTAATTGGCAGAAGCTGAGAGACCAAGGAAATGGGAACCAGAACTGCCTCAACTTCAAAGGGGTAGGCCATGGCTTCTGGGGGTGGAACCATCATAACCTCCAGGTTTCCAGGAGTCAGGCCTTCACTAATTTGGCCCTGGAGTGTGGTGCTTCCTTCACAAGGGTCAATAGGATGGGGTCATACATGCTGCCCCAAAGTGAGGGGACAGGGCTGCCATGCCTAATAGGCAGAGGAATGGGGTCTGCCAGGCCAAGGGGTGAGGTCATCACTCAGGTAGCCTATGAGACTTGGGCCATCCAATGAAAGAGATATGTATAGGTCCCAAGTTGACAAGGGGTGGAATTGTGTAGTTAAGGTTGTGTGTCAACTTGGCTGGGCCTGGTTTTGAGTGGCTGGGCAGCTGGATGTAGTTATTCACCATGATGAGACTGGTGATCAGCTCCATAGTGGACTCTACTATGAGCATGTGAGTAGCTGTCTTCGGGATGTGGTCTGCTTCAGTATATACGAAGAAGATGCTTTGAGAAAGGTATTGAGCTTTTTTGCATGCCTGCAACTAGCATTTAGCTGAGTCTTCATTCAGTAGCCTGTCATACTAGTCCTACTGATCCTGGGACTATTTTTGGACTTGAACTAGTGGCCTGCCATGTTGTTTGATAATCTTGGGACTGTGCCATATTACTTGTCAACCTTGGGTTTGTCGCCTCAGCAGCCAGCAGCTCCCTGAGTTAAGAGAAGCTTCCAGCTTCAGTGGGCTGGGAGCAAGAGGCAGAGATGAAGCTCAAGTTCAAGGGGCCTTCACCCAGCCCCTGGAGCTGGCACTTTGAACTCAGATTTCTAGCCTCTTAAACTGTAAGAGGCTAAATTCTTATTTGTGAAAGCCACACATTTGTGGCATTTTTCTGTTAAAGCAGCACTACAGAACCAAAACAACTGGTCCTCCAGAAATGATTTTTGGATTGGAGTTGTTCAATGAAGTTATTAATGTGTGGTTTGTGATCGTTATAAACCATTTAATCAGTGTTTTATTGTTTCACAACAACAAAAAAAATCTGACTAATTCATTTCATTATGTTGTATACACCAAACATAACTTAAGAACATATTAAAAATAACAAGTTTTCCTTTCTCTATCTCTTTTGCTGAAGAAGTTCAGGGATGTGGGTAAAATATTTAGTGTCCTAAAGAAATTTGGACTTTGGACTCCAGAAGGGAATAAGATCATTTTATCTATCCTCTTCTTTTTACTTCCATGACAATAAAATACTAACACTACTACTACTAATGATAATATATATTAATTATAAATATATTCTAAATAACCAACATTAAAGTTTTAGCAAAAATCTTTCAGATGTCCCTAACTCAAATTACTTAGACAATGTATAAGATCTGCCACATTTATGGAGATCTTAAAGACAATATGTTTTTCTCTCATCCTAATACATTTCCTTGTGTACTTTTACACATTATAATGGGGAGTACGTCGGCTTAAATGAGAAGTTGGGACTAATGATATCAGGCACAAAGAAGAATATCACATTTGGCCCCCTTCACATAAACACATACAAGTATTCGTATATTCTAATAAGACTAATATGGCTATTTCCAAACTATACATTGTTTTCACTGCACTAGCCACTGAAGAAAACATTTTGAATTTTGAAATAACAGTGGTCAGATTGACATATTTAATGATGCATGCCACTTGAGCATTTGTAGCATATCGGAAAATATCTACTTATTTCTTACTCTGACCTAATTCTTTGAGTACATATGAAAAAAAATTATATACAAGTTCTGATGCTATTCTATAAGTTTTAGTCTACTTAAAAAAATGTATTATTGACTTTAATTCAGAAGATAACTTGATTAAAGCTGTAAATGTTTGAGTTTCAAATCATGTCATCAAGAAAATAGGAAATCAACATATGGATTGGGAGAAAATACTTGCAAAGCATTTATCTCATAAAGAAATTACACCCAGAATATATAAAGACTTCTTATAGTTCAATATTAAGACAAATAAGTTCATTTTAAAATGGGCAAATAATCTGAGTAGACATTTCTCTAAAAAAGATGGTCAAATGAGCAATAAGCACATGAAAAGATGCACAGTATCACTGTTGTTGTTGTTGTTATTTGCCATCGAGTCGGCCCCGACTCATAGCGACCCCTCCTTGGGTTTCCGAGGCAGTATCACTACAGAAGTAGGAATGCCCAACCTTCCTTCTGAGGAGTGGCTGGTGGGTTTGAACCGCCAGCCTTCTGGTTAGCAGTCCAGTGCCTTAGGCACC
Organism: Orycteropus afer afer; assembly: GCF_000298275.1. NCBI lineage: Eukaryota > Metazoa > Chordata > Mammalia > Tubulidentata > Orycteropodidae > Orycteropus > Orycteropus afer. Next base: position 12,360,311 of record NW_006921609.1, on the reverse strand, counting down.
ATGCTACCAGAGCTCCTACAAAATGCAAATCAAAGCCACACTGAGATACCACTTCACACCCACTAGAGGGGCTACAATCAAAAAGAAAAACAAGAACAATTTTCTGTGAGGATGTGGGCAAAATGGAACTTTCAAACATTTCTGGTGGGAACACACAGTGGTACAACCACTTTGGAAAATATTTTGGCAGTTCCTCAAAATGTTAAATAATGATTTACCATATGATCCTAGCTATACAACCAAGAGAAATTAAAACCTATCTCCATATAGAGACATGTACATGACTGTTAATTATAGCCCCAAAGTGGAAACAACCCAATGCACATCAAATAAGGAATGGATAGCTAGAATGTTATGTATCCACAAAATGGAATACAATTTGGCTATAAAAATACTACAACATGCATCAAATTCAGAAACATTATACCGAGTGAAAGAAATGACACACAGAAGATCCCAAATTATATTCCATTTATATGAAAGGTCCAGAATAAGTAAAGTTATATAGAGACAGTAGATTTGTATCTTAAGGCAAGGATACAGGGAATGGGGATTGATTGTTAATGGACATAAGGTTTCATTTTAGGGTGATGATAATGTTCTTAATTTACAGAGATGGTTGCAGAACTCTAAAATTAGTAAAATAATAATAACAACTTGAATTTTGCAATTTTTATTTATGATATGTTAATCATATCTTAATACACACTGCTGTCAAGTCAGATCTGACTCATAGTGACCCCTCCTTGGGTTTGCGAAGTGGTATCACTACAGAAGTAGATTGCCCAACCTTCTTTCCAAGGAGTGGCTGGTGGGTTTGAACTGCCAGCCTTCTGGTTAGCAGTCAAATGCCTTAGGCACTACACTACCAGAGCTCCTCATATCTTAATAAAGCTCTTAAAATTCAAAAGACTGTTTGAATCACATTCTCTTACTGTATTATATATTTTTCTTGTCATTGATTTTATATGGTAAAGATTTTATTTTTCAATTTTTTGGTGTGTATTTTTCTTCAAAGAAAATAAAAGAAACTATCTATCATTTATACAGCTTTTGAAACTTACTGTCCAAGTGACTTGAACTGTGGTGGGAGTTAATACAACTGGAGTATGAAGACGAACAGTGACATCTCCTAGTTCTTTCTGTACTTGTCTGTGATCCACTCCTTGTGCTGGTGGGCTGATATCTGCAGGTAGACATCATTACAATTTTTAAAATTTATAGCAAAATTCCAATTTATTTTACATAAGCTAATATTACACCATTAGAAATAATTACAGGGAAAAAATCCTTGTGACTAAAAATATATCCAAGGAATGTTGTTTCATATATATATATATATATATATATGTATGATGCACACACATGTCATATACATATCACAATGCTAGGATATGATTTGAAAGATGATATTAATCTTCACTAAAAAAATATTTGCAAGAGTGTTTATAAATTCTCACCCCCATTAAAATACACATGAATTGCTGTGAAAAGACCTTTTGAATACAAACATTATTTCCTTAATAAAGAAGACAGCATGGGTTCTAAAATGTCTTTAAAAGATCATTTTCTTATATCAAAAAACAACTGTTGCCCTACAGTCAGTTCTAACTCATAGCAACCTTATAGAGCAGAGGAGAACTGTCCTATAGTTTCCAAGGCTGTAAAACTTTATAGAAGTAGACTGCCTCCTCTGTGAGTGGTTAGTGGGTTCAAACCACTGACCTTTGAGTTAGCAGTCAAACTCTTAACCACTGGGATACTAGGGCTTTTTAAAAAAAGGAAAAAAAAAAAAAGATGCTGGCATTTTGCTATATTGAAGGTTTCTCCCAAGCAGGAAATGGGGACATATATAAAATCTGGTGTTTAGGAATTTGTCCAGTCCCTTGTCCAACTAGCAGACATGGTTTTCTTGCTCCTGGACCTGTTTTAGTACAGGAGTATGGAAATAAGGGGCACAGGGGACTGAATTATGTCAGAGCTAACCAGAGTGGAAAAGAGAAGTGAAAGAATCCCTCAAGTTCACAGAGATACATTTTACTGAAAAACTTAAACTATTAATAAAATGTACCAATATAATAAATTCTAAGCAATACTCCAGTATTTGACACAGGGTAATGCAGCTGCTTTTGGATAATGGGGAAGAGAGGGGGAAAGGGGAAAAATAATGTAGAGGTTAAGTACTACTCTATCATTCCAAGCAGTGGTTTGTATTCAATGTATTCATCAAGAAAAAAGGTAAGTTATAGACATCCAAGTCCACTACATTTTTAATAAACACTGAATTTCACACATACTCAACTCAGCTTTTCTAACTGGTACACTTCAGTGTAAGTTGATATTATTTTTCTCCAAGTACTTGATTTTAGGAAGGAAATCCAATTTAAAATGATTTATTTTCCTAATCTTGTTTTCTCTTATTTTCCCGGCCACAGTGCATGTCTCTTCTAAAAGTATTTGTAAGCACATATCTCAGCCACAATGTCAATTATGTGTACTAACTGAAATTGGGAAATAAATAATTAGGAGCCATAATTTGACCTGATGATTTTTCTTCAGTTCCATATTTTTTCATCTTTAACAAAAACAATAAATAGCAGAACTTTTACTTGACTTAGCAAAAAAAAAAAAAAAAAAAAAAGTTGATGTTAATTATAGTACAAGTATTTGCTATCTTATTGAAAAGATATCTCTAGATTCTATGTACTTAATATGTTTAGAAAACAAAAGCTCACACTGAAAGGTCCTCTCTGAAAACAAGTGCTTTGCAGAATGTAAAGCTTCTGACAGTATGGTGTCAAAAAATGATGCTGACATTCAGACACAAAACATGAGTTTTCCTATTAAATATCTGTTAAGAGAACATAACTTGTGCTCTCTATAATCTCTCGACTGGAACAAGCCAGATCACAAATAACTTTTCATTAATCTTTTTTTGACCCTTTCACTGAGAAGTTATTTTATGAGTTAAGATTTAGTGACTGGCATAGTTATTGAATGATCATGGATGTCTGCCGGACTTAATCACATCAGAAGTCTTCCCCATTCTGTTATCTCCCCACCTTGCATTGCAGCTACACATAAACACTGACTATTTCTACCCACACAGATACAAGTGATCTTAATAAGATATGTGATTTAGGTATACCATAATTTCTTGATTTAAAACTATATCTCTCTTTTATTTCAATTTAATAATTTAATTTACTCATTAAATTCAGAAGCACTGGAAGCAATTAGATCCAGGTAAGGTAAAATATAACCAGGTTCATGTCTTCAAAATTGTTGTTGTGCTTTTTCTTTCTCCTTAGACATGTTCTTTACTTACAGGCCCTTTATCATAATGGAAAATTAATCACATTACCGCTTAGAGAACAATAGCAGAGTGGCACTCCCTCCTCCCTTAACTGTCATCATGTCAGCAATGTTACAAAGTCACATGGTAACTTTATTTCACTTGATTCCTTTAAAGCACCCTTCTCTGCTATAATAGCACCCTAGTTACTATCACGGAACTACATTGTAATTATAATAATATTTTATGGCTGTGTGGTGCTTTTCATAGCATAAAAATACTACTTTGAATTATATCTTGCTCAGAGAATTTTACAAGTAAGAAATAATTAACCCTTTCTCTAGAACCCTGTGGGAAATAGGTTGAAACAAATAATAAAGTCTCCACTCCTATTTTACTAATTTCCTTCACCTCCTAGTAAAGAAGAAAACTTTAATGTAGTTTATCATTAAACCCTAGACTTCAGTGCCTTTTCAACCTGAAGACACAGTGTACTAAAAAAGAGATGAGGAAACCTTCCATTTTGATCTAATATTTTAATATTCTGGATCTTTAAAATATTAGTTAAAAGAACTGTGTGCCTCAGGAAAAAAAGTGATGTTCTGCTTTCAGAAGTAAACTACATCCTTCAAATCTTTGATTTAGTAAAGTGCACTGTAACAGTGGTTGTAAACCTGGAGCATCAGCATCACCTGGAAGGCAAGTTAAAACAAACGCTGGACCCATCTCCATTGGGATCTGAGTTGAGGCTTGAGGGTCTGTAGTTCCAACAAGGTTTCAGATGATGCACATACTGATTGCCCAGGAACCACACTTTGAGAACCACTGAACTATCAGAACAAAATCCTTTAACAATGGGAAATAATTTTGATACCACTATCTGGGCAACCTAAGGAGCTCTTGTAGCGTAATGGGAAAGGCATTTGGCTGCTATCCAAAAGGTTGGCAGTTCACACCCACCAGCTGCTCTGCAGGACCGAGATGAGGCAATCTACTTTTGTAAAGATTTACAGCCTTGGAAACTCAATGAGAGTCGCTTTGAGTCAGAATTGACCTGATGGCAATGGGTTTGGTTTTTTTGGTTTTAACTGGGGCACGTAACTATTGCCCAATTAATTTCAAAGAAGGAAGAAAAAAAATCCCTTTGAAATACAGTGGAGAAATACCTTAGTAGATTCAGTTTTACTATGTAAATAGACCCAATTAGTAATTGTTGTTGTTGTTGTTATGTGCCGAGAGTCGCCCCGACTCATAGTTCATATTAAATACCAAAAATATGTAAATATTCTGACCCCAATTAAGTATTCTGAGATTATTATTAAGATATTTCACAGGCTATTTCTGGGGGAAGGGGAAATAAAAAAAAAAAAA
>NW_006921609.1:12345861-12355050 GCF_000298275.1 Orycteropus afer afer | reverse complement strand
TTCCTCTCTTTACTAGACCAAGTTAATGAATGATTACAAAAAACAACTCAGACATTTTTACCTTTCCTCAGGCAATCCCCTTAGTCCTAAAGATCTATTTAATTTCTAGTTCTACAATTAGTTATATTTACAGCTACTGAAATTACCTTGTGTGCGCACAGGATCTGACATGGGGCTGGGGTCACTGAGACCTTGGGGGTTAATAGCTCTGACCATGAACAGGTAGATTGTATTGGGCCGTAGTCCTCTGACAGTGTAGAGGGTGGTCTTTACATGGTTTGCCACTGTCTGCCAGCTATTGCTCACTGATTGGCTGAAATAGGAACAGAAATTTTATTTAAAGAATAGCCCTAAAGATATTCAAAATGGAGTAGGGGAATCTATGACAAAGGTTAATGGCTGAAAATTAAACACACACACACATAAAACTTGAAGTGCTCAGCCCAATAAATGAAACATTTGTATGATTTCAGTTTATTCAACAACAAAGCCGAGCCCACCTAACAAAAGTGCCATGCACAAAAAAATTAAACTCAGCCCAGGAGATGTGACAGCCCTTTGCTAATGCACAGCAGCCCACTAAATGAATACCTGTAAAAGGAACAGAGGCCAAGATCACAACATCAAGTTTATACAATAAATATGGTCCTCAGAAATGAATATATATATATATACCTTGAAAAGAATTAACCTGTAGAAAGAATAAATGGACTACAGAGTAAATTATGCCAATACATTTTCCTGTTACAAGGTGTGTTTTCTTTTGCATCAATTCCACATGCAATATTATAATAGAGCCTTCTAAAACTACATATCTGTAAAAGAAGAAAGGAAGCATGTAATGAATATTTTCCCTTAGTCACATTTTTAATAAAATTGTACATTACACAGTATTGTGAGTTCTCATCTCAAAATGGTAAAATGCCACTATATCTGTACGTGTGGAACACTTTCCAGCCAGTCACAGATGGAGCGCCACTTTCGAGCACTTTGTCTAAGGTCAGATGTTACTTTTGCTCAAAATGAGGAGAAAATGTGATTTCCATGGCTGTCTGTTTATTTTTCAGGAGTCCTTCAGCATCAAAGCATGAAAATGATAGGAAAATACTATTTTGAAATCTGAAAACTATATATAAGTATAGATTAAGGAAACCTAAAATGAAAGTGATCATTGTTCTACCATTTGAAAAGAAGGACAATGGTTATCATTTCATCTTTAAAATGTCAGATGGATATACATTGAAATAGAATTGAAAGCTACATTTTCTCATTTTATACGTTCATATTTTATCCAATTTGTAGAAGACTACATTATAATGATATTGACAACACTTCAAATTACACATAGGAACATCTTTTCCTTATAACAACCAGAAGCACATGGAATCAATTTCTTAATTACAGCATTTCATTTTCTTACACACATACCCAACAAATATATTCAAATATATAGCACAAAAAAGAAACACTGGGATTATTTTAAGTTCTGCTCTAATTATTAAGAACAAAACTTCTAGGGTCCCATGCATAACTTAAAAACTGCCTGTGCCTAATTAAATTATTTTCTGCCTAGCTCTAATGTCAAAATTCTCTTCCTAAATCCCTGCAATGGTCAGAGTAAAGAAAGGAGCTACTAAGCGATTATGTCATAAAATAGAACCCTACCGCTCTAGGCATGGATAATTAAGATATAAATGAAGAAACAGCAGAATCTGTTCTTGAATGAAGTCAGATATAAAAGATTAATTCTTAAAGCAAATTAATTGAGCGAGTTTATGAAATAAAACAGCTAGGGAGTTCATGTGAGGTTTTTGAATTTCAGAGTTAAAGCAAAAACTCAGTGGAGACAAAGGAATTGTCCCATACCTGAATGCCTCAATGATATATGCACTTGCTGGAAGGGATCCAGGGGTACCTGGTTGCCAAGACAAGGTGACGCTGTTCTTAGTAACATCCGTGACCTGTGGTTTGGATGGTGGTCCTGGCAAGTCCTTCAAATCATAGTTTTTACTGATTGTTGCTCCAGATTCTATAGAGGACAAACAGTAAAGACAAATACCTTCATTTCTGATGGCATGAGCTGAAAATGCTGCCTACAAAAAAGGATAAACAGTCTACTAAAGAAGCTGATATAGACAGAGAGCACTTCATCTTCATTTTGAATCAGAAATATAGAAGTGAAAATTTATACTTGAGATTTATTAACACATGTTAATACATGGTGACTTTGACACATAATAACTAGAATTGCTTGCAATTTAGACAGAAAATAAAATAACAAGGTTCTCAAGGACACATTTATTATATTGTACATATCCAATGCTATATTGCCAATTGGTACAAGAATTCAAGTGGCATACGTTTTGGTTTTTACTTTAGTTTTTACCTTCAGTGAGTTTAAAATCTTGATCTCCTTTAACTTGATATTTGATAATGAGCTAATGAACTCAGGATTTCTGCTGTTCAAATAATTCACAAAGAACTCACCTGTCACATCCAACACAGCACTCCAGGAGGTCTCACCACTTGAACTTGTAGCCACACAGGTATACGTGCCAGTATCAGAAGTCTATATATAGTGCATAGAAGGGAAAGTATTAAGATGTTTTAATTATTTCATGGCACAATTGATTTTAACCTGGAACTTTTAATTTCTTAAAAGTACTAAGAATGTATTTCTTGGCTATACAAACTATACATAAGAGTCAATCATATATATATATATATATATATATATATATATATATGCAGAAAATATTAAAATAAACTCATATAATATAATGCTATTTTATTTATAACAGATATTCAAAGTTATATTTTTAAATTTATATTTCTACAACAACATATTTGGGGAATGCCAATTTTCTCTCTCTCTCTCTCTCTCTCTCTTTCTCTCTTTCTCTTTTGCCTCCATGGATGATAATAATAATGTCTTAGCTCCATTTTATGGCGGGGCTTCACTGTATCAGAGCTAGATATGGACAATTTAGGACAGATTTTTTTCATGTACCATAGACAAACAAGAAACAGCAAACGTAGAGCTATGCTTTCTGTCTCAAATATACTATATTTCCGTGGATAAAAGCAGCCAGGAAGAAATAAACAATGAGATAATACATGGACAAACTTCATTTCTTTCAAAAGACATGGAGAAAAGTGAAAAAAAAAAAAGATAAAATTTAAAAAAAAGAAAAGTGAACATTTCCCTTTAAAGAGATCAGTACTCACTGAATTTAAAATGTAGCAGTATGAGAGTGAATGAACAAAATTGTGTCATTAAAAGCCAAACAAACCTTTTCTATGGAATCACTCCAACTCATAGCTGAGAAGGACCAGAGAAATAATCTAATATGTAACTCTTTTTTCAGACATACTTAAAAATTACCATTTCACTGATCACTTAAACATAAATTTGCTATTAAATGAAAAATGGAAAAAGGCTTCTAGAAAGAAATAGTTGTTAATATAAACAAGATTTCTCATTCACAAATGAAAAAGATGGAAGATTCAGTGAGCATACATTGACAAAAGCCCAAGATCAATAAAAGATGTGATTCAAAAGTCCTGACTGGGGTTGTTCCCTATGTGCTTACAGTGTAAACAACATACACTTGCATTAGCTGGGGAGTGAAGAAATAGTGAGATGAGGAAGAAGCACTGATGACCACATAGAAAATTGCAAGTCACAAGATGTAGGATTTAAATTCTGTGATGAATATGAGTCTAATTCTTGATGAAATATGGGAGTACATGGTGTACTATATCTGCTGGGTTCAAAATGTAACCTAGCAGACTTCAGCTTCTGAAATTGATTCTCACGTAAATCATTAGTGTGTGGATGTTACTGTTGCGGCACCATTTTAATTTATTTTAAATGCCATTACATATTTTAACTTAACTTTCAAATTGCTCTGGCATGTCATTCTTTGCCATATTATCTCTGTACAATCTTCTTCTATTATACAGAGGAATGATGGGGATAGCCATTGTAGAAAAGAGCCATTCTTTCACATGTGGCTGTATGCACATTATAGTCATTAGAAATCTTTGCATTTAAGATGCATCACTCACAAACTAAATAATGAGCTGAGGTTGGATTTTAATGGGATATTCATTTGAATATGGTCTGTGGAAGGGGAAAAGAATTTGCATTTTATTATAGCTGTTGGACAAAAACGTAGCACTTGTTATTACGTGCAAATGTTAAAAGAAGCATATGTAGGTAATGTTTCTTAACTGCATCTCCTTGTCATTGTGTGGAGATATAAGTCTGACATTAGCTGTGGTAGGTATATTTTAATGAGTTTTGGAATATTTTACTTCTCACAAGATACAGATTCAGTTACCAATTAGCTGGACTATGAAGACACGGCATTCATCATATTTTTTTTTTTTTCGTATTAAGTACTGAAAAAGAAAGAGTGAAACACAAAGGAATATGACCTATAGAAATCCTCTCTTGACTACATGAGTGAAATACTGTAAAGCACATTTTTATCTCCCTTAAAATACAGCCGTCTTACAGAAAAAAAGAACAATGTCTTCATTGGGTGTTTATCGAAAGTACTATCAAAGGCCTAAATATCATTGTTAAAGCTCATTCTGGTATCACCAGCATCATCACCACATTCATTTTTATTTCTTAAACTTTAAATAATGTCTTATGTGGTCATGAATGTTTCACATCTGTTCCATCCTTGTCCTTTTATCTTTAACCAAGTGCTTTAAAAAGAGATTAATGTGCTGGCACACTCCATCACCGACTTTTCTCTTTGTGTAGTTGGCTGCACACAAGCCCCTAGGAGCTTGCATCTCAGAGACACTACTCAGAAGCTGTTAGTGGGCTCAAAGTTGGTTTGAGATCATCCAGCACCCATCTTTAATTGCTTTTTTCAAACACTACTGGGGAGCTTGGCTATTCAAGCACACTCTTTAATTCTGTGGTACAGTAAAAATGCATTAACCTCCATGGCCCAAGTTTGCCTCTAGCCCAGAGAGAGAGGTTAAAGTGTTTACACCAGGAGACTTGGCATTAATTTTTTAATAACTTCCATTTTGTTAGAAGAAGATTAACAATTAATTTACAATCAATGATAAGACAGGCTAAAAATCTGTGTTAAATTCTTTTTCTTTTATTCGTTCTTGACAGCACTGTTTTCAACTTCAAGCAATAATTAATGTCTGTGTCTCAAAATTAAATTTGTATGTGTGTGTGTACACATATGCAATTATATAAGCCAAAAAATAGGGAAATTTTCCTTTTGGCATATAATATCCATATGATACACTGATAAAACAACCAGAAAAAAACATGGAAACACATTTATACCCTGAGAAGAATATTCCAAATTATGATAATCTGAAAATATGTATAACAAAAATATTTTATTTTCTTCTCCTGGTTTGTGAATGGAAAAATTCCACTACATTGTTTTTTGTGGTTCTCTTTTTATTCATCTTAGAGTTCACAATGTTGACCTGGACATCATATTCTATTAATTGTTCTCTCACTGAATAATTTTCCATCCATCTGTCTTCATTTTCTATCAAATCAATTATTTTAGTTCTTGTTCTCATTGCAATCTTGTTCTTACTACAAAACACCATCCAGCTTTAATGCAGAGCTTGGTACATGGTGGTGGGGGCTCACTATATTTGGTCAAACGATCTGAATAGAGTTGTGGCAGACAATGGTCACCTTGACAACCCTCTCCTGGTATTCTCATCTTTTGCAATCCCTCATCTTCACTATGGACAAGACCTGTGACTCACTTCACTTCAGATCACTAGAATATGGCAAAAGAGAGATAGGATGTCATTTTGGTTAATTTTTTTATATAGGATTACAACACTTATCTTGCAAGGAGACACTCCTGATTGACTTAGAAGAAGCAATTCTGGGAATCTCCACATTGCAAGGAACTAAAAAAAAAGGTATATCCTGAAGCAGCCAGCAAGAAACTTTGGTTATCACTCTCATAGCCACAAAGAGCATTATTTGGAAGACTTTTCTCAAGTCATTCCTCAGATGAGACAACACCCTGACTGACACCTAACTATATTCCTGGCAGAACTTGAAGCAGAGGATCCAACCAGGTTATCTCTAGACACCTGCCCCTCTGAAAATGTAAGATAAATGTATGCTATTTTGTGCCTCTAAGTATTTGCTGAAATTGTAATGCATTAATAAATAATTAATACAATACTCAAAAAGCAGACATTTTATTTTGAGTTACTCCTGAAGTAGATCCAACTTTTGTAATGTTGCAATGAAAGGTCATTCTCCATCATGTAATCCTCTCTTAAAAGGCCAGCAATGACTTTCTCTACAACTTTAGCACAAAATTTAACGTTTTCTATCAACTAACAGCATAGTGGCTAAGACACTTGCCTGCTAACCAGACGGCTGGTGGTTCAAACCCACCAGCCACTCCTCGGAAGGAAGGTTGGGCAATCCTACTTCCATAATGATACTGCCTCGCAAACCCAAGGAGGGGTCGCTATGAGTCAGGTTTGACTCAACGGCACATAACAACAACAACACAACAACAATCAACTAACAAAATCTGATTCTTGTATACTCAGTTTCATCTCTTTTCTTTTTAATTTTCCCCAAACAACTCTTTGGCCAACCTAATTTATCCATATTACTCTACATATACCTTTTTGTCCCAAACTTCCTTTGTTCATTAGAGTAAATCAGAAACACTTGCCATTTTCAAATTACTTTAAAAAATATCTGACTAATGTTTGCATTTTCTAGTTTCTTTGACTGCACACAAATGGATCGGGATGAAGGAGAAAAAAGTATATAGGTCTGTCATAAATTTATAAGTAACATAAGAATAATCACCTTCCCTTTCATTTTAATTTGCCATTTATGAAATAAGAAATAACATGGCCTGTAATAAAGCATAAGATAATTAATCTAGTATCAGATTTTATGTTTACTGTACAGTTTTTCCATAGGGCAGTACTCAGTTTGAGATAAAAACCCAACTATAATTCGTATGTTACTTACCCGTAAATTCTTAATCTGCAGTGTTCCTTGCTCTTGTATTGTTGCTCTTGGGTCTCTACCCAGAAAAGTAAATCCTTCCTTTAACCAGCTAATTACAGGAAGAGGCTCACCAGTAGCTTTACATTTCAGTAATGCTGTACCATCTACTGCTAGTGTTTGGTTAGCTGGACCTTGTAGAATTATGGGTGGAGGTCTATCTGTCAAAACTAAAGGATAAAGATATTTTCAGGATATTTTAATTTCTATGACATCCAATAATTTTGTTATCTTGACACTAAAAGTAAGGTTAATTTCTCAAATTCATGCATATTACTTATAACACGCTCTGCATTTTCTTTACCTGTAATACATGTATATACATTACTTGAATTAATTAAATAGTCACACATTGATTACTGTGAACTGTGGTGCTTGTGAAGAATACTGAATATACTGTACCATCAACTGCCAAAAGAACAAACAAATCAGTCTTCAAAGAAATACAACCAGAATGTTACATGGAAGCAAGGGTGGAGAGACTCTGACTCACTAACTCTGGACACATAATTAGGAAAGACTAAGCACTATAAAAGGGCAATACGTTTAGTAAAGAGGAGCTCTCGTGGCATAGTGCCTAAGGCATTTGACTGCTAACCAGAAGACTGGCCACTCCTTACAAGGAAGATTGGACAATCTACTTACATAGTGATACAGCTTTGGGGTCTCCACGAGTCAGATCGACTTGACGGCAGTGAGTTTGGATTTTTTGGTTTAGTAAAGAAGAGAGTCAGTAAACAGAAGAGATTTCCTTAGTGAGATAGACTGACACAATGGTGACAACAACGGATTCAAAACTACCAATGATCATGAAGATGGTGCTAGATGAGGCAACATTTTGTTCTGTTATACATAAGGCTGCCATGAGTTAAAGTCAACTTGATGACAACTAACACCATACACACCATGTATACTATACTAAAGCCCTAAATATGGTTTATAATTTACTTTGCACTAACTGTGATTAAGATATAGGTATATATATGGTTCAAACCCACTCAGTGGCTTTATGGGAGAAAGATCTGGCAAAAAAATCTGCCTTGAAGATTATAGTCTAAATGACCTTATTGGTCACATGGGGTCATTATGAGTCAAAATTGACTTGATGGCATCCAACAATTAAGGTAGAGGCAAAGTAAATTCTGACATTTTAGAAAGGTTTAGATATATTGAAAGACTTATTGCTGTTGTCAGTTCTGACTTACAACAGAACAAAACAGGGCCTGGTCCTGCACCGTCCTCATAATTGTTGCCATGCTTAAGTCCACTGTGTCAATCCATCTCATTGAGGGTCTTGACCCTATACTTTATCAAGCATGAGATCCTTTTCAGGTACTTCTCCCTTCTGCCAACATGACCAAAGTACCAACATGACCGAAATTAATATGAAAATATAGGTAGGTTAGAGAAGTTATTCATAAAATGTCCATTTCATCTCATATGGGTTTTTAAGAAAGCTTGTGAAACATCATAGTGGCAGAGTCAAATTTCACTTTTGTTCTTGTAATAAAGACATGTAATAAATAATTTTAACTTACATGGTTCCAATTGTATACGGTATTTACAGCATAGTGACCCCTCCTTTGGTTTCCAAGGTGGTATCACTACAAAAATAGATTGCCCAATCTTCCTTCCAAGGAGTGGCAGGTATGTTTGAACAGCCAGCCTACTGGTTAGCAGTCAAATGTCTTAGGCACTACACTACCAGAGCTCCAGTCCCTACCCATTACTCAATTCCAAAACCATTTCCACATTTTAGGGGTCTGTTAGAAGAGCACTCTACTCTTGCAAATTCCAATTTCATTATCTAGTGATGCTATAACAGAGATACCATTCAGTGGATGGCTTTCCAAAACCAAACTAAGCTCACTGCCATCCAATTGGGTCCGACCCAAAGCCACCCCTCCTTGGGTTTCTGAGGCAGTACCACTATGGAAATAGATTGTCCAACCTTCTTTCCAAGGAGTGGCTGGTGGGTTTGAACCACCAGCCTTCTGGTTAGCAGTAAAATGCTTAGGCAGTATGCCACCAGAGCTCCTCTGTGTGTGTGTGTGTGTGTGTGTGTACTGTATATATTGGAGCTCTGGTAGCATAGTGCCTAAGGCACTTGACTACTAACCAGAAGGCCGGTG
>NW_006921609.1:12332012-12344201 GCF_000298275.1 Orycteropus afer afer | reverse complement strand
CGGCAACCACCAATCGTCTGTCAGTTTGTCTTACTGTGGTGGCTTGAGTGTTGTTGTGACACTTAAGGCTATACTACCAATATTTCAAATACAAACAGGATCTCCCATGGTGAACAGGTTTCAGTGGAGCTTCCAGATTAAGCAGACTTGGAAGAAAGAAGGGGGCATCCCTTCTCAAAGAATTGGCCAGTGGAAAGCTCATGAACAGCAGTGAAACACTGTCCAATGTATTGTTGTTGTTGTTATGTGCCGTCGATTTGGCCCCAACTCATAGCGACCCCTCCTTGGGTTTCCTAGGCAATATCACCACGGAAGTAGGATTGCCCAACCTTTCTCCCAAGGAGTGGCTGGTGGGTTTGAACCACCAGCCTTCTGGTTAGCAGTCAAGTGCTTTAGCCACTATGCTACCAGAGCTCCCTTAATTTAACTAGTACTTAACAATTAAGAAAAAATAGCTGTCTTGTCAGACTGTTTTTATGATATGACAAAAATAGACTTTTAATGCAAAAATTAGAGTATTTAACTATATTAAATCCTGTGTTCATTTTCCATAATTCCATGATTTTGGAAGCTGTAAGCTCAGTACCTTTGTTGTTGTTGTTACTTTATCAAATATTACTTTGTACCTTTGAGACCTTCAGAGGTATTTCATAATGACTTAGGATGTGCATCAGATGCTTTTCTAATGTAAACTAATTAAATTTTACTTTTTAATCACTCTTCCCACTTTTCCAAATGATTAGTAAGATATGACCTTGACATTTTTGAGGACTACTCCCAAGACTTGCACCCAAAATTATTTCTAAAGCATAAAATTACTTTCAAAAAATATTTTTAAGCATGTAAGGAGCTTTGTTAATAAGACTTCCTAGAGATATCAATATAACTCATGGGATTGGTTTACTAAATTAAAAGGTTTCGGACTGTAGTCTCAGGAAACAATATTGTCAATAGGCATTAAGATAGTTCATAAAGATAATGCTATACACTCTAGTCTGGTGAGTAGCATCTGGGGTTTTAAAAGCTTGTGAATGGCCATCTAAGATACAACTACTGTTCTCTACTCACCTGGAGCAAAAGAGAATGAAGGAAACCAAAGAATTAAAGAAGAAACTAGTTCACAGGGCTACCCCACACAAACCATAGACTCTTCTAATTTGAGATCAGAAGAACTCCATGGTACCTGTCTATCACTACCAACCATTCCAACCCGGGACACAATAGAAGGTCCCAAATAAAATGGAGGGAAAATATAAAAACAAAACTCAAATTCCTAAAAAAGGCCAGATACTGATGGAGACTAGAGGAACCTCAAAGACTATCACATTAAGATGCACTTTGAACTTGACACTGAAATTACTACTGAAGGTCACATTTCAGCCAAATAATAGATCAACTTGAAAAATAAATATTATCACTCAAAAGTAATTGCTTCCTTAAATAATCAATTTTTTGAGACCAAACAATCACCATTTACCCAAAAGCAAATATGAGAAGGCAAGGAGAGGAAGAGAATAGAAACAGAACAAAAAGAATGGAAGTAATGAAAATGCTGACACATTGTGAAAACTGTAACAAATGTTAGAAAAATTGGCATACAAATTGTTAAACAGGAACTTAATTTTCCATGTAAACTTTCACCGAAAACACAATGAAATATTTTTGAGAAAGCATAAGTTTAAGTGAAAACCTCACTTAGTCCCTTCAGATGTTTAGATACATTAGATAACAACTGGTAGTGACCACAGACAGCTATGCCTAGACATCTTCCATCCAACAGAGCAAATGCATGTCTCAGCAAAACAATGTATCACAGGCCAGGAGTAGAAATTCAGGGCCACAGCTAAGAACTTGAGACATAAGACTGTGTTTCCCTAGTGGTGAATGCACACTATAATTTAAATGTGTGGTAGAAATAACGAAGTCACCTGGAGGCAAGCTTTATCTAGAGCTTGTTGGAAGATAACTTCACAATGAAAGAAATGACATTGACATATCCAGATCCAAGCATGTCTTTCTTAAGAGAAAATTTCATAAATTTCAACTTAGAGTTCTTTTAATTATCCATAATATGCATTTTGCCATAAAGACAATATTAAAAAAAAAAAGGATAGATTTTGATACTACTGCCAATCAATAGTAATGAGATACAATGTCTTCTGGACTTTCCTCCATCTTAAAATTAGTAGATTTTTTTTCTCAAGAAGGTCATCTTGTATTACCATAGGTATAACCATAAAATTCATTTTGCTTAATACTGTAATCTCCTTTGCCCACTAGTTAATCAATACCAGTTTACATGACTATCTACTTAATAATCAAGGGGCTCTGGTGGTGTAGTGCTTAAGGCATTTGACTACTAACCAGAAGGCTGGCAGTTCAAACCCACCAGCCACTCCGTGGAAGGAAGTTTGGACAATCTACTTCCATAGTGACACTGCCTCAGAAACCCAAGGAGGGGTTGCTATGAGTCAGATCTGACTCAACAGCAGTGAATTTGGTTTTTTGGATTTAATAATCAATATGCATCAAGTTTAACCAATTTTAATTTAAGTGTAGAAGTTAAAGGCATAAGATACAATGCAGTTCCAGTCAAACTAAATTGACCACAGTTTTCAGAGCTGTGACCATTTGAAAGCAGATCCCCAGTCCTTTCATTTTAAGGTCCCCTGTGTGGTTTCAAACTGCCAACCATATGGTTTGTAATAGAACATTTAACTGTTTGTGCCACTAGGATTCCAAAACCTACTATATCAAGATATGTATTTAAATACATATGTGTGTGTCAAATTATGTATTTATGAATACACACATACATTACATACATATGTGTATATATGGGAGCTCTGATGGCATAGCACTTAAGGCACTTGAATACTAACCAGAAGTCTGGAGGTTCAAACTCACCAGCCACTACTCAGAAGGAAGATTGGGCAATCTATTTCCGTAGAGACCACCTCAGATACCTAAGGAAGGGTCGCTATGAGTCAAATCAACTCGTCGGCAGTTGGGTTTGGGTTTTTTTGTGTGTATATGTATGTATGTAGAAATATAATAAGTCCATGTGTGGTGTACTGGTTAATGTGCTTGATTAATAAATAAAAAGCTTGGAGGTATGAATCCACCCAGAGGAGTAAAGGCAGAAAGGCCTAGTGACATACTCCCAACAAATCAGCCATTGAAACCCTGTGGAACACGGTTTACTCAGACACACATTGGGTTACCATGAGTTGGAATTGACTCAATGGCAACTATTTGGCAGGAATATATAAAATCTTATAACATACAAACTTTAAAAATCTAAGAAAACAAGAAATTCTTGTTTGTCTCTTGCTCAAAAACAAAAATTAAAACCATTTGCTACACTAATTTTCTTTCAAATTCTTCAACTTAGAAGTAAATAAAATAAACTTAAGAGAATGTGGAAGAGCAATAGTATAATAATTATCACACATCTGGCAATAATTGTGCAAACAGGATTCAAACTGAAAATTTAATGGAATATATTTTATATATGAGACAAAAAAAAGAAAGAGTAGCTCGCAAAGATTATAAACAAGTTTTCAATTCAGGAAAAAAAATGGATCTAAATTATCATAGTAGACTCATTTCTTAAAATTTAATTAACATTACTTCTTTGTTTCAAATGAAACATCTATATAGAACACTAGTAATCTCTTACAACTCTTCCCTTTATTTTCTTATCCCTGAAACGATTACATTCTGCCAAAAAACAAAAACAACAACAACAAAAAAAACAACCCTACAAACCAAACTCACTGCCATTGAGTTGAATGCAACTACCTCTCCTTGGGTTTCCAAGGAGGTATCTCTACAGAAGTAGAATGCCCAGTCTTCCTTCCAGGAGTGGGTGGGTTTGAACCACCGGCGTTCTGGTTAGCAGTCAAATGCCTTAGGTACTATGTCACCAGAGCTCCCCAAATTCTGCCAAGGGACATCTGATTAGTTTCTTTCTTTCCTTCCTTTTCTTCTTCCCTTCCTTCCTCCCTCCCTCCCTCTCTCCTTTCATTCTTTCCTCTCTGTTTCCCACCTTTCTCCTCTCTCCCTTGCTTCTTTCTTTCCTTCCTTTTCTTCTTCCCTTCCTTCCTCCCTCCCTCCCTCTCTCCTTTCATTCTTTCCTCTCTGTTTCCCACCTTTCTCCTCTCTCCCTTGCTTCTTTCTTTCCTTCCTTTTTTTTTTTTTTTTCTTTTCTTTTACTGCTGACATGAATAGCTCATCGCCTTTTAAATGAATTTGATCAATAATGTAATTGAAAATCTCCTGGCCAGAAGGAATTTTTAGTTTCAAGGATGTTATGGGTGAAAGACGACCAGAGGTTTCCATGACACTAAGGTCGAAGGTTAAATGAACATTTAGGATTTCCAGTGATCTGTGAATAACTCCATGGTTTTCAGTAACTAAGCATTATAAATCCTCAATAAACTTTTCATATAAGATCATGGTGTGACATTTATTGCCAATAAAATATATGAATACATTTCTTCTCTATATACCTTTGAGATGCTATTTGTTCTACTCATAGACCTCTCATTACAATTTCCTAATTATCTGAGAGAAAAAGGTAGGGTAGAAGAAAAGAAGACGTGAAGCACAGTGCCAATGAATTAATGAGAAAAATCTTTTATAGGAATGTTTTAAAACTCAAATACATTGAAGCATCTTAGCTCAATTTATAATCAGGAAAATTATCACTCAGCACAGCACCTTAACTAACCATTAGCAATTTCATCTTATATGATCACTTGAGTTAAAAATATTTCCAGGAAAAAAAGTCTAAGTGCAAAAATGTAATAATAGAAACATTGAAATGGATGGAACAATTAATCACTCATTTCTCTGAATATATGTTTTCATTCTGCATTGAAATTTCAATTGGCTCTAAATTGGCATGGATCACACAGAAAAAAAAATATTGAAAAAAGATGGCTCACATATTATTAAATCATTAACCAATCTGAAAATTCCAAAGCGTGCACACACACACACACATATATATATATATATATATATATCTTGAAGTTAGATTTCTTTGCTGTCAAAAATCAATAACTTTTATAACCTCTATTTAATGGTGGCTGCAAAAGGATCTTGACTTTGTGATTGCTTACTTAAGTAAAAATCAATGTGGGAATTAATATCCAAGTCAGTTGAACCAAAGTGTATAGAGCCATCTCAGTCATCAGAAGATTTTAACTTGCTCATCATGCTTTTAATTTCAATGTCAGAAATGAAATAATAATTCTAGAATAATTTACTATTTCTGAGATTATACAACAAGTAAAATACATTGTGAAAAGAAAATGTTTCCTTTTCATTACTTCAGACATGTTCTGAGTATTCACCATTTCAGTATTCATGAACAATATCAGTTATATCAACTGGCTTTTAATATATCAGTTTTGTTTTCTACAAATATGGTTTGCCTTTTCAATAACCATTTCTTAATTTGGAAACATTTTAAAGTCTATCTCCTGTAAAATACTATAAGCAACCAGATTAAAATAGGGATCTAATTCATTATGCTTGGGATGTTTTACAGTAATATAGAATAAACATTATGATTTGGCCAGAATATTTTATATTCCAAGTATAAGTCTGTGGCCATTTTTGCTGACAATAGAACACATAAGAACTTAGAAAGATTAACAATAATCTTTACTCTTTTAAAGAACGGCAGAGGTACAAACGATCAAAGATCTTGCACATCAAAAGGAAGAATGTCTCATCACTGTTACCCTTGAACCTGACTTCTCCTTTCAGCTCCATAGCAGTAAATCTCTGCAGCATCAGCAGGTGCAGCCATTAACAACTCAATGTCGTTGCAGCCAATGTTTGTCTGTTCTATTTATTCCCATTCCTGGCATGGCAATGAATCAGGCAATACTATGGACAGATATTTAAAAATACTGCCTTTCTATTAATTTTAAATGACTTTTTTAATCTACATGTAAATTTGAATTGTATGAAAATGCATCACATTGTCACCAGCAGAGAAAGAAGAGAATCAAAGAGGTCATAAACCAAAGCTCTAATACCTGAGAAGCTAGCATCAGGACAAAAACAAAATAAAATTAAAAACTCACAAATATAAGAGCACAAGAAATAATTCTTAATTTTAAGAAATCAAAGATAGGTATTAAGTTCATGCTGAAAGATTCATGAAATAACTAGCTCCACCTAGCTGCCAGGAGCTTTGGTAGCATAGTGCCTAAGGCATCTGACTGCTAACCAGAAGGCTGATGCTTCAAATCCACTAGTCACTCCTCAGAAGGAAGTTGGGCAATCAGCTTCCATAGTGATACTTCCTCAGAAACCCAAGGAAGGATGGCTATGAGTAAGGTCCGGCTTGACGGCACATAACAACAACAACCACCTCACTGCCAATTATGACAAATAAGCTTGTGGGGAAAAAATCAAATGATAAGAGTGCTATATCTCTTTCAACTGTTATTAGAAATGTAGCTTCTTTCATTAAAAGTCATAGTATATATGTGCAAGTAAAAATTTAATTTTTTGCATTCCTTTGTAGTTTGGTAGGCATTTAATTAAACTCAGTGAATATGTAATTAAAAAGTCATAGGAATATCATGTCATTAGCTAACGAAAAACACACCCCTGTTTTTACTGATAATATTGAAGGTGATATCTCCTCCTCTTTTTATAAAACAAAATGATTAATATCCATTAGAAACAATCATGTCAGCATAAGTCTACATAAAAATATGCAGTATATATTTCTATATACTGCCATTGTTATGCCATTTATTTTAAGAATATAATGGATTCTACTTTGATGCTCTTCTTTGGGAAAATAAATGGTGTTGTATCAGGGAGAATCAGAATTATTCAGAAAGCTACTTTACATAGGTTCAAATTTTGAAAATAAGCATTAACAGAAATGAATTAACAAATCAGAAAAATTTATGTGGTTAACGGTATGTTGAGATAAAATCACTATTTTCATAAGACAAGTCTAATAATAATAATAACGCACCATCAGTAACCTCCAGTTGAGCTTTTGCTAAAATGCTTCCTGCCACAGTTAAGGCCTGGCAAATGTAGTAACCCGCATCTGAACGCTGAATGTTGGTAATGGTGAGATCTCCAGTTGGTGACACTGAGCATCTACTGTTAGGCTGCTGGGGTTGGTTTGGGAAGAGGAGATTCTGTGGAAACAAACACAATCTCATGAGTATTTCTTTTCCCCTCACTCAGCAGGGAAAATAAAACAGCTATTAGGGAGCTCTGGTGGCATACTGCCTAAGGCATGTGACTGCTAATTAGAAGGCTGGTGGGTCAAACCCACCAGCCACTCCTTGGAAGGAAGACTGGGCAATATACCTCCATAGAGATACTGCCTCAGAAACCCAAGAAGGCCTCGCTATGAGTCGAGATCAACTTGATGGCAGTGAATTATTTATTTATTTTTTTGGTTTGGTTGGAAAAAGGAAGAAGAGATTTCTTCAAAAAGTGCTACTGAAATTAATAAATGTCATGCAGTGAATTTCACTGAGAAACTTTATCAAAATCATGGAAAATAATCTTCTCTAGGAAGCAAGCATGATCTAGTAGAAGAAACAATCATCTGCAAATTTAAATATCTGTATCTTTATCTTAATCATTTATTCATTCTCTTACTTTTTGCTAGTTGTTTAATATCTTTTGAGACTTGGTTTCCTCATCTGTAAAATGGCATTATAATGTTATTCTGACTCAAGCCATAAGACACTGTGAAAATCAGGATTGTAGTATGAACTATATATGTACTTTAAAAGCTGCAAAGAACTAAAGAATACCAAATATAATTTCTTCTGATCATTTGAAATAATTGATTGGCTCAATTAAATTTCTCTGAAAGGTGTTCAAAATTGTATGACTGAAACTGATACAGACAGCTGAATTTTCTTTTCCTATAAGCTTTCAATATAACATAATAGCTTCAGAAGTTTCTACAAACAAATGCTACACTTAAGCAAGATTAAACAAATTATTGAAAATAAAAATCGAATGCAGAATGTTTCTGGAAATATACATGCTAAGCTTAAAGGTTTCCATAACACAACTTTAAAAAATTAGTTTACCAAGTATCTCATAATAAATACATACAGCCTAACTGCAAAGCTTTAAAAGTTCTTATATGAGCACAGTGATGTTAACCTGGATGACCTATGTTGCTTTACTGTTGTTCAATTAAGAAAAACATTTGGGTATAATAAATCATATTGAGGTATGTTTCCAAGTTGGATTATAAATAAGGACATATCAATTTTTACGTTGTATTTACTTACAAAAAAGAACATTATAACCCTCTGGGACTTATTTCTCAATATAGTAATTAATTTTCCAGGTTTGTAATTAAACAGTTTCAATACGCTACAATCAGGAGGTAATAACATTCAATTAAAGGCACAGACACATTTTCACCTTAAAATGTTTTTACCCTTGAAGTAATACCAATGGAAGAGGATAAAATAGGGCATTAACACTTTTCAATTACACTAAATGACTTTAATCCTGCAAATGATGTCCTACTTTAATTAGAAGCTCTTCTCTTTATTGCAACATGATGGATGTCCACTTTATTAGATTCAAGTGTGACACTATAAGCCCACTTTACATAAACATTACCATGTTATTAAACCCCTTCCAAAAGAAGTGATGTTTGCTAACATGTCAGGAATATAATTTCAAAATGCTATTGCCCTCTTATAAAATTTGTGTTACTGTATGAAGCTAGACAGTTCTACACATATGAAGCATAATTTGAGAACAAGTTAATTCTCGTACGGCATCCAAATATATTACTGAAATAAACCATCTAAAAGAGAAGGGTCTAAATTTTAAAGCCACTTGAAAATGATACAATAATTCAAAGTGTGCACTTTTGTACAATTAGCCATTAGAATACTAATTTACATAGCACTAATACATCAGATGGGTTTAATTCACTCTGGGATCTCTTTCCCTACAAAGTAATATCAGTCCACCTTCTAAATGATTCGTTGACATGGAAAATGGCATATGATTGAGGTTAACCCATCATCTTTATCCCCTGCTTGTGTGACACAGGCAAAAGAAAATGTATTACAAGCAAAAACCAGGAACTCTACAGAGCTCTTCTCGCCTTCAAGTGCCTGGGTGCTAATTGGCATTATTGGCATTATTGGCACATATTGAGGCATACGGACCATTAAGTCCAGACTCTTAACTCTTTGTGCTGATGGGTAGTCATAGATCACTGTAAAAATTGGATACTGGAGACAGTAACACCGATTTATTTTTCCTAATATCCAAACTCATGATTTGAAAATTTACAATTTGATCAAACTCTTCTCTTTTGTTCCCTCTCTCTCTTTCTCTCTCTGAGGGGGAAGTAGGGAAGAAAGAGGAAGGGAAGTAAAATTAAATAATAATAAAAAAGAAAAGAAAAGAAACAAACAAACAAAGATTACAATTAAGTCAAATTACTGGACTAGAAATTTTATATAACCCTTTAGATTAACATCTTTGAAATTATACTTTGCTTTGTCAAATGACAGAAAAAAAAAAAAAAAAAACACTAAATGCTATTTGACTATTACTTTTCCCAAAGTCATTAAAACACAATGTAGCATATTTTAAAATGATATATGTATGCAGAATCTTGTATATAATACCTAGCTATTTTAAGAGCAAATTTACATATAAGGAGCCCTGGTTGCACAGTGCTTAAGTGCTCAGCTCTAAATGGAAAGATCAGTAGTTCAAACTCATAAGCTACTCTGCTGGAGAAAAGACCTGGTGATATACTCCTATAAAGATTAAACCAAAAATCAAACCCAATACCATTGAATTGATTTGGATTCATAGCTACTCATGGATAGCATAGAATTGCCCCATAGGGTTTCCAAGGCTGTAAATATTTAAGGAAGCAGACTGCCTCATCTTTCTTCCATAGAGTGGCTGGTGGGTTTGAGCCACCAAACTTTTTGGTAAGCAGCTGAATGTTTTAATCACTATGCCACCAGAGTTCCTCCCGTAAAGATTGTTGTTGTTGTTGTTGTTATGTGCCATTGAGTCCGACTCGACTCATAGCTACCCCTCCTTGGGTTTCCGAGGCAGTATCATTAGGGAAGGAAGTGATATGATATGATAAATAGGTTCTTAATATAGACTAAAATACATGGAAGGAAGTGATACTGCCTTGGAAACTCAAGGAGGCTTCGCTATGAGTCAGGTCCACTCACTGCACATAGCAACAACAACAACATCACTACGGAAGTAGATTGCCCAAACTTCCTTCCAAGGAGTGGCTGGTGGGTTTGAATTTCCTTTCTTCTGGTTAGCAATCAAGTGCCTTAGGCACTATGCTACTAGAGCCCCCCCCCCCATTGTTGTTGTTTGCCATCGAGTCGGCCCCGACTCATAGCGACCCCTCCTTGGGTTTCCGAGGCAGTATCACTACGGAAGTAAGATTGCTCAACCTTCCTTCCGAGGAGTGGCTGGTGGGTTTGAACCGCCAGCCTTCTGGTGAGCAGTCAAGTGCCTTAGGCACTATGCTACCAGAGCTGCCATCCCCCCCTCCCCCATTACTGCCTAGGAAATCCTATGAGGCAGTTCTACTCTGCCCTGTAAGGTTACCATGAGTCAGAATTTACTCTAAGGCAGTGGGTTTGGTTTGGCTTACAGCTATGTCTCTTTAACAACAAGACAGACATTCAAGGGATTTTAGTTAACATGTGGATTTAACGTATAAATTTGCAATAATATTTCTTTACAGTATTATATTTATTATGGTCTTGAGCATAATGTGTAAAGTATTTTTACATATCTACTGTATCTTAATCATGTAATTTTAATAACTCATGTGAAATAAAACTAATTAACCCCAAATTATTATAAACCCAACCACAGTCACTGTCATTAAGTCGATTCTGACTCATAGCCACCCCCACTGGGTTTCCAAGGCTGTAATTCTTTATGGAAGCAGACTGCCTCATCTTTCTTCCACAGAATGGCTGATGGGTTGGAACTACTGACCATTGGCTGGTTAGCAGCCAAATGCCTTAACCATTACACCACCAGAGCTCCTCCAAATTATTATAGATTAAGGAAATTCACTTTTGTGAAGTTAAACTACACTAGAAAAATTGTACAGTTCAAAATGAAAAAGAAAGTGTGGACATGGCTTTTGCATTTTTTTCTTTCAGTGAGTGAGTATGAGTGTGTGTGTATGTGTATACATGTACATGGGCATTTAACTATGTCATGTTGCTTTAACTCATGGAATGTTTCTATCCCACAGCTATTTTTTACTCAAGAAACTCTCTTTAGAGCAGATATCTAGTTCACTTTGACTAAGTGATTAAAAACACAACAACAACCTGAGAGTAAAGGCCTAAAGCAATTCTCACATTAAATAAGGTAGAGTAGTGGCTATTAGTGTACCTTATCTCCTTGCCACCCCCTCCACCTCCCACAAAACGAAGTATATGTGACTCCAACAAGGAGAGTTGAGGAAAGGGAGAAAGACAATTTGTCCTTCTGGGCTGAGTTTTTAACCTGGGGTTGTACAGAAACATATAGGACCCTAAGCTTCCTCTGGGGAGATGACTCTCTAGGCAGACACATGCTTTTTGATAAATAGGTTCTTAATATAAACTAAAATATACCATATCTCTGGCAATTTTTTTAGATTTCTTGAGACTTTTAGTAATGGATTGCATTATCCTCTCGGAAACTACAGGGTAATGAGGAAAAAGATCAGTCGGTGTCTTCCTGAGAACTGTGTGTATATTTGGGGATGGTTCTGGAGAATCTAGAATAAGAATCTCTCTAGCTTCCTCAGGAATTCACAGATATATACTTAGGCAAAGAACAGAATTTCTTATCTGCTTTAAGCTGGAAGTCTGATAGCATACTGGCTAAGGTATTTGGCTGCTAACAAGGAGTTCAATGGTTCAAATTCATCAACTGTTCCACAGGAGGAAGTAAAAATTTGTAGCTTTGGAAACTAATGTTGGTCACTATGAGTTGGAATTGACTCAATGACAGTGGGTTTTTTTTTTTTTTTTTTTTTTTAGTTTTAAGCTAGTATTTAGAGTATCTCCTGGCATTTTTGTTTTGTTCCACATTACCCTGGACTTCTGTGAATTCATTTTGTCATTATGGAGAAGTTTTTCATTTCTG
>NW_006921609.1:12322626-12331912 GCF_000298275.1 Orycteropus afer afer | reverse complement strand
TTTTTTTTTTTTAGTTTTAAGCTAGAAATTCCACTCAGAAATTAGATGCTAAGCACTGATCCTAACTCAGACCCAAGATTTGAATGAGGAAATAAATGTATACAGTTAACTTTTAGCAAAAACTCAGAGAGTCCATCTTGTCCAGAACAGGCCATGGAGAAGGGAAACTGGGGTACAGCAAAAACAACACAGATGTTAGTTCTTCTTGTATACCTGTTACAGTCAAATTCACTCTGACTCAGACTGAACCTATAGGATAGAGGAGAATTGCCCCATAGGGTTTCCAAGGCTGCAGTCTTTATGAGGAGTCACTGGGTGGATTCAAATCACTGACCATTGGGTTAGGAGCTGAGCACTTAACCAATGTGTCACCGTGGCTCCTATCTTCCTGTATATACTGTATTATTCCCTGTCTAACCCACTATGAAGTGATCCAGAAAGGATAATTCAAGACAAGACTTCTACCTGTGCATAGAGCATGCTTAAATTAATAATGATAAAAATATATACACTGTGTATCCTGGGGCAATCCACTTCCATAATGATTTACTGCCTTGGAAATCCAATGGAGGTGACTATGAGTTGGAATTGACTCAATGGCAATGAGTTTACTTTGTTTTTTGTATCTATGAGAGGTACTAAAACTAGATTTCTAGGCCGATTAATAATGGAAATATTTTCAAATGCTTCCTATGTGCTGGGCACTGTTCTAAGCACCTTTTTTTATGAACTTACTGAATCATTTCAGTGCAGTTAAATGCAAGAGAGCAAAATTATTTTCCTGTTCAGAATTTTTAAGCCCATAGAAGTACTGGTTGGATTTTTAAAACAATTTAGTAACACTGCATATTTCTGGTATATAAAAAATCCAAACTTTTAAAACATTAATGCTAACAAAAAAAAAAAAAAAAAAGAATACTATATCAGAACAGCTCACTTCCACTTTAGAATTCATTGGTGTCTCTTTTAGAAATACAATAAATTCAACACTGAAAACAAGAGCGGCTGGGGAAACGCTGAGGATCACCAGAGACAGGGGGCGTTCAGAGCTTTCAGAGAAGCAGTCAAGACTCACACTCACCTGGCTGCCTTCTTTCTGCCAAAAAACAGCTGGCTGCGGGTTTCCTTTAGTTTCACAGGGAAATGTCACTGTTCGACCTTGAGCAACAATCTGATCTCTTGGCCTAACCACAAACTGTGGAGGAGCTACAATTTAAATGGAGAGAAAGTGTGTAAATATCAACTGTTGACAAAGAAAAAGATATCAAAGAGAAAGTCTGGTCCTAGGTGGATTGCACTGTTCCAGGCAGAGGCTACAGTTTCTGATTTATTTATTCACATTTCCCAAAACACTAAAGGGAAGGGGGAAAAGAACGCTCTAACAAATATGAGAAAAGTGAACTTATTAGTAGACACATTTTAAAGGTATATTGTAACTCTGTGGTCCATATACTTGCATAAGAAATAGTTTTTAATGGAATTTTAATATTTTCAGTGAAAAATATAGTTTCCATATTTGGTCCTGCATTTTAAATATAGAAAAGAATTATTCCCTTCCACAATCATCTTCTTCCTCTGAAATCAATCTGTTAACAAACATTGGTTATTCTCATAACAGCTATAAGACAGTGTACTAGGCACTGGAATACCAAAAATCATAAAATATGATCCCTATTCCCAAAGTGTTTACATTGAAGAAGTGAAGTGATGGGAATTACATATAAATATTACTTATGATTTAAGTACATGTATGAAAATTGATAACTCATTAGCATATTTTAAAGTCATTAAAATAAATAAGCATGAATCAGGCTATTACTATGTTCTAGTTGGCACTAAAGATACAGAGAGGAAAAGCACCTATCCTTCAGTTATCACCTACCTCATAAAGAAAAATAAAAGAAAAACAAAAACTACTTTTACCCTCGAGTCAATACTGAGTCATGGCAATCCCATGTGTGCAGAATAGCACTACAGTCCATAAACTTTTCAAGGCTGTAATCTTTCAAAAGCAAGACTGGTAGATATTTATTCTGAGGCACCAGTGGGTGGGTTTGAACCACCAACCTTTTGATTAGTGGTCAAGTGCTTAACCATTTGTGTCACACAGGGACTCCTCAGGAGTTTATAGTCTCATGGAAAATATAAAACACAACAAAAGCAACAATAAAACTAAACCAATAATTATCTAAGGGTGTGACAACTGCAGTGACAGAGGTAATCTCAGATGGCAGTGGAGGAGCACTTCACTACAGAACATATAATGATCACCACAGGACACCAGAATAGAAGAATGCCTTTGTGCTGCAGCAGTGGTGAAAAGCTTTGTACATGAAATGGGCATTGCACATGCTTTGAGGAAGGGTCAGCATTTAGACATGTTGAGAGAATACCACATTCCTAGCAAGGGCCTTAGTGAGCAAAGTACAAGGGACAAGAACTAATCTAGCATATAGTGTGCAATATAGCAGGAATTGAGCGTCCACCTTGTATAAGTATTATATGTTACAAAGGATAGATTTTGACCCAGAGTAAGGAAAGCATAAAATCAAAAGTGAGAATTTTATTCAAATTATTTTTAAGATGATATATACAAACCAGAATTTTTGGAAATTTTAATCCTCTGCTGAAGGTGGTATGGATTGAGGAAGTGGGTCAATACAGAGAAAATCTGCTTAGGAAATTAGTAAGTTTGTGTAGGTGAAGAAAATGGGATATAGACACAAGGAAATGAAAATAAAAATCCTAACAAAGCTCTGACTCAAATTAGGGCCTAATAGTAGAGAGAAGAAAGCCAAAGATATGACCAGGAGACACTATAATAGCATCTACCACAGGAATAGATTCTTTCTTGTACAAAACCCCACTCCTGTTGATAAGAAAACATGATGTTTACTCCATGATATTTCTAATCATCTGTTTTCACTTGAACTAATTGCTTATGTTAGAAAACTAGGGCCTGGAAAAAACTTTAAAATCAATTCTAATTTTTAGAACTTGGTCAATCGGGAAGCAATCCTAAAATTTGAACTTTAAAGAACTGCAATAATAAGCAGTGTCTAGTAAAGGCCTTCAGGAGCTCTGGTAGTATAGTGCCTAAGGTACTTGACTGCTAACCAGAAGGCTGGTGGTTCAAACCCACTAGCAACTCCTTGGACGGAAGAAGGGGCAATCTACTTCCATAGTGATACTGCCTCAGAAACCCATGAGTTGGGTCTGACTTGATGGCACATAACAACAACAACAACAGTAAAGGCCTTCACATGGGATTCTTTCAGTACTTCCAGAATACATTAAGAGCAGGTCCAAAGATGGAGTAATGTAGGGTAACCCTAAATGCACAACCAATTACTCATGCTTAAAATGACGACAGTGGTAAAAAGAAGAGATTTTTTTTTTTCAAAAAAAATTCACTGATATTTGCAGTGACTTATTTTTTGGTGTTCTGTTTATATTGCCTCCTAACTCAACATATAATCCAGGGACAGAAGGGATAAATCTACTAAGAGAAATTTTCTTCTGTAACTGTAGATAACAGAAGACTCATTCTAACAGCATAGGGAACCCAGATTTATGGATGTATTTGAACAGAGTGAGGTTTATGTTGTCTTATATTTTTAAGAGATTACTCGCTTCTTACAATCTTATTGTTATTTCTATACAATTCCACTGAATCAGCAGATACACTGGCTTTTTTCATGGTTTCTAATAGGAATGACAGTTTAAATCAATGTTGCAAAATTACTTCGGAGGAACAACAAAACTCTTAAAACACTGCAGTGTCCATTATTCAATAGAGAAATTTGAAACTGATAAGTATGCATAATAAAACAAGCAAACAAAAAATAACTAAAAAAAATAAAACTTTTAGGGTCATTCTTGAATGAAAATATGTATTTTTTCATTGTAGAGAAAACACATATTTAGAAAAATGTAAGTATAAATGTATGATAATTTCCTTCTTTGTAACTCTGTTAAAGAAAATATATAGTGCCCATATGGATACTAGCTAAAGAAGAAATATTGAGCAATTTATCTTGCATCTCTGTCAAAATTAGTCAATTTAGCAAAAATTATTTATATAAAAGACTCTAATAAAAGTCTCATATTCTGGGTTTCAGCTCATTTGTACTTATTTTGGGTCACAAAATTTAAATTAGTTCACATAGTTAGAAACATAGAGACTTCTCATATACATTATTTAAAAATGTAATAAATGATTAAATATAATAAAAATAATCAAATGAAAGCAACAAATGCATATTTTATAAGTTTAAGCATATTATTCAAACTGTGTGTATGTGTGTGTACATATCAGTAAAACTACCATCTATACTTTAAATAGAACTACCATATTCCTTGAGCTTGATTTTTCAGGCATTTGAAAGCATTTTGCTGATGCTGAGTGATTCTGTGAAATGTTTTTGACATCCAGATGATACAATTTTAACAGTAGTCAAAAATTAATCTCCAAAATAAGGACTGGCAAATGATCATATCTATGTGTCCAGTTTTTTTTTTAAAAAAAGATATGATTTCATTTATTTATTCACTTAAAACAAATTGAGTGCCTACTGTACATCAGACATCTTGCTTGGAACAGTGGGTATAAAATCAGTAAAATAAAATAAAATAAAATAAATTTACTCTTGCCCTCCAGGAGCTTACAGCTTTGTAAACTTGGAAGAGACTTCCAAATAAATAAATAAATAAATATAAATAAAACAGTATAATTTGTGTAATGATACAAAGAATGTAGAGGCATTGGGACTGAACGGGTAGGAAAGTATGAAGTTTAACCAAATGATAAGGAAAAAAGAGTACATTGATGAGGAGATGGCTGCATTTGAGATGTGTTCTGAAACAAAGGTAAGAGTTTGCTAGATGAGGAGGAAAAAGTCAATTCAGGTAGAGAGAGGCAGCACAGCACACAGAGACTTGTGGGACTGAGGAGTTTGCATGGTTTTGAGAATCAAAGGAATCTGGGATGCAGAGATAACATAGGGATGGCCAGATAATTCATGCTAAAATAGCTTACATTTTGTTCTGAAAGTTCTTGAGATCTGTTGGAAGACTTTAATGCAAGAGAGATACAATCAGTTTTGAGTTTTAGAAAGAACTGTCTGAAAATAATATTTATTTTAACTGGAAAAGGGGCTGATGTAAGATTGAAAAACAACAGAAAGGTGGTGCAAAAAATTCATTTGAAAATGCACTGCTCTTGTTAGGTGCCACTAAGTTGGTTCCAACTCATAGCAACTCTGTTATTCATAGTAGAACCTTAAAGGAAAACTTTGTCAGAACTCTTACAGGACAGAGAAATTCTGCAACATCACAATATAATATTTACTAATAATGATATCTTATGAAAAGACTAGGGTATCATAATTTTTACAGATTTTATTCAATATTGAATTTTTTAAAAGTTAACAAAGCTAATGTTAAACATTCTATGTAATGTGCTTTGATATGATGTTTATTGATATTATAGCTTTATTCCAAGTCATTAGAAATATATTCTACTTCTAATGCACAAAATAGCTTCTAATCTATGAAGCATAATCCAAAATGCGCAAACAGCAGAAGATAAACTAGATGAATGGGACCTACTAAAAATTAAATTTTACATACAACAAAAGTCTTCTCCAAACGAGTAAGAAGAGAACCTATAGATGGGGGGAATAAATTGGCAACGACATATCTGATAAGGGACTTATCTCCAAAACTTATTAAAAAAAATTCCAATATTTCAACATCAAAAGGCAAACAATCCAAATTAAAAATGGGCAGAAGACACGAACAGACACTTCACCAAATAAGATATTCAGGCAGCCAACAAACACACGAAGAAATGTTCACAACAATTAGCCATTAGAGACTTGCAAATAAAACAACGATGAAATACCATCTCACCCCAGCACTAATAGCAAAGTTAAATAAGACAGAAGATAATAAATACTAGCAAGAATGTGGAGAGATTGGGCACTTATACACTGCTGGTGAGACTATAAAATGATACAATCACTGTGGAATTAGTATGGCAACTCCTCAAAAAGTTGGAAATAGAAATATCATTTGATCTAGCAATCCCTTTACTAGGTATATATCCTAAAGAAGTGAGAGCCAGGACATGAATAGATGTATGCACACCTATGTTTCTCACTGCACTATTCACAGTAGCAAAGAGATGGAAACTAAGTGTCCATCAATGCAGAAATGGATAAACAAACTATGGTACTATGCAACATTGAAGGATAATGTAGAATCTGTGAAACATATTATAACATGGATGAACTTGGAGGACACAATGCTGAGTGAAATAAGTCATAGAAGAATAAATATTGTATTAGTCTACTATTGTAAAAAATCAAGAGAAGGTTTACATATGGAAGGAAACTTTTTTTGTTAATAGGAATGGGAGGAGAGGAGAGAGAAAATTGTTAGCTCAGTAAGAAACAAGTATTGATTTGGGTGAGAGGAAAGGCAATATACCAAAAAAAAAGGAAAAAATGTACCAAAAAAAGTGAGTGACCAAAACAATAACACTAAGGAGAAGGAAGACACAGAGAGGCGCACAAGAGGTATAGACAACAATGATAAAAATTTTTACATATACAATACTACATTATTAGTAATAACAAACATTAATCTGCAGGTAGATGCATAGGCAGACAGGCTGAATGATCAGGTATGTCTAGGAAAAAAGGGAATATACCCATGACCATATATACATTTGAAACACAACATTTCCATATACATATTTCTTTGGGTTATAAGAATCTCCATATAGGTAGAATTAACAGTGGGCAAAGTTATGATATCTTCTTAGCTACAGCCAAACACCTTAAGGGAGCAAGATGTTGGGCCTGTGAGCTCAGGATCATGGTCACAGGGGACATCAAGCTCAACTGCCATAACATACTACACAAAAACATTATTCTATATCCTACTTTGATGAGTAGCTACTGGGGTCTTAAGAGCTTGTAGGCAGCCATAAAGATGCAACAATTGGTGTCTCCTCATCTGGAGCCAAGAAGAATGAAGAAAACCAAAGACACAGGGAAATAATCAGTCCAAGGGACAAGTGGACCATGCAAACCTCAGCCTACGTGACCATGAGACCAGAAGAACTAGATGGTGCCTGGCTACTACTGTCAACCACTTGGAAACGGATCAGTACAGGAAATACTAGATAAAGTGAGAGAAAAACATGGAACAAAACTCAAAATCATAAAACAAAGATCAGGCTTACTTGTCTGATAGAGACTCGTGAAACCCCTGAGACTATGGCCCCTAGTCACCCTTCAGGCCTGGAGTTGAACTCAATCTTGTGGCTTCCAGACAAACAACAGATAGGCATATAGGGTGAAAATATACACTGCTTAGAACAATTGTTGTTGTTGTTGTTGTTATTTGCCGTCGAGTCGGCCCCGACTCATAGACCAATTAATCATGGAAAATCACAAGGGCATTATTTGCACAGAGAGATAGCTCAGAGGGCATAGGAAAGAAGGGCACAGAGAAAAGGTAACCACAGAGAGGAAGTGGGAAGAGAGCTGTTACATTATGGGGATTTCAATCAATGTCATGAACCATAATTTGTACGAACTGCTGTATGGAAAACGAATTTGCTCTGTAAACTTTCACCCAAATCACAAATAAATAAATTCTTCTCAATGGAGCTGCTTAAGGTACATTGACCTCACTGAAATTAGATTTGAAATTACCTGAACTTTTTAAATTTAAATAATCATAGGTAAGAAAAGATTTCAAAAGTATTCAAGTCTGAAAAATGGATATCCTTTTCTATTGTCACCTGACTCTGGAAGACAAAAACAAATTGCATCAATCATTTCTACTTCTGTAGACTCTATTTCTCTGCCCAAGATCTATATTGCAATCTTCTGTGAAGAGATATTAGTTGAACAAATTTATTTTTGGAGATTTTAAAATGAAAACTGCATCAATAATTCTTCTGATACCACTTCACAGTTTCAGTATTTCTGCCAGGTGGCAGTGAAAATGGTTTCATGAGAGAGTATTTTGTTGATAGCACCAATGGGAGGGAGTAGGCAGAGAGGTGGCATTTTATCAAGACAGCACAATAGCACAAATTGTGCTATATACGTAAAATGAATTTTCTAGGATAGCTCTCATTAAAAACAAAACAAAACACGATTAAGTCCTCAAGATGACAATTCAAAGCACACATTTAAACCCAATGTGAATTAGAGGGGTTGAGTTATAAACTCCAGAAAAATATGCTGGTTATAGAAACGGCAATTTTCTTATGTATTTATAAGACAGAAGACTATAAATACATATTTATATCTTCTTTACAATCTGAAAACATTAGAAAATTTTTTGTACCAATGATGAAATAACCTACTTGGTTAATCTGTCAAGTGATTATACCTTATTGCTTCAGCTATAACAAGAAATGAGCTGAAGTAAACACTGTGGCACAATTCAATGGTGAATCAACACTTACAAGTTAAAAACAACAGCTGTGTAAGAAAAGGATGTTGTGCAAATTCTAGAGATGCAGACTCAAATACAAAAAGGTCAATTAAGATTAGAGGTCTGGGACAGTTCTCTTGAAACTGTGTTTTGAACATTTAAATACAATGCACAGTAAATTAGATTTGATTCCTGTTAAATTATGCTTTGATACTGCATTCAGCCCAAGCTGGTTTCAATCAAAGTCAAGCTGCAACTCTGTTATGCTAATGCCCACTGGTGAGAGTGAGTGGGTGATATGGAAATCAGATGATTGAACATGAGTAGGAAGCATAGGCCATGCATGAGATGGGCTTTGAGATGTGGGGATGGGGACCCTAAAGGTTAATCACATCATGTTCAAAGTTGTTTTTACAGGAAAATGTGACTTTCTATGGCAGGCATTAACGTGGAGATAGTGATGAAGCAGTTACGTACACTAATATGTTACACAGGGTGGTTACTGGGACACTCAGCTGCTCTCTTTCTTTGGAAATAATTTCATGCTTGAGTGAATAAACTTTTTTATTCTGTACTAAGCACTCTGAACTTCGTGTCTTAAACAACTCAAATATCCTTTTGAATATTCTTTGCTTGATAAATTCTAATACAGTCTATAAGCATATTTTACAGGTATTTACTTCCACCATTTGCTTGTGTTAAAAGTCTGTTGAAAACTGTGTTAATATAATAATAATAATAATAATAATTAACATTAATTGAGCACTTATTAAGTGCCAGGAACTGTGTTAAGCCGTCAACTGACATTATCTTTTTTTTTTTTTTA
>NW_006921609.1:12317319-12318301 GCF_000298275.1 Orycteropus afer afer | reverse complement strand
ATCTTCTGTGTCTGTGTTAATTGGTTTCCCTTTTCTTTGTTGAAGAGGGTCTGTGCAATCCTTCTGCCTAGTCCGCCATCTTGCCGGAACTCCGACTGACATTATCTTAATATTCAAAGTGCCCTATGTGTTAACTACTGGAATTACTATGTAAAGACCAGTAAATTTAGTTTTATAAAGACTATACAGCTTTCATAAGGACAAAGAGAGAGAGCTGAGGACAGTCTGACT
Organism: Orycteropus afer afer; assembly: GCF_000298275.1. Lineage (NCBI taxonomy): Eukaryota > Metazoa > Chordata > Mammalia > Tubulidentata > Orycteropodidae > Orycteropus > Orycteropus afer. The sequence continues at coordinate 12,318,070 of NW_006921609.1, read as the reverse complement.
CCTAGTCCATCCGGTACCACTAATAGGAGCTCTTAAATGCTGCACTACTAGATTAATTCCAATCATTCCAAGCACAGATAGGATTAACTAAGAAAGTGTCTTGTCTATACCAATCAGAATGGCAATCTTATATGATATGGTTTTCAATATGGTATAATGAAATAAAAAGAATAACATTGTATTTTTTCTTGAATATTTACCCTTTTGTTAAAGTAGCATAAAGCACATGATCTTGCTCTTTTTAGACGGCATATAAATATCCAAACCAAACCAAACCCAACCAACTGCCACTGAGTTGATTCTGACTCAGAGTGACCCACAGAGTTTATGGAAGTAGATTGCATCATCTTCCTCCACAAAGCAGCTAGTGGATTGAAACCACTGACCTTCCTGTTAGCAGCAAAATGCCTTAACCACTGCACCAACAGACCTACTTAGCATAAAAGAAAAAAAAAAAAACACTCTCCAAACTTACCATGGAATCAATTCCAACTCATAGCCACACCCATTGGGTTTCCAAGACTATAAATCTTTGAGGAAGTAGATTGCCTCATCTTCCTCCTGCAGAGTTACTAGTGTGTATGAACTACCAACCTTCCAGTCAACAGTCAAATCCCTTATGTGGTGTGTCACCAGAGCTCCTTGCATATGAATATAATCAATCTTACATATTTTAGGTCACTCTTTATTTAAAAACCAAAGGGTCTCTGGTAGCATAGTGCCTAAGGCACTTGACTGCTAACCAGAAGGC
>NW_006921609.1:12304364-12316909 GCF_000298275.1 Orycteropus afer afer | reverse complement strand
AAATACAGCTTTCTATTGCTTATCATTCCATAATTTGCTAATAATTCTGTGCAATTTAATATTTGTCCTCCATCAGGTGGTCCAAGATTTTAACATCCTAAAATTCACTTGTCCACAAAGTAGTTCCAGTATTTCAGCAGAGCAGTCTACTTTCAAGACTCTTATAATATTTGTTTGTTCTTCTGGTTAACCCAAGGTGATATCTATCATCCTCTGATCCACCTTGTCAACAACAATTAACCTTAACATACTCTGATCTTGTATGTTTCTTGTACTCTTTACACATTAAGTACCTGCCTGCTTGAATTGCTTTGTTTCCTTTTTAATGTGTGTTTCTTGCTTCCTCAGTTTGGCAGGAGGTGTTGCCTACCATTATGCATGGATGGTGTCCTTATTTGGCTAAGAAAAGTCCAGACAAATCGTAAGCACAAAATGAATGCGTTGGAACAGAAAATTTTAAAAAAGAATTCTTGATCTACAGAAAGATATTAAAAGCCTTTTTCCATCTCAGCGTACATTCTCACAAGTGACTATGGCTCAATATTGCAGTAAATTGGGTGGAGGGAAGTTGAGGAAAATATGTTGTTTGAAAAATATCTCCTGAGTAATACTGATAAACCCCTTACAGAGAGTAGCCTTGATTCCAAATTGAAAATCTATGACTCAAAGAATACAAATGAGTAGCCACTATTCTGGAAATGACATGAATAACCCACAAATTTAGGCTTTATGGAATAATCAATTCTAGAAATTACCACACAAAATAGGCTTACTCACACCACCAAGAAACAGATGGTGTTAAGTCATTTAACTAAAAAACAATATAGACCAGGAAGGAGTAAGAGATGAATGTTTACCTAGTTTATAAACAGAACTGGTTGGCTTCTAACTGATAAATGACTGTTTCTTCAATTTATTTAATTCTATTTATTTTTTACCATTTAACACTTCACTTGATTTCACAAAGGTTTCTGTTAATAATATTGGGATTGCATAAAATCATAAAATATTATATTTGAAGTTTATTAAAATATTTATCTCAGAGGAAGTAATATATTTAAAATGGAAAATATAATTTAGGGACATAGGATTTTAAATAATCATTTTTATATAGTCCATTAGATCATATCTCATTCATTTGTCACCATTTTATTTTTATTTATCTTTTTTTATTATTGTGTGTACTTCTTGTGCACCACTCCATGTCTCCCTTTCCTTAGTGATACTGGGCAAGTCACACACTTTTGTTAATTGCTTTTTCCTTCATGCATATCAAATCTGTCTCTTAATTATCCATCTATTTTTCTTCCCTTACTCTGACCTCCCATCCCTGGTAACCAACAAAGAAAATTTCCTTCCCTGTGTAAACTTTTCCTTGACTTTTTACAATAATGGACTCATAAAATATTTGTCCTTCTGTGATTGGCTTATCTCACTCAGCATAATGTCCTCCAAGTTCATCCACATTATGAGGTGATTCACTGAATCTTCATTACTCTTTAATGTTGCATAGTATTCCATTGTATGTACCATAGTTTAGATATCCATTCGTCACCATTTTCTGAGTAATATGTTTTCTTCTCAGCTAGCTAATACTAGGGAGCTCTGGTAGCATAGTGCCTAAGGCACTTGACTTCTCACCAGAAGGCTGGCGGTTCAAACCCACCAGCCACTCCTTGGAAGGAAGGTTGGGCAATCCTACTTCCGTAGTGATACTGCCTCGGAAACCCAAGGAGGGTCACTATGAGTCGGGTCCGACTCGACGGCAAACAACAACAACAAGCTAATATTAAAAATTTTCATATCATAATAGGAGCTCTGGTAGTGTAGTGCCTAAAGCACTTGACTGTTAACCAGAAGGTTGGTGGTTCAAATCCACCAGCCACTCCTTGGAAGGAAGGTTGAGCAATCTACTTTCATAATGATACCTCCTCAGAAACCCAAGGAGGGGTCACTATGTGTCTGGACTGACTGGACGGCACATAACAACAGCAACAACAACAACATATCATAATAAAATCTCAATATCATACCTTTGTTTTCAACAATAATTTAAAATAATTTGTTTTATGATGTGAAAATCATAAAGAAAATTGCTAAATGGTTTACTGCTTTCATAAATGTGTCATATGGAAAAAAGTAAAGGGAATGGAAAAAGAAAAGAGAATAACTGTAGTGAATCATAATCCTTAATTCCTTCATCTATTTACTTTTTGTCTTTTGCTCTCTCCCTATGAGAGAATTCACATACAGAAATTACACTTTAATCATTTTATGAGTCAAGAAATACAGCTTTGGTCTGATAGAGCCTGGTGGTATCACTTAGACTATGGGCCCTAGCTGTCCTTCAGGTCTGGAATTGAACCCACACCTGTGGCTTCCAGCCAAACAGAAGATAGGCATATGAGTTGAACATTTACCTGAGGTAGATACATTCCTTGGAGAGAACAATCATGGGAGAAAGAAGGGTTGTTTATGCACAGAGAGACAGTTCAGGGGTAGGAGTGCATGGAGGGATGGACACAGGGAAGAAGTAATTATCAGGAGGTAGTGGAAGGGGAGCTGTTGCATTGGGGTAGGTTGTAGTCAATATCATGAGACAACATGTGTGTGAACTGCTGTATGGAAAGTGAATTTGCACTGTAAACTTTCACCCAAATCACAATTAAAAAAAAAAAGAAGAAGAAGAAATACAGCTATTACTCTCTACATTTTGAATCACTCTTTTGGAATTTATTAATCATGAGATGACTAATTTTAGAGATTTTATATAATACACAAAAACCCTTTCAGTGGTCCCCCAAAATGCTATGTTGAAATTCTGATGTCCTAACCACCCTAACCACCAGTATCTGAGACTGTAACCTTATTTGGAGATAGGATCTTTTTTTCTTTTGAAATAGGATCTTAATAGATGTAATTAGTAAATTTACATAAGGTCATAACAGCCTGGCCAACACCCTGGATTTAGACTTCTAACCCAAAATTGTGAGAAGCTAAATTTCTGTTGTTTTAAGCCACTGAGTGTTACACTTTGCTACAGCAGCTTTAGAAAACAAATAATAGTACCAGTTCCCTCTGAATTGATTCCACCTCACAGTGATCCCATGAGTATCAGAGTAGAACTGTGCTCCATAGAGTTTTCAATAGTTAACTTTTGGGAAGTAGATCACTAGGCACTTCTGAATGGACTAGAACCTCCAATCTTTCAGTTAACAGCCAAGTGAGCTGTTTGCAGCATCCAGGGACTCTAGAAACAAATACATCTCCCGAAAAGAATTCAGGTTTATCTAAACGCTGATGAATAAACTAGCAATAGAGGTCGCCAAATTTACTATATAATTTAACTAAAGTAGCAGCGGTCCTAGGTTGATATGTATAATAACTCTAAAGTATTTCCATGAAGGATCAAATATAATTAGTTTATTGGAATAAATATATACAATAAAGTATGTATATGCTTTGAAAGAGTGGTTAAAACAATTTTCTTTAATGTATAGTCATAGGTAATACATTACTTCCTGAATGGGAGAAGTATAAATATTGAAACAAATAATTATCTGACTATCAAGAGTGGAAAGAATGCCTTGGAAAATAATGAACTCATTTGGTTCAAAAATATTGCTCATTTTTGTATCTCATAGGCAGTCATATAAAAAGATTGTTATAATAAAATGTATATGTACATAGGAATTTACTACTTGGATTTGTCCCTTATTTATTTATTTTTAACACAACACATTAATGGAAAACACCCCAGTAATAACTTTGTGCTAGAAATGAATTCACATGTTCATTGGCCCTTTAATTCAAACTATAATTCAATGATTTTAAATATATATTTACTGATTCTTATTTTGTGTCAATGTTGAAGTGAATTAAAACCTCTGTCCTCTGGAACTCATGTCTTATTAAAAGAAACAACACCATCAAGAAAAATTCAACATGGTAAGTGTTGTAATACAGTATGTACCAATATAATGAGAATGATTTGACTCAGTCTGCTCCCAACAACTGGAGAAAGCATTACAAGAGCTAAAAAGAGGGAAACGGAGTACAACAGGAAGTTGGAGAGGGAGAAAGAAATTTATTTAATTTGTCCTTAGAGATTAAGTAGGTAAAGAATTATGGGAAGTTTTTCTCCCCAAGGGAAGAACTCAGGCATCATATTGTTGTTGTTATTATGTGCCATCAAGTCGGACCCAACTCATAGCGACTCCTCCTGGGGTTTCCGAGACAGTATCACTATGGAAGTAGATTGCCCAACCTTCCTTCTGAGGAGAGGCTGGTGGGTTAGAACCACCAGCCTTCTGGTTAGCAGTCAAGTGCCTTAGGCACTATGCTACCAGAGCTCCCAGGCATCAAATTAGACATATGAATCTTCTCCCTGTACAAATGTACCATTACCCTCACCTAGCTTCTTTGGCACCTTTGACAACAGAAATCAATCTGCTGTTTTTGTCAGCTTCTTAAATTCTGATTATGTTGGTGGAACCATATTCTTTTCAAATAAATGGTTTTGAGTGGCTTTACAAAGATTAACTTAAACTTATTGTGGTATTAATTATTTCTACATTATATTATATATGTGGTTAACACATAATGTAACTAAGTTGAGAAGGATTACAGATAATTTTTGTAAGGGAGACATTTTTAACCAAAGGAAAAATGACTGAAGTAAGCTGGATCTCTGTTGAATTTAGCAAAATCAAACTGGAATTCTGTTCTGGTTACCTAGTGCCGCTCTCATAAGAATATACCACAAATGGAATGGCTTGAACAAGCAGGAATTTATTCTCTTACGGTCTGGGAGGCTAGAAATCCAGGTTCAAAATGCCAGGCCCTAGTGGCTTGGTGAAAGCCCCTCAGCCTTGGTCTTCAGCTCTGCCTCTTGCACTCGGCTCACTGAAGCTAGAAGCATCTCTTCACTCAGGCATCTACTGGCTGCTGAGGCTAACAAACCCAAGGTCGGCAAATGAAAAGTCACAGTCCTGATATTACCAAACCACATGACAGGCCATTATTTCCAGTCCATCAAAAGTCCCAAGGTCAGCAGAGCATGGCAGGCTGCTGAACAACGACATGGCTACCATGCAGGGTTCAAGCGTGCCATAAGCTAGAGAGTATCCCCAATGCTTCTCCTTATATACAGGAAGCAGACCACATCCCAAAGTCAGCTACTCAGCTGCTTGTGGTAGGTCCCACCATGTAGTTGATTGCCAGTCTCATCATGGGGAATAACTACTATCAGCTGCCCAGCCACTCAGCCAGGCCCAGCCAAACTGACACATAAATTTAACTACCACAGATTTTAACAACACCTGACCTTTGGCCTCTTCACCTGGTTACCAACCATAGGTACACAGAGAATTCCTTTTTCTGTGGTCATGCCAGGGTATAGAAAGAATGTACTTAACAGATATGTTACCAAACAACCCTTGGAAATGTTTTACCTCAAGTAAGATGTTTTAGGATTTAGCCTGAAAAATGTATATTATAGGCATCTTGTGACTATGATTGTAATTTACCTGTTTGAATCTCTGCAATTAATCCCTACAATCAATCCCCTTCTCCAATCAACCAATCAATGACTTATGATGTAGTTTCCCATTTTAGCCCTATACCAGTTCCTGTTTGTGTTTGTTTCTCTGGACTTGCTAGTTTTCACTTTGTGTGAGCTGGTGACTTCCCATTTGAATGTGCCTTTTTATAGAATTTGAATTTTAAGATTTGATTGATTTTCCTCAAAAATATTTTGGCATAGCTGGCAGGATCCAAAAGTGGCCCCCCTTCCCAGTGGGTCCCTGAGGAATCATGGATCAAAGATTGGTGTTAGCTTAAAAACCTATTGTGCTTTTCTTCTCCCCAAAGTCCCAGGGTCACATTTCACCGTGAGCCCTTCTGAGATAAAAACTTCACTCTTTTTGTTTTGTAATTACCTGAGGATTTATTTGGTTCCTATTTCTTAAGCATTGTTTTGTAACTCTGTTGATTGTCTGATTTTTGTTGTCTTGAAATTTTGAAGTGGAAGTTAGCTATGGTTAACATCTAGTGGATTTTTAAAAGAAAATAGTAGGGCTTTCTTTCTTTCTTTCTTTTCTTTTTCTTAACTTCCAAATAAATTCATTAAACTCCTTGTTTCTGGGTTTATGTGCATATATTCTTTGGTGAGATGGGGAATGCTACATCCAAAAAGTGTCTGAGACCCCCATTACTTTTATGGCAAAACACTATAGCCCCAGTTCTATGTTGTACCTAAACAGTTGGCATTCTTTCATCCAAGAAAGTCTTGAATTGGTGGCCTTTATTGGATAGTTTTGAATTAAATAATTTATTTTTCCTATGCAGCAAACTGGAATCCAAAAATTTTTAGAATTAGGCAGAAGAATGGGAGGTTTATTTCAATTAGTATTAAGAATCATCTAAGACATAATACATGAAACTAAACTTGCTTCTCTATAAAATACAGGATCTAGACAAGTTAAACAAATGAAAGAATTACAATGCCAGTTAGTGTCTTCAGACAGTTCTTCTCCTGTCATTCTATTCCCATTGTTGTTCCCACTCCCTCAGGTCCCCAATTGTTCACTTGGATTAAATTCTCAGGATTAAAATTAGATAGTGATGATTCTGAGACAGCTTTCAATTTTATTTTTCTCAGTGATTTAAATCTGGAGCTCTTGAAATGGTCAAACACTATTGTTTAGATTGGAAAACTGGTCTGCTTAGAAATCATCTGTACACTGCTTACAAATTAGCTCAGAATATGGAGCAATGGAACCAAATCCTTCAACAAAAAACTAAAGTGAGACAGAATAATTTAATGACCTTACAGTTATAGTCGTTACAAACACCTAGATACAGACATTTAGTACTAAAGCCCGAAGAAAAAACAAAAAAAGTTAGGCAGGAATACTAATGGATTTTTATTGCAGGAGACCATGACATTTTAAATGAGAATGTGCTAAATTGCAGATTGAATTGAGTGTGCTGCCTTCTGTTTCATCTCAACAGGAATCCAAATGAAAGAACTCTAGGGATAAAATGGTGATTTTTCCAGTAGTGGCTATAGAAACACAGGGAAAAATGCACTCTCTGAGTAAGTGGGGAAAATTGTAAAATTCTAATCGACACACGAGTCAAACTTTCAGCTTTGACTTCCACATGTTTAAAAGTGTCTCTAACCCACAGTAATAAAACTTTTAAAATCATGGAAATTACAAATTAGGAACATTTCATTCATCCTCAAAATGTTAATGTTTTTCTAATACCTATAGAAGACATGGGGGCTCTGGTAGCATAGTGCCTAAGGCACCTGACTGCTCACCAGGAAGCTAGTGGTTCAAACCCACCAGGCACTCCTCAGAAGGAAGGTTGGGAAATCTACTTCCATAGTGATACTGCCTCGGAAACCAAAGGAGGGATTGGTCTGAGTCAGGTCTGATTTGACAGCATATAACAACACAATAATAGAAGACATGCTGTGTCCTACCATGCCAGTAAATGTAATAGGTCATTATTTACTGTCCAAATGGAACTATAGTTTACAATTTACTGAAGAAGGTAATATCTTACTAAATTTTCTCATACAACATTCCAATCAGAATTACATAGATAATGAAAAAACTTTGTGTTTTTTTCAAGAAATCACCTTACCAGAATCTTTCCTCTTGGCACCATTCATGTCATTCTCTGATGACAATTTTTAATTAAATCAGGCCCTTTATGGCCCTCTCCTCTACAATGTGGGATGGGCATTATAAGCTGAACCCAATAAAATTCAGTTAGATTATTCTAAAAGCTTTACCTAGAATTTCACAACACACTCTGAAGAAGGAAGCAAAGGAAAGAGTAACTCCAATAATCCAAGGTTTCTTGGAGAAGAGACTCCCTACCTCTGCACTAATCCCTGTGATACTTTTGTTTTACCTATAAAAAACTGGTAACAGGGGATAGTGGTTTCTGTAAGATTTACAAGCCATCAACTACATTGTTATTCCTCAGAGTCTCACAGTACCTAATCCTTATTTATTTTTATCTAATGCTTCTCCTGAAATTACTTATTTCACTATAATGTTGTTGTTGTTGTTGTTGTTATGTGCCGTCAAGTTGGCCCCAACTCATAGCACCCTTCCTGGGGTTTCTGAGGCGGTATCACTACGGAAGTAGATTGCTCAACCTTCCTTCTGAGGAGTGGCTGGTGGGTTGGAACCACCAGCCTTCTGGTTAGCAGTCAAGTGCCTTAGCCACTATGCTCTCAGAGCTCTTTTTCACTGTAACTGATCTTTATAATGCCTTATTCAGCACTGCAGTTTACACAAGGAGCCAATATCTATTTGCTATCAAGTGGGATGAACAACAATATACCAGAACAGTTATGCCCTAAGAGTATACTGAAAGTCCCATGCACTTTCCTTAGGTTTTACTTCATGATTTGCAGTCTTTGCAATTTGCCTATAGTTCTACTTCTTCAGTGTATTGATGTCTGTTCTCTTTCATTGACATGCTTACACGATGTTGTCATTGTTGGTAGATGCTGTTGAGTTGGTTCTAAATTGTAGAGAACTATGTACAACAGAAAAAGCACTGCCTAGTCCTGTGCCATCCTCACAATCGTTACTATGCTTGGGGCCACAGTTGCAGCCACTGTGTCAATCAATCTTGTTGGGAGGGTCTTCCTTTTATTTGTGACCCTCGACTTTACCAAGCATGATGTTTGTATTTTGTTTTTTTTTTCCAGGAACTGGTCCCTACTGATATCTTTGCTCTTTAACACTTTAAAGACGTCATTTACAACACATTTGCCCAATGTAATATATCATTTGACTTCCTGACTGCTTCTTCCAAGGGCCTTGATTGTAGATCCAAGCAAAATGAAATTCTTGACAAGTACATTTTTTTCTCTATTTATCATGATGTTGCTTATTGGTACAGTTGTGAGGATTTTTGTTTTCTTTATGTTTAGGTGAAATCCACATTCAAGGTTGTAGTCTTTAACCTTCATTCATAAGTGCTTCAAGTCTTTTCACTTTCAACATGCAAGGATGTGTCATCTCCATTTCATAGGTTAGTAATGAGGCTTCCTTTAATCGTGATGCCATGCTCTTCTTCATACAGTCCAGTTTCTCAGATTATTTGCTTAGTTTAGAGATTCAGTAAAAATGGTGAAAATATGCAACCCTGATGCACACCCTTCAATTTTAAACCATGCACTATTCCCTTATTGTCTTCTAAAAGACTGTCTCTAGTCTATGTACAGGATACTCATGAACACAATTAAGTGTTCTGGAATTCCCATTCTTCACAATGTTTTCCATAATTTGTTATAATCCACACAGCCAAATGGCTTTGCATAGTCAATAAAACATAGGTAATTATCATTCTGGCATTCTCTGCTTTTCGATAAGATCCATCTGACATCAGCAATAAAATCTCTTGTTCCACATTCTCTTCTGAATCAAGCTTGAATTTCAGCAGTTCCTTAGTTATGTACTGCTGCAAAAGTTTTTAAAATTATTTTCAGCAAAATTTTACTTGCATGTGATATTAATGATATCGTTAGATAATTTCTGCATTCTGCTGAATCATCTTTCTTTAGATAGAGTAAAAATATGGATCGCTTTCAGTTGGTTGGCCAGGTAATTGTGTTCCATATTTCTTGGTGTAGACAAATGACCACTTCCAGTGCTGCATCTGTTTGTTGAAACATCTCAATTGGTATTCTGTTAATTCTGGGATCATTTTTCACCAATTCTTTTAGTACAGCTTGGACCTCTTCCTTCAATACCATTAGTTCTCGATCATATGCTGCCTCCTGAACTTGTTGAAAACAAACCAATATTTGTGGTATAATGACTCTGTATTTCTTCCATCTTCCTTTGATGCTTCCTGCATTGTTCAATATTTTGATGATAGCTTCCTGCAATGTTGCATCTCAAGGCTTGAATTTTTTCTGTTCTTTCAGCTTCAGAAATGGATAGTGTATTCTTCCCTTTTGGTTTTCTAACTCAGGTCTTTGCACATTCCAATATTTTACTTTTTCTTTTAGAACCATGCTTTTCTCTTCAACTCTTTTATTTAATCAATTCCAGCTACTCTATATTAAATAGCAAGTTTCAGAGTCTCTTCTGATGTCCATTTTGGTCTTTCCTTTCCCATTTTTTAATGATCTTTTGATTTCTTCATGTACGACGTCCCACAACACATCTCCCTTGGGGTCATGGGTATTCAATACATCAAATGTATTATGAGATGCTCTCTAAATTCAGCTGTGATATCTTTAAGGCCATATTTTGGCTCTCATGGACAGGTTTTAATTTTCTTCATCTTCAACTTGAACTTGCATATGAGCAATTGATGGACTGTTCTACAGTCAGCCCCTGGCCTTGTTCTGATGGATAATTAATATTGAGCTTCTCCATTGTCTGTTTCCACAGATGTGGTCAACTTAATTCCTGTGTATTGCATCTGATGAAGTCTAACTGTGCAGTCATTGTTTATGTTGTTGCAAAAAGGTATTTGCAATGAAGAAGTTGTTGGTCTTGCAAAATTCTTTCATGAGATCTCTGGCATCATTTCTATCACCAAGGTCATATTTTCCAACTACTGATCCTTCTTTGTTTCCAACTTTCACATTCCAGTCATCGATAATTATCAATACATCTTGATTGCATGTTTCATAAATTTAAGACTGCAGAAGTTGGTAAAAATATTCAATTTCTTCCTCTTTGGTGGTCAAAATCCAGGCCCATCAACCTAAAACACACCCCTACTGGGTAAAGTAACAAAAAATGCCTTAGTTTATATATCTGCAAGTAGGTTGTGTCCTGAAGCTCACATTCATTCTTGACAACTCTTGCAATGACCAGATTGAATGGAAGGAAATGAAAGAATTACGCCCTTTGAAATTGCCAAATGCTAACCCCAACTTGTTACAGACATTAGGTCATCTTAAGTTAGGCCTGGTTAAACTGTGTTGATGCCTATTTAGTTCTTCCTATTATTTTACCTTTTAAAAACTCTTGACAAACATCAGCAACTAGTTTCTGAGGAAGAGGTTAAGGACTGGGCATATACTGAGTGTTATCAGGACCCTGCTATATATTTGTGTATGAGCCCTGGCAATGAACCTGTCCTGCCTACTTGTCTGCCTGTTCCCTTACTTCAGGTTTGTTTAACTGACATGCAAGTCACATCAAATGATGACATGATTTATTTTTTTGAGAAACACTTTTGGGGAAACTTCCTGGCTGCTGACAATCACATATTTTCTTTAAGTTGTCCCTTTCCTGAAGGTAAAACATCCTTTATCCTCACTGCCTCTGGCACAAACTTTTATTTCCCTTCTTATAAGCACTGCCCAAAGGAACCCACTGTTTATGGAAAATGTCAGCTTTGTCATGCTAACTCACAAGCATAATCAAAGGTCTGGTGACTGAAGATCCTAGATGGAACCCCATGGTTTGGCATGATTTGGCTTGCCGAATGCTCCTGAATCTGCAGTGGAACAATGGAAAAAGGAACTCTGTTCATTTAACAAAAACTCTTTCTTATGAGAAGGACCAGAAACTAAACCAAGTGTCTCACTCCACACACACACACACACACACACACAAAACACTGCCATTTCAACTCAATTCCAACTCACATTGACCTAATAGGACAGAGCAGAACTGCCCCATAGGGTTTCCAAGGCAACAAATCTTTACAGAATAAGAATGCCTCATCTTTCTTCTGCGGAGTGAATGGTGCATTCAAACCATCAACCTTTTAGTTAGCAGCTCAATACTTTAACCTCTACTCCATCAGATAGCCTATTTTCCCCAAGAATTTACATATTCCCCACTAATAACTTTCCATATGAAAGAATATTTAAAACCAAAACCAAACCCATAGCCATCAAGTCGATTCCAATTCATAGAGACACCCATTGAGTTTCCGAAGTGGTAAATCTACAAAAGTAGATTGTCCTGTCTTCCTTCCACAGAGTGGCTGGTAGGTTTGAACTGACAACCTTCTGGTTAGTAGTCAAATGCCTTAGGCACTATGTCATCAGAGCTCCTTGAAAGTATATTTAGGCAGAGAGAAAACAGTAAGTATTTTATGAAAATGTTTTTTGGGGAATTTTTTGTTTCCCCTTTGGAAAACTGAAGATCAGGTAGTCAGACCATGCTCCTTCTGCTCTGAATTCAATCATAGTAAACCTTATCAGCCTTTGCATGCAAGCCACCCCTGGCCCACTGAACAAGTGTTTGAGTGGCAAGTGGATTTTTCCATTTAACACTTTCCAGTGGTTATACATTTGTTGTAGTTATGATTTGCAGGTATTCAGATTGGGATGAGGCTTTTCCCTGCTGCAAGGCTACTGTGAGTCTGAGAGCTCTAGTAGCCTCCAGGAAAATCTTTAACCAGAAACCTTTTAGTGTCAGAATTACTAACAGAACTTTTGGACTCTTTAGGGCCTTTATCTGCCCTCCAGTCACAGCAGGTATCAAAGAACTTCCTCCGAACTCAGCACACATCACAAAAGCCATCCGGATTCAGCA
>NW_006921609.1:12269222-12303853 GCF_000298275.1 Orycteropus afer afer | reverse complement strand
GGAAGGAAGGTTGGGCAATCCTACTTCCGTAGTGATACTGCCTCGGAAACCCAAGGAGGGGTCGCTATGAGTCGGGGCCGACTCGACAGCACATAACAACAACAACAACAACAACATGGGAAGCTCCAGCTATACTTTGCAGCAAATAGGAATCCACTTAAAAGTACAAGTAATCACTGACATTTGCAGTATCTTTCCTATTTTTCAGAGACTCCATTGTCCTTATTATCCTCAGTCTTCCGCACTTACAAAAAACTCAATTGGCAAAGTTGCCATCATCCATGGTATTGACTTGGTTGCAGGTCCTCCCATTAGTGTTAATGAATTTAAAAGCCACTCCTTTTGGCCCTCATAAATTAACCTTTTATTAAACAGTAAGAGGTCAATCACTGAATTGCCATATTTGTCAGCCACTGCTGATTCAAATCTAATTCAAGTCAACTTATTAAAATATTGCCAGTCTTTGATTAATTATGGTTAAAGAGCATGCTACATTTCTTAAAGAAGCTTTTGATAATGAAAGTACTAGCTATCACTGCCATTGAGTCAATTCCCACTCACAGTGACCACCACTGGGTTTCCAAGGCTATAAATCTTTATAGAAGTAGACTGCCTAATCTTTCATCCATGGAGCAGCTGGTAGGTTTGAACCATCGACCCTCTGGTTATCAGCCAGATGCCTTAACCAGTACACCACCAGAGCTCCTTAAGGGTACTAAACAATCTGCTATTTCTCCTCTGTTGCATTGAGATTATTTTATCAGAAAAGATATCACCTAAAAGATTCCCTTGAATTATGATGGAAGGGATCTCATTTAGTCTTACTTAAAACCTTGTGCTGCCAAATTACAGGAAGTCAAAGCTTGGAATCATCTATCCCAAATGAAGACATTTCTGACTCCCAAAGAGCCTGTGAAGACTACTGAGGGATTCAAATTCAAATTTAAGTTGTCCAAGGACAAGAAGAAGTTAACATCTGGGTAGACGGCTTACTTCTCAAAACCTGGGACCAGGCCAGTACCTACAACATGTACAGCCAGACTACTGAAATATTCTGACTTGGCTTCTTGAATTTCACATGTAAATTTTAGGATCTGCAATTTCTAGTTTAATTCTCAGTGCTTTTAGGTAGTAGCTCTGTTCTATCAGCTTGTTGTTGTTGTTGTTGTTATTTGCCATCGAGTCGGCCCCGACTCATAGCGACCCCTCCTTGGGTTTCCGAGGCAGTATCACTACGGAAGTAGGATTGCCCAACCTTCCTTCCGAGGAGTGGCTGGTGGATTTGAACCGCCAGCCTTCTGGTTAGCAGTCAAGTGCCTTAGCCACTATGCTACCAGAGCTCCCTCTATCAGCTTAGAGTGTTAAAATGGTAAGAAATTTAGAAGTAGAGATACTTGGATTCTATTTTTTAACTGTCTTAATTCTTTTCTTTATCATCACTTAACTCCGACTTTGGGGTGTCATTCTTTGTTTCGGTATATTATTTTCCCCTGCAAATCCAGACATTTCTTTTTAAATACTACTTTAAATGAACAGTTATATTTCTCAAAACTTTTTATGAATTAGAAGCTGTCTTAGTTCTTTTTGTACAGTTTCCTTATTATTGCCTTCTTCGCAGTAGTTTTTCATCTTTTATATTCTATTAACCTTATGATAACTGAAGAAGTGTACTTTATACTTACTGCCATTTGCTGCATGATTACCCTAGTTTATTATTTTGGGGCTGTGTTCCTGTGCTATGAAGCCTACTTTAGGTATCATGCTGTTACACCTCATCCTTCTCCTTGATGCATGGCATGAAAATGTTTGTTTTTTTAAAAAAAATAAAAAATAAAAACTAGCCTAATCAGTGGCTAATAAAGCTAAACTGACTGAATGTTGGATCTGTCATCCAATGCTATGAAAACTTTAAGAAAATTCTGAATCATTGACTATTCCAGTAACTGTTTCCAGGGCCATTCTTAATTATTCTGCTACCTTCAAATGGGCTCTATTTTTGAAGGGTTACAGCACCCTTCAAATATCTACCCTATTCCAAGTCCCTTGCATTAACATGACCTTTGTCATTGAACAGCAGTTACATTTGCTCTGCAACCCTATGGTGAACCTTAATCTCCTTACAATATTCTCTTGCTCCAGATGCCAGAACAAAGATAACTTTCTAGTCCAACATTCTATATTCTTCAGAAACTTTCTGCTTTGTCAATGAAGTGTATGGGTAGTAACTCTCCCCTCTGAACTAAGTTTAGAAGTCTGACAGGGTTCATATGAATGCCTGTTTGTAACACTTCTAATGCTGAAGAATGTTGTTGTTCTTGTTAGGTGCTGTTGAGTCACCTCTGACTCATAGTGGCCCTATGTACAGCAGAACAAAGACTGAAAAATGTTTCAACAGAATTAATTATACTTTTCAATTCTCAAACAGTAATACTGGAAATAACATGATTTGCATCCCTTATGGATATGTATGCAGAAGTAAGACTGGGCAATTGACTTCCATAAAGATTTACCACCTCAGAAACCTAATGGGGGTCACTATGAGGTGGAATTGACTTGACAGCAGTGGGTTTGGTTTAGTTTTGGTTTATGGATATGTATACTCATGTAGAAGTTACTGACCCTATACTGGGGTGCTACCTTGCTTAGACAGCTGGAGACTAACTGGCCAATGCTTCTTAGGATATTTAGGGAGTCCCCTACTAAATGTTTATTCTTACAGTGAAAGTCTTCATTAGATTAATAACCTCAAATTGTTAGAAAGAGGAACAAATGCTCTAGAGATGATAAGGCATTTATACACTAAGCATTTGGAAGAAAACTCTGGCCTAAGCTATTGCTTTTAAGAGCCATCCTTTTTTGGTATGGAGTTACTCATTTAGAACATGTCATTCAGAATGTAACTACCACCGTGGAGAGGAAGGCTGAATACAATGTAAATTAATTAGAAGCCAAGCAAAAATCTTTAAATTCCCTTGAAAATCTAGTTTTGAACAACATAATTGCCATTGATTTCATGCTGACCCCGAATGGTAGAATACGTGCTATTGCCAGCACCTCCTGTTGTAGTTGGGCAAATACCTCAGGTGAAGTAAAAAGGGATATCCAACAGATCCTGTGTATGATCCAATGATCCAATGATCAGGTATGTAAAGCCAGGGTTACCTGGCTTTACATACCTGATCATTCATGTTCCTCATTCTTTGACATTTTTAGTTGCTGGCCAAATGGTATGGGTTCTTGGATTAGATCTATTCTGATCACTGGACTCACAATTCTCATGATTATTGTCATTATAACTGAAACAATTAAATGTTGTATAAAGGTTACCACTAAAGTCTTGACCCAAAGAAGCAAACTGATGCCCATGCATAGGGTAATGTATGTGAAAGCTGTTAGCATTCTCAGTGAATTAGGAGAACCCAGTGTTTAGCTTTCTCATTTGAAATAGTCAGTAGGAACAAGAGACCCTCTCTAACATTAAGCATGGTGAAGACATCTAGAGATGCTTGGCAACTATAGTACCATTGGAGCTCAGCCATCAAGACAGATAGTATCTGGGCACTTAAATTTTGGTTGGCTCAAAAAGCCGCTCACTCACTGCCTTTGAGTCAGATCCAACTCATAGCAACTCCTCCTTGGATTTCTGAGGCAGTATCATGGAAACCCAAGGAGGGGTTGCTACGAGTTGGATCTGACTCGACAGCTGTGTGTCGCAATTGTTTGCATATCACTACGGAAGTAGATTGCCCAATCCTCCTTCCAAGCAGTGACTGGTGGATTTGAACTGTCACTAGGGAATAGCATAATCAATTGCAATTTCAAATCAAGTCAATGGAGAATAAACTAATCCTGAGGTTGATCAGAGATATTCAATGTAATTCTCTATTTGTTGTTGTCGTTGTTGTTATTTGCTGTCAAGTTGGATTTGACTCATAGTTACCCTTCCTTGGGTTTCCAAGGTGGTATCACTATGGAAGTAGATTGCTCAACCTTCCTTCTGAGGAGTGACTGGTGGGTTTGAATCGCCAGCCTTCTGGTTAGCAGTCAAGTGCCTTAGGCACTACACTACCAAAGCTCCTAATCTTCTATTAAAAAGGGAATTATAAGAGAGAAATTTTTATTGCATCTTTGATGAAAGAAAAAATGACTGATCTAATTGGGACCCCTGCAGCAAAATCGAATTGGACTTTTAACCATGCCTGACTTTTGGGCTTCCTGTCTCTAGAATTCATCGGTAGTTAGGGAAATGTCTTTTCTCTGTGGTCATGTGAGGATGTGGAAAAAACGTACCTAAGGAAGGAATGTCGGTGTCAGTACTTATCACAAGCTCTGATACTAGACATCCTCTTGAAATATTTACCACAAACTAGATTTTTTTTACAATCTGTTGTGAAAAATGTATCTTATGAGTAAGATTGTAAATCTCTGCACCCATATAATAATTGAATAGAATTATTTATACTTTTCAATTCTCAAACAGCAATACTGGAAATAACATGATTTGCATCCCTTATGGATATGTATGAAGAAGCAAGACTGGACAATTGACTTCCATAAAGATTTACCACCTCAGAAAATTAGCAACTGTAACCAATCCCTGCCAACCTGCCATATGTATCCAATTGTAGCCAATCTCCTGCTTCCTTTAACCCTCCGCCCCAATGATTTCAATCAATGCTTAACAAATCGATGATTTATGCTGTAGTTTCCTATTTTAGTCTTATATCACTTCCTGCTTGTCTTTGTTTCTCTGGACTTGCAGTTTTTCACTTTGTGTTAGCAGGTGACTCCCCATTTGATATATCTCTTAATACCAGATGAATCCTCTGAATTTCAATTTTAGGATCTGAATGATTTCTCTCAATGACATTTTAAATTTAATTATATTTCAGAATATGAAAATATATTCCATATCAAATACAGTCATGTACAGTAAATCATGTGACTATAAGAAACCATACTGATATTCAACATGCAAATTTCACAAAAGTTTTGAGTTATGCAAAAGTTATAAATTAAGAACTGCCTGAATTTACAAGATAGAAATTCTGTCAAGACGTTAAAGAAATTCTGAACTCCAAATTATATTTCCCATATTATTCTTTTGTTTATGATAATTTTTCTACTTGCTTTCCTGTCTAAAATAATGGAAATAAAATATAAAATTTTGTTTTCCCTAGAGAACTGTAAACTTGTGAATTAACATCATTCTCATAAAAATTAATTAATTATTAAATAAGATGATATTCACAAAATTCCTTGAGAAATGTTCTCATCTTTCACCAGCAGATGGAGAATAGTTGAAGAAATGCTTAAAAAAAAGAAAAAAATCCTCTTAAGCTCCTAAACCAGAAAAACTAGATTCTCATATCTGGAGTATATGGGGTGGTATGGGTGATGGTGAAAAGGAAAAAAAAAAAAAAGCTTAGAAATGGTTCTTTACATAAATGGTGAGACAAGACATCCATTTTCACTCACTTAACCTGTCAACTTGCCAGAACAGTCATGTCAGCACTCTAGCTAAACCATGAAGACTGATCACATCCCATTATCTCATTTTTTTAGAAAAAGATTATATGAAAATGCCAATCATGGAAGGTGGAAAAAAAAATCTTGCAACCAAGGAACAAATGTATTGATGCTGAAGGGCTGCTTAGTTAACAGAATTTTAATATGCAACTGCAATGTTTCTTAATAACATTAATTACACGCTTAGTAAGGCACCATCCTAACTCATTAGTGCCTTCTTTTTGTTGTATTTTATCTCCTACTAGCAGAATGGGGAATTTTTGATTGGCCTGTTACCATTAATGTTGTTTAACCTTTTTATAGCAGTATTTAAAACTGCTTGCATAAACATTTTCTAGGCAAGTATTACCTATGTATGCATATGTGTGTATCAATTAACTTGATGAATATTTGGTGTGCCCCTACCACATGTAAGTGTTATGCTAGACCAAGAAGGTGGCAGAAAGATAAATGTGACAATGTATTTACCGACAAAGCTGATAATTTAGTAGGATATATGAAAAATAATATCTCCAATAAACCTGGGGAAACATACTTGCTAGAAGAAAGACTTCAAAAGGCATTCATTCAGTAACGTATTTAAAAAAAATTAATTTAATTTGATAGTTAACATATTTTTAATGAATTTAATTATCAACTATTCCCTTGAGTGACATTTGATACATTTAAGTAGTGTAGTGATTACAAGGGAGCTCTGGTAGCATAGTGGCTAAGGCCAAATAATAATAACAACAACGCATATCATAACATGTACTTACTTTATATATGCTGTTGTTGCTGTTATGTGCCATCGAGTAGGACCTGACTCATAGCGACCCCTCCTTGGGCTGCCGAGGCGGTATCACTATGGAAGTAGATTGCCCAACCTTTCTTCTGAGGAGTGGTTGGGGGGTTTGAACCGCCAGCCTTCTGGTTAGCAGTCAAGTGCTTTAGGCACTATGCTACCAGAGCTCCCTACTTTATATATAGAATACATATCACTTCATTTTATGTCTACAAATTATTGTAAATTTTAAAATTAAAAAAAAAAAATGAAAGAATCAAAAGGTGTTATTAAAATGTTTTAATGCAATTTTTTTTTTTTTATTTCCCCTTCCCCCAGAAATAGCCTGTGAAATATCTTAATAATAATCTCAGAATACTTAATTGGGGTCAGAATATTTACATATTTTTGGTATTTAATATGAACATAATACTAAGGATTTTAAGTACTAAGTTACAGTACTTAATATTTCACTATTTTATTGGATAGACTCCAAAATTAAAGAGTATTTCATTTTTGGGGGATTTGGGTTAACATAATAGAGTAAATTCTTACTGCTCTACTTTACAAAATACAACCAAAAAATGGATAATTTTAGAACACTACCACAGCCTCAAGCCAAAAATTTTGGAGGAATTCTTCCAAATATAGATAGTCAAGTGTGGGGAAAAATGAAGCAATGATACAAAAGCCAATACAAGTAGCCTAAAATCTATCAAGAACCAATATTGGTTTCACAAAAATTATCTGTTAATTTATGAAAGTCCATTCCACAATCCTGCGAGGGAAAGGAGGAAATCCAGGATCAAAAATGGGCCTAAGGCAATATGAAACATGACTTTGCTAAAAATAAGCTACAACTCCAAAACCAAACCAAAACCAAAACCAAACTCATTGGCATCAAGTTGGATCTGACTCATAGCGACTCCTCCTTGAGTTTCCGAGGTGGTATCACTACAGAAGTAGATTGCCCAACCTTCCTTCTGAAGAGTGGCTGGTGGGTTTGAACCACCAGCCTTCTGGTTAGCAGTCAAATGCCTTAGGCACTACGAAGGAGGTATTAATGGAAAGAAAATCAAAGACTTCTGTTGCAGGTAGAATTCTAAGATGGCCCCATGACTTTTGTCTCCTGAAATTACTCTCATATCTATATCATGTTACATGGCAAAAATAAATTTCCTATATGTAATTAAAGGCACGAGTCAGGTAATCTTAAGGTTGTTGTTGTTGTTGTGATTAATTTAGTGGGTCTAACGTAATCACAATGGGGAGTTTTCTTTCAGAGTGATACGAAGTACAAAAAGGATTCCAAAGGCCAATGATGGTTTTGAACACGGAGGTAGTCATGAGCAAATGCTGGAGAGTAGCTTTCAGGAATTTTGAGTTACCCCTCTACCTCACAATTTCACAGTCAGCAAGGAAATGGGGACTTCATTCCTATAACCACAAACAGGCAATCTTGTGATTAACCTAAATAAACTATGAAATAGATTCTTCCCCAGATTTCCAGCTAACAGCTAAGCTCAGATAATGCCTTGATTTTGACCCTGTGAGACCATAATCAGAGAACCCATTTGACCCTTCAGGATTTCTGACCTATAGAAGTATGAACTGATAAATGGATATTGTTTTGACATACAGAGTTTGTGATACTTTTTTATGCAGCAATAGAAAACTAACACACTGTTATGTGTGGAATTATAGTCCCCCAAAACACCAAACTCACTGCCATCAAGTAGATTCCAAATCATAGAGACCCCCTTTGGGTTTCAGAGGCAATATATATGGAAGTAGATTGCCCAGTCTTCCTTCTGCAGAGTGGCTAATGAATTTGGACCATCAACCTCCTTGTTAGCAGTCAAATGCTTTAGGGACTGCACCGATAGGTGTTGTAAATCCTAACATTTATGCCTAAAGTCATAATCCTATTTAGGAATGGGTTGTCTTTTCTACCTTAATGAGGCAGGATTAGTGTAAAGTGTGTTTTGGGTCAATCTCTTTTGAGATATAAGAGTGATTAAAGAAGAAGATTAAAGAAACAGAAATAAGGGAAGAGAGATGCCAAGTACCATGAAGAATGCCCAGGAGCAGAAGCTCAGATGAGGCAAGGACTTTCTTCCAGAGCTGACAGATAGAGAAAGACTTCCCCTAGAGCCAGCATCCTGAATTAAGAGTTTTAACTCCTAAACTGTGAGAAAATAAATTTCTGTTTTTTTAAAGTCATACACTTGTGGTATGTCTCTTATAGCACCACTAGACAACTAAGTTACACACACTATAAACCATCTTCAATTTTTTTTATGTGACAAAAGAAAATCAGCATACCTACAAACCATATTCAAGTGTTTAAGCAGTAACAGAAAACTAACACATCTACACCCCTCTTCAATTTTTGTACTCCTTATTAGAAGTTGGAAAGACTGTCTGAGATGAAGCAGGAAGAATGAAGGAGGGAAGGAGTTTCATATGACAATACAGAAATCATATTCCTTAAAGTGGCTTGTGGTATATCACTAGGACCACCAGTGTACTGAGAAGAAAATAGTAAGTTTCTTGATAAAATATTTAAGACAAGTCCAAGTAGGGGCTATTGAATAACTCTGACATTTCCTATGATCTCTTCTCCAAGTAGGTAACTAGATCATTAATAAACATCTACACAAAACAAAAGACACACATACACACACAATCCTTTGAATTACTTATTTAATAAATGACAGAATTTAATCATTTAATCAAAAGGAAGATAAAGAACTACATCCCCAAAGAATTATCCAAACTAAAACAAAACTCACTGCCATAAAGTCAATTCCAAGTCATAGCAACTCCCATGAGTTTTCTGAGGCTGTAAATCTTTATGAAAATAGATTGCTCCATCTTTTCCCCATGAAGTAGGTGGTGGCTTTGAACCACTGACCTTCTAGTTAGCAACCAAATGCCTTACTCACTATGATACCAGAGTTCCTTAAGAATTACCCAAAGAAACACAAAAATATTTTATAATAAATAGCTGTCCATAATCTAACTTCAATTATATTTAACAGGTTTTATGTTTAAAAATTCAGCATGTATCTGCCAGTTTGTTATACTATGGTGGCTTGCATGTTGCTATGAAGCTGGAGACTATGCAAACAGCATTTCAAATACCAGCAGGGTCAACCATAGTGGATGGGTTTTAGTGGAGTTTCCAGACTAAGACAGATTCAGAAGAAAGAAGGGGCCATTTACTTCTTAAACAATTGGTCAGTGAAAACCTTATGAGTAGCAGTGAAACACTGTCTGATATATTACTGGAAAACTTTATGAATTGCCCTGAAACTCTGTCTGATATAGTGCTAGAAGATGAGCACCTCAGGTTGGAAGGCAATCAAAATATGACTGGAGAAATGCTGCCTCCTCAAAGTAGAGTCGATCTTTTACTTTACTTAATGCTAGAGTAAAGCTTTTGGGATATTCACTTGTTGATGGGGCATGACTCAAAATGGTGAGAAACAGCTGCAAACATTCATTAATAGTCAGAACATAGAATGTATAAAGTATGAACCTAGGAAAATTGGAAGTTGTCAAAAATGAAATGGAACACAAAAAATATCAATATCCTAGGCATTGTTGTTGTTGTTGTTGTTGTTGTTGTTGTTATGTGCCGTCAAGTCGGCCACAACTCATAGTGACCCCTCCTTGGGTTTCCGAGGCAGTATCACTACGGAAGTAGGATTGCCCAACCTTCCTTCTGGGGAGTGGCTGGTGAGTTTGAACCGCCAGCCGTCTGGTTAGCAGGCAAGTGTCTTAGCCACTATGCTACCAGAGCTCCCATCCTAGGCATTAGTGAACTGAAATGGACTAGAATTGGCGATTTTGAATTAAATAATCATATGATCTACTATAGGAGCTCTGGTAGCATAGTGCCTAAAGCACTTGACTGCTAACCAGAAGGCTGGCAGTTCAAACCCACCAGCCACTCCTCGGAAGGAAGATGGGGCAATCTACTTCCATAGTGATACTGCCTCGGAAACCCAAGGAGGGGTCTCTATGAGTTGGGTCCGACTCGACAGCACATAACATAACTATAAAATGATCTACTATGTCTGGAATGACAAACTGAAGAAGAATTGCATTGCATTAATCATCAAAAACAATGTTTCAAGATCTATTGAAGTACAATCCTGAGAGTTGTAGGATAAAATCCACTTGCCTACAAGGAAGATTGGTTAATACCACTGTAGTAGTTAAAGTTATATGTCAACTTGGCTGGGCCTGGTTTTGAGTGGCTGGAAAGCTGGTTGTAGTTATTTCCCATGACGAGAGTGGCAATCAACTCCATTGTGAAATCTGTCATGAGCAGCTGAATAGCTGCTTTAGGGATGCGGTCGGCTTCTAGTGTTTAAGGAGAAGCCTTGGGAATGGTCTACAACTTCTGGCATGCTTGAATCCTGAATGTAGTTGGGTTGTTATTCAGAATCCTGCCATGTTGTCTGCCTATTGTGGGACTCTTAACATACTTGAATCAATGGTCTGCCATGTGGGACTCTGCCTTTTTACTTGTACACTTTGGGTTTGTCAGACTCAGCAGTCAACAGCTGCCTGAGTGAAGAAAGCCTCCAGCTTCAGCGGGCCAGGAACAAGAGGCAGAGCTGAAGCCCACAGTCGAGGGGCTTCTCCTAACCCCTAGAGCCTGGCACTTTGAACTCGGACTTCTAGACTCCAAAACTATAAGAGAATAAACTCCTGTTCATTAAAGCCATCCCATCTATGATATTTTCTGTTAAGCAGAACTAGGTAACCAAAACAACCACGATCACTCAAATTTACCCACTAACCACTAAAGCCACAGAAAAAGAAATTAAAGACTTTTCCCAATTTCTGTAGTCAAAAAATTGATCAAACATGCAGTCAAGATGTATAGATTAATACTGGTGATGTTGGTAGGTGCTGTCAAGTTGGCTCTGACTCATAGTGACTCTGTGTACAACAGAACTAAACACTTCCTTGTGCCAGCCTCACGATACTTGTTATACCTGAGCCCACTGTTGCAGTCACTATGTCAATCTATCTCATTGAGAGACTTCCCCTTTTTTGCTGATTCTCCACTTTACAAAATATGATATCCTTCTCCAGGGAATAGTCCCTCCTGACAACATGACCAAAATAAGTGAGACAAAATCTGGCCATTCTTGCTTCTAGGGAACATTCCAGCTGTACTTGTTCCAGGACAGACTTATTAGTTCTTTTGGAAGTCCATGGTACTTTCAGTATTCTTCACCAACACCACAACTCAAAAGCATCAACTCTTCTCCTTATTCATTGTCCAGCTCTTACATGTATATGAGGTGATTGAAAATACCATGGCTTGGGTTAAGTGCACCCAGTCTTCAAAGAGACATCTTTGCTCTTCAGTACTTTAAAGAAGTCTTTTGCAGCAGATTTTCCCATTGCAATATGTTTTCTGATGTCTTGGCTGCTGCTTCCATTAGTGTAGATTGGGAAGCAAGTAATACAAAATCTTTGACAACTTCAATCTTTTCTCCATTTATCATGATGCTGCTTATTGGCCCAGTTATGAGGGTTTTCATTTTCTTTCTGTTGAGATGTAATCCATACTGCAGACCGTAGTCTCTAGTTTTCATCAGTAAGTGCTTCAAATCATTCTCACTTTCAGCAAGCAAAGTTGTGCCATGTGCATATCACAGGTTGTAAACGAGTCTTCTTCCAACACTGATGCCACGTTCTTTTTCATATAGTCCATCTTCTAAGATTATTTGCTCAGCATACAGATTGATATTGGTAATAGGAATTCAAAAATTAGAAACAAAGAAGCAGCATCGGTAGTTGGAAAATATGGCCTTGGTGAGAGAAATGATGCTGAATATTCCATGACAGAATTTTGTAAAGCCAATGACTTATTCATTGCAAATACCTTTTTTCAATGACATAAATGGTGGCTATACACTTGGACCTTACCAGATAGAACACACAGGAATCAGATCAACTACATCTGTGGAAAGAGGTGATGGAGAAGCTCAATCTCTTCAGTCAAGAGAAAGACAGAAGCTGACTGTGGAACAGACTATAAATTGCTCATATGAAAGTTGAATTTGAAGCTGGAAAAAATGAAAAAAAGTCCACAAAAGCCTAAGTACGACCTTAATTATATTCCACCTGAATGTAGATACCAACTGAAGAACAAATTTGATGCACTGAACACCAGTGACTGACCAGATGAATTGTGGGATGATATCAAGAGTATTATACATGAAGAAAGCAAACAGTTATTAAAAAGAGAGGAAAGAAAGAAAAGACCAAAATGGATGTCAGAAGAGACTCTCAATCTTGCTACTGAACAGAGAGTAGCTAAAGCGAGTGGAAGAAATGACAAAATAAAAGAATAAAAGAGCTGAACAGAAGATTTCAAAGAGCAGCTTGAGAAGAAAAAGTTAAGTATTGGAATGAAATGTGCAAAGACCTGGGAGTTACAAAACCAAAAGAACACGCTTGTCATTTCTCAAGCTAAAAGAACTGAAGAAAAAAAATTCAAGCCTGAGTTACAATACTGAAGGATTCTATAGCTAAAATATCAAACCATCTAAAGAAGATGGAAAAAATACACAAAGCCACTGTACCAAAAATAATTGGTCAATGTCCAACTGTTTCAGGAAGTAGCATTTGATCAAGAACCAATGGTACTGAAAGAAGAAGTTCTAGCTCCATTGAAGGAATTGGCAAACCAAGCCTCCAGGAACTGATGGAATACCCATTGAGATGTTTCAACAAATGGATGCAGCAATGGAGGTGCCAAGAAATTTGGAAGACAGCTGCCTGACCAACTGACTGAAGAGATCAATATTTTTACCCATTCCAAAGAAAGGTGATTCAATAGAATGTGGAAATTATTGAACAATATCATTAATATCACATGCAAGTAAAATTATGTTGAAGACAATACAAAAATGGTTACAGCAGTATATTGCCAGGAAACTTCCAGAAATTCAAGCTGGATTCAGAAGAGGACATAGATAGAGGGATATCACTGTGGACATCAGCTGGATCTTGGCTGAAAGCAAAGAATAACAGAAAGATGTTTACCTTTTTTTTTTTTTTTTTTCCCACTATGTGAAGGCACTTGACTGTGTGAATCATAAGAAATTATGGATAACATTGTGAACAGGAATTCCAGAACCCTTAATTATGCTCATGAGGAACGTGTACATAGAACCAACAGGCTGTTGTTCAAACAAAAGAATGGGATATTGTATGTTTTAAATCAGGAAGAGTGTGTGTCAGGGTTGGATCCTTTCACCATACTTATTCAGACTGTATGCTGAGCAAATAATCTGAAAACCTGGACTATATGAAGAAGAATTCAGCATCAGGATTGGAGGAAGACTCAATAGCCTGTGATATGCAGATGATACAACCATGCTTGCTAAAAGTAAAGAGGACTTAAGTTACTTATTGGTGAAGATAAGAGACTACAGTGGTCAGTATGGATTAAACCTCAACATAAATAAAATTAAGGTCCTCACAACTGGACCAATAATCAACACTATGATAAATGGAGAAAAGATTGAAGTTGTCAGGGATTTCATTTTACTTGGATTCACAACACACATGGAAGCAGTGGTCAAGAAATCTGATGTCATATTGCACTGGGCAAATGTGCTGCAAAAGACCTTATGAACTGTTAAAAAGAAAAGACATCACTTTGAAGACTAAGGAGGACCTATCCCAAGCTATGGTATTTTCAGTTGCCTCATCTGCATGTGTAAACTGGACAATGAGTCAGGAAGAGGAAGAAGACAAGTTGATGCCTTTGAATTGTAGTGCTGGGGAGAAATACTAAAAATACCATGGAGTGCTAGAAGAACAAATAAATCTGTCCTGGAAGAAGTGCAGCTGGAATGTTCCTTAGAAGCAAGAATGGCCAGACTTCTTCTCACCTACTTTGGTCATGTTGTTAGGAGGGACCATTCCCTGGAGAAGGATATCATGCTTGGTAAAATCAAGGGTCAGAGAAAAAAGGTAAGACTCTCAATGTGATGGACTGACACAGTGGTTGCAACTATGGGCTCAAGCATAGCAAGGATTTTGAGGATGATGTAAGACCAGGAGTGTTTTGTTCTGTTGTACATAAGCTCACTATGAGTTGGAGCTGACTTGATGGCATCTAACAATGACAGCAACAACATCTTTATAAACACACACACACATAAAACTCACAAAGAAGTGAAAGACAAAAATGAAGACTGTAATGTTAGAACTCAGCAAGTAAATGAACAGAAAGAAAAGAAAGACATTTTTTAGAAACAGTAAATTAAAAAAAATGGTAGTTGTGATTGAAAACAAAGTTAAGGAGGTGGTAAATAGGCATGAAAAATCATACAATGTGAAATAAAAAAAAAAACTAATGGCATTATAATCATTATAGAAAATCTGATAAAACTGGAACTGAGACAAAGGAAGCCAACATTACTGATGTATTTATTTGAAGAAGAAAAAAGAGAAAAAATAATATTCCAAGACAACACAAAACTTTCCTGAAATGAAGTAAATTAAAGAGTGGATGTGATAGTTCAAGGGGCTTGCTGTATTCAAGGACTATTAGGATGTTGTTGTTGTTGTTGTTATTTGCCGTCAAGTCAGCCCCGACTCATAGAGATAATCAGCTCCAAAATATAACACAGCAAAATCATTAAAAAAAAAAAAAAAAAGGGTTTACGTTAGTATTCAGGTAGCAAAAGGGCATCACAGCCAAGAGAAAAAAATCTATACCCTCACAGTTTACTACAATACTCTTCCATGCAAAAGCATTAGAATATTATCACCGGAAACAAAAGGACAAAAAAAACACAATATTAAAAAATTAAAAAAAAAAAAAAAAGGGTTTACGTTAGTATTCAGGTAGCAAAAGGGCATCACAGCCAAGAGAAAAAAATCTATACCCTCACAGTTTACTACAATACTCTTCAATGCCAAAGCATTAGAATATTTTCACCAAGTTCTGAGAAAAAGAAAGTATCATTCAATATTTTATATCTAATTTCTAATATATAGGTCAAGAACAGACATTTTCAAGCACATGCATCTCTACAAAAGAACCAAGTCAGTGATTAAAATCAACCAAGCATGAGAAGTAACTTGTATTTGTTTTTCATTTTAAAGATGAGAATTACCTTAAAATATTTAATTTTTTTTTACATTATGAAAGTTCTACTGGAATATACTAGACAAAATAGAAAGCAGATTTTTTTCATCTACCATTTAATCAAAACATATGGAGCAATGAAAAATGTGATGCCTAATAATAATTAAATGGGACTGTGCTTAAAGTAGTTAATTAGTGGCAGGTGCAGCAAATATTAAGCGCTCACAGGAAGGAGATGCTCATCACAGGCCATGGGGTGACTGTCCAAAGAAGAATGGCTGTAGAGAATAAAAGTCCAGATCTCCTTGAAAGACACACTCAGGATGCTTTTTGCAATAAGTGGATCTAGGCCTGAACAGAGTCTTACATAATGCCCACAGGTTTTGATTAAAAAAAAAAAAAAAAAACTGGACTAGTTCCAATATTAAGTTAAATTATATACTGCACATAAAATTTCCCAAATTTCAGAGATGGAAGAGAGTATGTCACAAATATCAATCACATTATTTTTTAAGTAACATCTGATGTGTAACTTGTCCTGAATAAATTTTTCAGTCACTCATATTTTATTGGATCTTTTGGTGGCCTCAAGACTATAACATTTTAGATCATGTTGTGAGGAAAATTAGGAGCTCTGGTAGCATAGTGCCTAAGGCACTTGACTGCTAACCAGAAGGCCGGCGGTTCAAACTCACGAGCCACTCCTCAGAAGAAAGGTTGGGCAATCTACTTCCGTAGTGATACTGCCTCAGCAATCCAAGGAGGGGTTGCTATGAGTCGGGTCCGACTCAACGGCACATAACAACAACAACAATGAGGACAATTGCATTTAAACTGACAAAATAAAACTTTCTAAAATGTGGATGTGTTTTAATTATTGTGTTTAGGCAGTTGAAAAAAATATGACCCTAGATAGATTTCTATTTAGAGTAGTGATTGCTTCTAAAGTAGAGCTTCAGTTCTAAAGCACTTCATTTGCAGAAGGCTTCAGTCTACATTTGAAGCCCTACTCTGTAAGTTCAGACACCATTTCAATTCTTTGTGTTACTTCCCCCATTTTTTGCTAGACATTAAATAAACAACAACACAGTGGCTGCAATAATGGGCTGAAGTAAATCAAGGATTGTGAGGATAGTGCATGACCAGTTGTACACAGGGCCGCTATGAGTCGGAGCCAACTTGATGGCACCTAACAACAAGCCAGTAATATGGTTATGCTTAGACAAGTCTGGGGCAAGCCTAGAGAGAATTAGTTTGCCCTCAGGAAGAATGTGGTTGAAAGGAGATTACAACTCAGGCTTACACAAAACACAAGGGAATTTGCCTTAGAATGTCCTAGATTTAATGAAAATGGTCACATGTCATCCAATTTAAGTTAAGAGTTAGGGGTTCTGGTATTGTAGCCGCCTTGGCTATTACTTAGGGTCAGTGGCATGATCACACATCATCTCTGGTCACCACTTAGCCAGGTGGTCAAAGTGCCAGAAGCAATCATGGTCCTTTCTTGGCTTCTGTAGTCCTACCTGTGTGATAATGATGAATTGACCTACCACCAGGCATGATCTTGCAATGATTTCCTTTGATATCTGTTATATATATGAAAACCATGGCTGTCAGTCAGCAGAAACCATCAGCATCTACACTGGGTACATGTTGAGAGTTTTCCTCATCGTGGGTAAATATTTTTGTTTTGTCTTTGTCCTTTTTAAGGTTTAATAAAAGGGTCTGCATAGAATATGTTTGAAACTGGGTTCTCTTTTTTCTATAGCACACTTCTTTCAAAAAATACATATATGGAATTTTACCTAGCATATAAAATTTTTTCAATACTTAATAAATGATTGTGTGGCAAACCACTGTGTCTTATTGAAAGGAAACATAGTTTTGAGTTATCAAACTATGGAATGCTTATAAATCTCCATAAAGTTGCATATTGTCAGTTTGTTGTTGATATTTTAGACAAGTTTCACCTGATATACTCAGCTTTTAGTTTCCATACTTGAGGCAATCAGCATCTAGCATATGGTATATAAGACACAAAATTAAGCAGGGCTCAGATTCAAGAGCAAGGCAGCTGGTAGATTTGACAGTTCTTTTCCAAATTACTCATCATTCTTTGAGTTGCTGCTAGGAAAAAATGTGTTGCCCATCTCCAAAATAAATGTTCTTTTTTATTTTTAAGCTTGGGAAACGCTTCCAATAGAAAACAAGACAGATGGGTATAGGAAGCAAGATATTTATCCCCATTTAGATCATTTTCTTCTGTCAGTTCCTTCATCAGAAGTTTTCCAAATAAACAAATGAATGCTTTAATTTTCATATGTAACTATGTCCTAGGATGTACTTTTGATTTTCATATAAAGAATGCTTTTGGAATAGTGAAAGTCAAAACAACAGGAAATGCTGGGGAATTTTTCATTGTTAAAGTGACATTTGTCTGGATTTTGTGATAACCAGTAAATATGGATGTTGGATTAAAGGACTGGTCTTGAAATATTGGTAACATTGAAGATTAAATCTGGAGAATATTTTCCTTTATTGGAAAGGAAATGATTGTCTGCTTTCAGTAATATTTCCAACACTATGGCTTATTTAAATATAGATTTGTTCCTAGAATCTCATTAGTATAGGTCTGAAGGCTTTTATTCCAACTATGAAATACACAGAGCTACATGTTCTTTTACTCTAGTACAGCTCATAAGAATCATGGACAAAACTTCCATTGGGGGTTTATAATGATTTCCAAATGAGACTCTCCACTCAGACTACCTGGAAGATTCATCTGGTATGCAATGCAGTGGTAAGATTCTGGTTCTACCAGTATTCTAAAACCTGCAAGACTTCTAATTTTCAATTGAAAACTTTAAACAGGGACTACTTTCTGAATTTTCTCTAAACTCCATAGCATGGGACATATTTCTTCACCTAGTTTATATTGTAATTAGAATATTAGAATTCTAATATTGTAATTCAAACTTGTTTTCTCCCCTTTCTGTGATCTCTCTCTATGTAGACCATTATGCTAAACTCCCTATGAGTTTCTAAGATGGAAACTTGCCTTTTTCCTAGTAGCAAATGATAAAATATGAATAATAATGTGGGGTTTTATTATTTGAATTTTTAATTGATTATTTGAATTTTCACCTTGTGACCCACATTAAATAAATACACACACACACAAACAGATCTTGAATAAATTGATATAACAAGTTGGTGTGAAGAAAAAAACAGGCTAATTTTCTCATTATCAACCCTTCTATGGTGATCCAATAAAAGCATATGCCACTTTCCATTTCCAAAATTAATAGTAGCTGTCAAGTTGAAAGTATAGTTCTTCATATTTCTGATCATTGTCATAAGTCATTTGAGATAGATTTATGAAATGACAGACTTTCCCAGAGTAAAGTACAATGTGTCAAGAAGCTATTCTTTAGTTCTAGTCCAATGGGAATTTAAGAAATCATTTCAATCAGGAATAAAAAATAGAAAAAAAAAAAATTTGAAATGTCACGTAGGTGGCAGATACATCTCAATACTCTGTGTGCATTACATTTTCTAATCAATGGACATTTTTCTTTATAATTTTTAAATATATTAGAAGTTGCTAACTGTGGTAGCATAGTGCCTAAGACGCTTGACTGCTAACCAGAAGGCTGGCAGTTCAAACCCACCAGCCACTCCTTGGAAGGAAGGCTGGGCAATCTACTTCTGTAGTGATACCGCCTTGGAAACTGGGTCTGACTCAATGGCACATACCAACAACAACATATTGTTCTATGTTCTGGGAACTTATAAAATAATATATATCAGCATAAAGTTTCTATATAAAAAAATCTATAATTTAAATGAGATTTTTTTCCAGTTCATTTGAAAAGGCAAGATTATATATTTGCATTTGATGAAAATGCTAAATCAAATTACACTTTGAGATAGCTAATGTCAACCTCTTTATTGGAAATTGTACTTTTTTGTTTTTAGATTTTACATATATGTTGTTGTTGTTCTGTGCCGTGGAGTCGGACTCAACTCATAGCGACCCCTCCTTGGGTTTGCGAGGCAATATCATTACGGAAGTAGATTGCCCCATCTTCCTTCGGAGGAGTGGCTGGTGGGTTTGAACTGCCAGCCTTCTGGTTAGCAGTCAAGTGCCTTAGGCACTACACTACCAGAGCTCGCTCTGTCTCTCCATATATATATATATATATTTATATATATTTTAAATATATATATCTCGGAAGGAAGGTTGGGCAATCCTACTTGCGTAGTGATACTGCCTCGGAAACCCAAGGAGGGGTCGCTGTGAGTCGGGGCCGACTCGACGGCACATAACAACAACAACAACAATTTATATATATAAATGATACTTTAAGATCTGAAAATCACTTCAGATGAAGTTGTTTTTTATTGCTTAATCATGAAGAATTCCAAAAAATGCATCAGAATGTTATATATCCTCTTGTTTAATAGCACTTATATTTATATTATATATATATATTTTCTTATTTAACACATAAATGACTCAGTCTCTGGACCTTTCACAGATGTTGAATAAACTGGTATAACAAGTTGATGTGAAGAAAGTCTAGAGTGTGTTCAAAAAACCTACTATCAGCTCTCTCTGTTTTTCCTTTATTATCATATTCTTTCTCATTCTCTTAATTTTAGATGTCATATCATAGCCACATAAAATTATTTTTAATAGAAATTTTTACAAATACAAGAAAATGAGGCTGAAAATTATAACATATTTCTAAATTTTCTAATACCATCAGTTATAAAAAAGCACCATTAATTTAATAAAATAGTTCATGTTCAAATTAACTGTATGCTGTAATTATTTTTCTGGTATATTAAAATTTTAAATAAAATTTACAGGAATTGTTAAATAATATTGATATAGAAATCATTTTTCACACATATCATCAATAAACTCTATTCACTCCCACAACAGCTTTGATAAGGCAATATTATTATTTCCCTTTTATAGATGAGATGACTTAAAATCAGAGTTATTACAAAACTAATCAAAGAGAGTACTGCTCAGAAATGGTAGAATTGAGATTCAAATTGAGAAAACAAAGTTCTATTTATCATTTTGTTATTTGTGTAGGAACATACTGTTATTGTTGAACATACTATATATTAATAAAGTCTGTGAATGTTTCAACCAAAGGAAAAAAAAAGTTATGAGTTTGGACAAATATACATCGAAGTTAACAGTGTCAAGCGAGTATATCAAGGGTGCTTTTGAAGATGGATAACTTTTTTTTTTTAAATTGTGATTTGTGTGAAAGTTTACAGAGCACATTGGTATTCCATTAACAGTCTATACACATTCTGTTTTGTGACATTAACTGCAATCTCCACACAGCAACAGCATGCTTACTACTTCCTTCCTACACTTATACCTTCCCTTCATTCTTCCTTCCAAGCTTCCCCTTCCTAGCTCTATCCCTGGGCAAATGCTGTCCTCTTGATCTCATATGTTTTATTGCTGTACTGAATGCATACCTTCCTATATTACTGTTCACCATATAGGTCTGTCTCTCTTTGCTGCCAGGTGAGTCATGGGGGTTAAGTTCAGTTCCTAGCTTGAAGGATGTCTAAGGGCTATGGTCTCAGGGGCTTTAGCAGCCTTCACCAGACCAGTAAGCCAGGTCTTTTTTCATGATTTTGAGTTCTGTTCCACATGTTCTCCAACTCTATCTGGGACCTCTTATTGTGATCCCTTTCAGAGCAGTCAGCTGTGGTAGCCAGGCACCATATGGTTCTTCTGGTCTCAGGGTCGTGGAGGCTGGGGTTCATGTGCTCCATTAGTCCTTTGGACTAATTGTTTCCTGCATCTTTGATTTTCTTCATTCTTCTTTGCTCCAGACAGGGAGAGACCAATAATTGCACCTTAAGACTGCTCACAAGCTGTTAAGACCCCATTCGCTATTCATCAATGTTGGACATAGAAGATTGTCTTTGTGGACTATGTTATGACAATTCAATTTACTGTCCCCTAAGACTATTGTTCTGAGCCTGGATAGACAATTTTTAAAGCTGTGTAAAATTGAATAAATTATTAAAGTATCTCTCGGTATATTAAATAAGCAATTAACAAAATCCGTTCTTTCATCCATCTATCCATTTATTAATTTATTTGTAAGATATTTACCAAAGGGTCTATTATTTAAATACATTTGTAGCTAAACCTTAAAAGAGATGCAAAATGGTTATTAAATCAATGAAATTTGAAAAGATTTTATATTCTAAATGTTTACAAATAAGGTATCAGTTATATTTCTGCAAGCACAAGTTTTCAACTTAACTGTGCAAAGCCAAAAGAAGGATGAGAAATACAAAAACCACAAACTTTTCATGCCAAAGAACATAGCTCATTCCTCCCCTGCCCCTCTTGGTATAAGCATCTACCTCCAATAACCTAGAGCATTCTCTTTAATTTTTAAAAAGTAGGCATGCAGATAAAAATGACCCTAGCAAGCTGGAACTCAGAGCAGCTTAGATTCAAAGAAGCACATGAGTAATAGAAATTTTATTTCTTAAATTAGTCATGTTAACTAATTTCAAACATAAATAACTGATTATTCTATAAATACAAGAAAAAAGGAAGTATTATATTTGCCTTCTTAAGAAAATTAGCAGTATAGAATATTAATCATTAACATATTCTTTTACATTAAAAATGTTACCTATTCATTACTAAGTAGCAAGAGTAACTACAAATGGTTTATCAAAGTGATGAAAAGATCGGAAGTAACTTTCATGGAAGAGAGTCTCTCGAGTAATACTTTAAAATCAGTGAATAAATATATTTCATTCTGTCAAATCCTGCAATGCATGAGTTATGAAGCATTGTACAAAGCCATGCTAAGTGGATAGAAGGATGGCTACTTACCAACGGGGCGAGCTGTAGACATTACAATGGTGTGGTGAGAACATAAAAAGAAATTAAAAGAAAAAGAAAATTATCAGAATGCATGATGAGTAATGTTACATTTAAGTATGGACAGTAGAATGATTTCTAGTCTTACAAATTCAAATATGAGTAGGATGTCTGGGTTTGATAAACTGAAACTTCTAAACACAATTCTAAGAAATAGTTATTTAGTATCCTGGGACTGACCATAAGCAATTTGAGAGATATTTAAGAAAGTATCATCATCTTCACTTACTGTAGTTATTATTTCAAAGACCTATTTAGGGTTCAATAGCTTTGTATTACCTGTAAATTAAGAATCTGATGAATGTTACTATTCAAGTCACAGACTAGCAAATGCCATGTCAATAAAAGAAGCCCTCACTGTCTGATTTAAATAGCAATTGGATTTTAAGCATGGTTAGTCAGAACCATTACAAGGACTACAGAAAAGCCCCTGACACGGCCTTTCAGGCAGTAATAGGTTAAGATCACATCACTTTTCATCTGTGGATAGTGTGGATGAAAATATAACAAATAGGTTAGAACATCCTTAGAGATTTCAACTCAGTCACTCCCTAACTACTGTTAAGCTTTTCCTTTTTGGGCAGAGGGCAGAGGAGGGAAGAAAACATTGATTGACAAGTTGATTCTTGTTCCTACTGAGAATGGTATTAAACTGCTGCTTCAACAAATTATTATTATTTTTTATTATACCACAACTTTCAATCACTAAAACTGGTAGTAATAAGCTGTGCCTATTATTAAAGCACAGAAATTGTAAGAGACATTCATGGCCTTAATAATATTTTTAAAAAAGAGTAATTCCAACTCAATTTAGATAGTAAGCCATCTGATATAAAAGCAATATAAAAGTAATGGCAAATACTATAAAACATATGGTCTCATTTATCAAAATGGAAAATAAATATATTTAGTAGTATTTAAACATTCATAAAACTTTACATTCCAAAACATAAATTTATTTGAAAATATGTCTTTTCACTCATATTCCAGTGGACAGAAGTCTATTGCATATATATATAATATGACTCCAGAACTCATGGGTAGTTTTGTGTTGATGATGGCTCTTTGGACATGATGACATATATATAGCCATTAAAAACATATGTATAAGCATTCATTCACTGAATAAATAAATAATATTACTAGCTTTGTGCAATCTCTAAAAATAATACTGCAGTTGCTTTTATATGAGATTCATGGCTTTAGAATATTATTCACAATTTAGAGGAGAGGATTAAGATAATCCAAAGGCAGTTATAGTAGCAGTATCAAAACTCTGTGTTAGTGATACTCTAGTGTGTCCTACAATAAATGGTGAGTTTACTAGAGCAAAAGAAAAGGGGAGGGAATAAGATACTGAATGTACAACAATTTCCCTCCTTTGGGGAGGAGGGCACAAAAATAACAACCTAGAACAAAGCAATTTAGCTAATAACATAAATTTGTGCCATAATTCTGATGAGATTTCTCTTAATTTTGCCAATAGCCAGGAGAGTAAGAACTCTGTCTTTCATCTTTGTATATGTGCATTTTCAGCTGAAACCTCAAGAAGAGTTTCAAAAATGTCTTTTTCAGAGGGGGAAGCATTTTGATGTTAAAAAGCCATGGTTAAAAATAATGCTTTAAAAAGGAATTCTATTTTTTCTTTCACTTATTTTGGATAATTCGAAAAAATTAAATCTTTTTTACTCTAGAAGTAAAGCAGTTTTTCCAATGTTTTTTAATTATGCAAAATCAACCTAACTAATTGTAAAATGCAGGGATGGGGGGGTGGAGGGTGGGAAGGGCCACTGTTTGTGCAATTATGTAGTTTGCATTGCTTAACTAATTTTGTGGCCATTAAAAAATTATTGATTAGAACATGATTTGATTAAATATAAATTCTAGGAGGCTTATTGTTGGTTAGCATTCTTTATGGGAGCTCTGGTGGCACAGTGCTTAAAGCATTTGACTGCTAACCAGAAGGCTGGAGGTTCAAACCCACCAACCACTCCTTAAAAGAATGGTTGGGGAATCTAGTTCCATAGTGATACAGCCTCAGAAACCCAAGGAGTTGTCTCTGTGAGTTGGATCTGACTCCACAGCAGTGCGCTGCGTTTGTTGCATTCTTTGTACTTTCACTTTTATTAAGTCAGCAAAGTGTACCTACTTGCTATTAGCTTTTATTTTATAGCCTTTTTTATAATCATATTTTTGAAAAGGAAAAACATCTTAATAGATTCCTATGTTAGATTTTGAGTATAAAATTCCATTACCTTTTCCCCAATTGGCTAAAGTGAATACCATGCTATTTTGCGAGCTCTGGTAGCATAGTGCCTAAAGCACTTGACTGCTAACCAGAAGGCTGCTGGTTCAAACCCACCAGCCACTCCTGGGAAGGACGATGAGGTAATCTACTTCTGTAGTGATACTGCCTCAGAAACCCAAGGAGGGGTCGCTATGCGTCAGCCGACTGGACGGCACATAACAACAACAAAAACGATATTTTAACAGAAGCATCACAACAAAATTTCTTGTTTTTGCTAAATAGCAACATTTCTTCCTTGAAACAAAAATGAGCAGGCAGATGCTTTCAAAAGTCAGCAAATTAAATGAAACTCTGCATTAAATGGTTGAAAATGGAAGGGGCCCCTGTTCAGTTGACCCTGTTCTAATAAAACATTCAGAGAAGGGCTGAACATTTCATTTATGTGTGTGGAAAAATGAGCACAGAAAAAAATAAAAATCACAGATAACTTTTTTTTCTGTTAACTTCTTAGCATGAGAAATCCCAACTGCTTTTGTTGACTATTAAAAATATTTTAAACAGTATTTTACTTCACACTATGTTGCATTATAGAGTTGTCTTGTTTTTGTTTTCTTTAACCCTGAATTTGAGATTTCACTCTGAGATGAGGGATAATTATATACCACGCTGACTGAACTCTAATCCACTCACAGGACACAGATTAGAGGAGAGGCAATTTAATGTTTCTGATTTAAAAAATCCTATTAAAAATAAACAACTTTCTCTATTAATTTTGTAAGCTGGGTTCAAACATCCATGCTTGAGGAACATGCTTTGTTAAATGAAATGTTAAACCTGAAACTTTTAGCAAATGATGAAAACAATTAGCTGGATAAGAACTTAAACAGAACACTTCAAGTCTCATTCATCGAAGCATTCATGTATAAAAGGAACCTGCTGCTTCTACAAGAAAACAGCTCCTCACATTTTCTCACCATTTGTTTAGTCAGCAAATATTTTTTTAAATGGAGTATTTCTTGGTCAGGTTTTTTTTTTTTTTTTTCCCCATTGACTTCAGAAAATTAAATAAACTTTGGGGATAATTTGGTCAAGTAAACTGTTTTTGCAAAGAGCTGTCCAGTTAAAAACTATATATATAGATATATATAGAGAGAGAGAGAGAGAGAGAGAGAGAGAGAGAGATGTTGTTCAAACCCACCAGCCACTCCTCGGAAGGAAGGTTGGGCAATCTACTTCCGTAGTGATACTGCCTCGGAAACCCAAGGCGGGGTCGCTATGAGTCG
Source organism: Orycteropus afer afer (assembly GCF_000298275.1). Classification (NCBI taxonomy): domain Eukaryota; kingdom Metazoa; phylum Chordata; class Mammalia; order Tubulidentata; family Orycteropodidae; genus Orycteropus; species Orycteropus afer. Next base: position 12,277,942 of record NW_006921609.1, on the reverse strand, counting down.
GTTCTGACTCGATGGCACATAACAACATATATATAAAATCATCACTTAGAGAAAGTGTGCGTTAAATATAGTAGACTGTTCCCTGGCTTACACAGGCTATCAGCTTTTTAATCATAATTATCGGAATGTATAAGGAGCGCTGGTGGCATAGTGCCTAAGGCACTACCAGAAGGTGAGCGGTTCAAACCCACGGAAGGAAGACTGGGCAATCTACTTCCATAAAGGTTTACCGCTTCAGAAACCCAGAGGGGTCACTATGAGTTCAGAATCGATTGGAAGCAGTGATTTTTTGTTTTGTTTTATTTTTTTATCACAATATGTATAGTTACATAATTATATTATTGCTATGTGATCATAGTCCTTTATGAACTTTGATGAATAGTAAATAAACATGTTTTTTAAGCAACTGGCTTGTTAATTTTGTCCAAATATGCTTTGTATCTAAGCTCACACCAGAATGTCAGAAGTGAAAAAAATGGATTAAGTGGACCAAGAATTGAGCTACTTAGAAGTAAGAAAAGTGCCAATAATTATCCAGGTATCCGATGTGCCTGTCTCCTAATAGTTGCATAGAGGAAAATTAGTTTTTTTTTTTTTTTTTAATTATTCAAAGTCCACATTGTCGATCTAGCAAAAAGCAAACAGACAAAACAATTTTTTCACTAGAAAAAATACCAGCCTGAGGATACTGGACACATTTCTTGTAATTGTTGTATGCCTCTAATCCCTTCTAATCTGATGAAATCTTCTGGAAGTAAAACTGCAGAAGGGTAAGAAGTATGACAACTAGGGTGAAATACAACTGAGACTGGGATTAAAGTATGCAACCAATGTCCTTATCATTAAGGACACTAGGAGGATGGGGTATAACTGAGATCAAGATTAAAGTGTGCAACCAACCTCCTTATGATTAAGAGTGCTAAGAGGAGGCATCAGTTAAGATAGTAGAAGGAAGGGTGAAACACTGAGCAGGGGGGTGTGCTTGTCTATCTTTGCTAGACATCGTGGGGTGTAAATGATGCTGTGGATAATGTCTATTTGGCACGAGTTAAGTAGACCTACCTGCATGGTACTACCTGGTACCTTGGACTATTTAATTTACTTCATGTAGATGAGTATGTTTCACCACTAAGGCAGTTAATTCATTCTAGCACACTCTGTGGATAAGCTCCATAGATATGCTTTCTTTTATTTACAAACAATTCCAGTGAGTCTATAGATGAACATTATTTCATAACTGAGAAACTGCATGACACCCAGAAAATGAAAGTTACTACAAGTGCAGTACTGACTACTTCAATTATTTAAGGTCAATGAACTTCACAAATCACTCTCTCAGTCAAATATTCTCAGTGTTGGAGCACCTGTGTTTCCAATTTTCACCTTTGGAAGTAATGCTAGTTTTTTTTTCAAATTGCTTTTTTGAATGCTGAAATAAAAAACAAAAAATAAATATTTCAAAACAATACTAGTATAAAGTGACAAACTTGGGAATAGAAAATTTAGAGTAACTTTGAAACTGGTAACATTTAAAAGCAGTAAGTAGTTGACAGCAATGTGAGTATTAAAAAATTAGTGTAAATAAATTGTTTTTTAGGATTTGTTTTAAACCATGTAAACTATTTATTTTAAACCACATAGATATTACTTATTAAATAAAAAATAATCTGTTCTCATCAATGTCTCTTCTAATCCAAATTTGAGAGTAACTTTTTTGCAATTGATGATAGAGAGGTCACAGAATCTAAGTTTTTAATATGATAATAAAACTGTGACAGCTGTTATTTTGATAGTGAGTTCACTTACCAATGTAACCAAATATTCGTCATCTGGTTCACTTATTTTTGACATCTTAAATCACTTACCTCTGACTGTGAGAGTAGCTGAGGCTTCCACTTTTCCAACCCGATTCTCGGCAATACACATATATGTGCCTTCATCTGTACTCATAGCCTTTTTAATTCTTAGGGTGTAATCATCTTTGATGTCATATCTGTATAGAAAATAATTGGTTTTGTTAAATATTGTTGGTTATATTTAATTAATAATACTAAATATTGTTCTTTAGTTATCTTTATTGATACTAGTTTTAAAAAAAAAAAAAAATCAAACAAATACATGCATCATACATAAAATATCCAGTCATAAACTGCTGATGGTATGTTCATTTAAGGTATTTTTAATAATATCATTAATTTCACATCTTAACTCTAAGGATCTGATTTTTACTTATTTATATTTGATGTATATATGATGCTTGTTGCTTCAAAACTGCTAAAGGCATTATTAGTACTATCTTTGATAGTTCTTAACTAGGAAAATAGCATACATTGTAGTTTCTTGGTGAGGTTTATTCCATATTTTCAAAGTTACACTGTGTTCAAAATTATTTTGTAAGGCAGTTGAGTATAAGAAATGAAATACATTAAAGGAGAAACTATTTGGTTAAAATAATTAAGAGGGGATAATGATTTTTTTAAAAAAATTAGCAATATTAACTCTGTTGTTCAGTGCCGTCAAGTAGGTTCCGACTCACAGCAACCCTATGTACAACAGAACAAAACACTGTCTAGTCCTGTGCCATACTCACAATATTTGCTCTGCTTGAGCCAATCTTTGCAGCCACTGTGCCAATCCATCTCATTGAGGGTCTTCCCTGTTTTCTCTGACCTTTGACTTTACCAAGCATGATATCCTTCTCCAGGGAATGATCCCTCCGAACAACATGACCAAAGTAGGTGAGACAAAATCTGGGAATTCTTGTTTCCAGTGAGCATTCTGGGTCTACTTCTTCCAGGACAGATTTCTTCATTCTTCTGGCTATCCATGGTAGTTTTCAGTATTCTTCCCTAACACTGACTGTGACTCAAAAGCATCAACTCTTTTTGAATCTTCCTTAAGCATTGTCCAGCTTTCATACACATATGAAGCAACTGAAAACACCATGGCTTGGGTTAGGCCCACTTTAGTATTCAGAGTGACATCTTTGCTTCTTAACACTTTAAAAAAAGTTTTTCACAGATTTGCCCAGTGCAATATGAATTCTGATTTCTTGACCACTGCTTCCTTGGGTGTTGATTGTGGATCCAAGTGAAATGAAATCCCTGACAAAGTCAATCTTTTCTCCACTTATTGTGATGTTGCTTACTGGCCCAGTTGTGAGATTTTTGTTTCCTTCATGTTGAGATGTAATCCATACTCAAGACAATAGTCTCTGATCTTCATCATTAAGTGGTTCAAGTCCTCTTCACTTTCAGCAAGCAAGGTTGTGTCATCTGCATATTACAGGTTGTTAATGGGTCTTCCTCCAATCCTTTTGCTGCATTCTTCTTCATACAGTCCAGCTTCTTGGATTATGTGTTCAACATAAAGATTGAATAAGTATGGTGAAAATATACAACCCTGACACACAGCTTTCCTGATTTTAAACCATGTAGTATCCCCTTGTTCTGTTTGAATGACAGCCTCAGGTTCCTCATGAGCACAATTAAGTGTTCTGGAATTCTCATTCTTCTCAATGTTATCCATATTTGGTTATGATCCACACACTTGAACATTTTTGCATAGTCAATAAAACACAAGTAAACATCTTTCTGTTTTTCTTTCCTTTCTGCCAAGATATATCATCAGCAATGATAACCCTCGATCCACATCCTCTTCTGAATCCAGCTTAAATTTCTGGAAATTCCCTGTGAATATGTTGCTGCAACTGTTTTTGAATTATCTTCAGCAAAACTGTACTTACGTGCAATATAAATGATATGGTTTGACAATTTCCACATTCTGTTGGATAACCTTTCCTCAGAATGGGCACAAATATGGATCTCTTCTGGGAAGCTGTCTTCCAAATCCCTTGGTATAAATGAATAATTGCCTTCAGCACTGCATGTTTCTCGAAACATCTCAGTGGGTATTTGTCAATTCCTTCAGTGCAGCTTGGATTTCTTCCTTCATTACCATTAATTCTTGATCATATCTTTTCTCTGGAAACAGCTGAACATCATCCAATTCTTTTTGATAGTGATTCATGTATTCTTTCAATCTTCTTTTGATACATCCTGCATTATTCAATATTTTGTCCATGAAACCAAAAATAATAAACTCACTCTTATTGAGTTAATTCAGACACCTACCATTGCACATCTGTTTTCTAAGGCTATAAATCTTTATAGAAGCAGACTGTATCATCTTCCTTCCATGGAGGGGCTAGTGGGTTTGAACCACTGACCTTTTGGTTATCAACTAAATGCCTTAACCTCTACACCACCAGAGCTCCTTATTTTACCCATAGAATACTTCAATATTGCAACTCGAGGCTTGAATTTTTCTTCAGTTCTTCCAGTTCGGGAAATGCTGAATGTGTTCTTCTCTTTTGGTTTTCTAACTCCACATCTTTGCACATTTCATTATACTTTACTTAATCTTCTCTATCCACCCTTTGATATCTTCTATTCAGCTCTCTCGTGTTATCACTTTTTCCATTCACTTTAGCTATTCTACACTCAAGAGCAAGTTTCAGAGTCTCTTCTGACATCCATTTTGGCCTCTTCTTTTTTCCTGTCTTTTTAATGACCATTTGTTTTCTTCATGTATGATGTTCTTGATGTCATCACACAACTCGTCTTGTCTTCAGTTTCTGGTGTTCAAAGCATCAAATCTATTCTTCACATGGTCTCTAAATTTGGGTGGGATATAATCAAAGTAATATTTTGACTCTTGTGGATTTGTTTTAATTTTCTTCAACTTCATCTTGAACTTGTATATAAGCAATTGATGGTCTGTTCCACAGTCAGCTCCTGGCCATGTTTTTGACTGAAAATATTGAGCTCCTTCATTGACTATGCTCCACAGCTGTAGTCGATGACTTCCTGTGTATTCTATCTGGTGAGGTCCATGTGGATAGTCAACTTTTATGTTGTTGGAGGAAGGTACTTGCAATGAATAATTTGTTTGTCTTTTAAATTCTATCATGTGATTTCATTTCTATCACCAAGGCCATATATTCCAACTACCAGTGATTCTTCTTTGTTTCCAACTTTTGCAAAAATGGATACATCTTGATTGCATGTTTGATAAATTTCAGACTGCAGAAGTTGATAAAAATCTTCAATTTATTTATCTTTGGCATTAGTGGTTGGTGTGTAAATTTGAATGTTGTTGTTGTTGTTATGTTCCATTGAGTCAGACCCAACTCATGGCAACCCCTCCTTGGGTTTCCAAGGCAATATCACTATGGAAGTAGATTGCCCAAACTTCTTTCCAAGGAGTGGCTAGTGGGTTTGAACTTCCAGCCTTCTGGTTAGCAGTCAAGTGCCTTAGGCACTATGCTACCAGAGCTCCCACAAATTTGAATAGTAGTAGTATTAACTGGTCTTCCTTTTAGGTATATGGATATTATCCCGTCACTGACAACATTGTACTTCAAGATAGATCTGGAAATGTTCTTTTTGACAATGAAAGTGATGCCATTCCTCTTCAATTTGTTGTTACTGGAATAGTAGATCATATGATTGTCTGATTTAAAATGGCCAATAACAGTCTTTCAGCTCACTAATGGATCCGTATGCATTCCATTTCATTTTTGCAACTTCCAATTTTCCTAGATTCATATTTTGTACATTCTTGTTCTGGTCATTAATGGATATTTGAAGCTGTTTCTTCCTATTTTGTGCTGTGCCCCATCAGCAAATGAAAGTCCTGAGAGCTTTACTCAATCCACACCATTAAAATCAACTCTATTTTGAGTAAGCAGGTCTTCCCTAGTCATATTTTGAGTGCCTTCTAATCTGAGGGGCTCATCTTCTAGCACTGTATCAGACGATGTTTCATATTCATACTCTTTATGAATATTAACTCTACAATCATCAATGCCTTTGAGTAATTTTTGGACATACACATTTTCACCTCTTTCACATGGTTTCATTTTGAAACCAGTGGATCAATGGACTAGATCAGAAAAATCTCTATGTTAACTTGTTAACTTTTTTTTTTTGGTATTTGGATAAGAATGTGTGTTTACTAGATTTTAAACAAGTAATAATTACACAGAATAATGAAAGTATATTAATTTCAATCTTTATGTAGTTGATCTTTCCTCTCAATTCTCAATGCTACCTAAGGAGCTCTGGTAGCGTAGTGGCTAAGGCACTTGACTGCTAACCAGGAGGCTGGCAGTTCAAACCCACCAGCCACTCCTCGGAAGGAAGATAAGGCAATCTACTTCCATAGTGATACTGCCTAGGAAACCCAAGGAGGGGTCGCTATGAGTCGGGTCTGACTCGACGGCACATAACAACAACAACAACAACAACACCTAACTCTAGTTCTTATTTCAAACACAGATTTTTGTGAAAGCTGGATTGTTTACATCTTCCTCTAACATGCAACAGCTATATGCACATCCCCCAAATATTACTTTAATGGACTGTATATGTTTAAAAATGAGCTGTGACTCTCTATTGCTTTCAGGACAAAAATAAAGTTTTTAAGTTTGCAATTGTCTACTATATAAGGCTGCTTCTTTTATTTGTAGCTTTATATAAAAGAGTGATAGAGCTTAATTTTGTTCAAGGCTAAGACATATACCAAATATTAGTAATGTTTTATAGATTTTTGAATAACAAAAATCAATACGTATGAAATATTACAACTAGACTTCACCCATGTTCTTCTATACTCTAATTATGAAGGTTTCTTTTCTGTCTACATGTTTTAGGTTATATTTTTGAGAACTGAGAATGTCCTAAGAAGTTAGAAATGCCTTATCAGCCACTCTTGTTTGAATTTCATTATTATCCCAGAAAAATATGACACTGCCTTGAAACTTATTACTATATCAATCATTCTTTGCTTCCTTAAGTTTTGAATTGCTGTCAATTTTTATAAAGGATGTACTTCTGGCTGCATCACTCACTGGTGCGCCTGCAGGCTCCAAACCAGATTTTCACACCAGCACAATAACTAAGTAGTGAAGAGCACAGACTCAAGAACCAAACATCTAGACCTTTAATCCTGGTATCTGCCTCTTCCATCCTCTGTAATATTGGTCCTCATATTTAAATTCTCTAGGATAACCACAGAAGTAGATTGTCCAACCTTCTTTCTGAGGAGTGGCTGGTGGGTTTGAACCGCCAGCCTTCTGGTTAGCAGTCAAGTGCCTTAGGCAGTAAGCTCCTTTATGGTCTGGGTAGAGAAATTATATATATATATAGCATGAACCTTCACAGTATCTGCAACACACTCAGGAGACAATAACATGATTCCTTTTCTGAATTTCCATACTAAGAAGTATATGAGGACAGAAAATGATAGAACTACAGCTGTGATCAGATTAGGCCTTACATGCTAAAGCCTCTAAGGCAGCTCATGAAATAGAAGGACAGAGTTTAGATTTAAAAAAAAATAGTGTCTAACTTCAAAACCAAGCAAGTAAAATATATGGCTCATTATTAATTTTACATTTAGGCAATCTGAGGCAAAACATGACAAAGTTCCTTTCCCAAAACCTCACTCTAAGGCATATAGGTTGGGCGATCTACTTCCACAGTGATACCGCCTCGGAAACCCAAGGAGGGGTGGCTATGAGTCCGGTCCGACTCGGCAGCACATAACAACAACAACAACAACAATATATATTCTAAGTAAGTGGTTGTAAGTTTCATTTGTGGGCTGAAATCTTCATGAAGACAAGTATTTTTATAGAGTTTTTAATTTTGTTCCATCAATATTTTGAAACTAGTGGAATAATTGCCATTATTTAAAATTTTTGACATTTTACTTACAAATTTGAATTTTCAAATTAAGATCTTCCTCCAAAGATTATGATTTTTCAGTTTCACCACACTGCTTACCATGACACAAGATCTAAAATAAGTTCTAATATTATGTGCTGCCTTTGACATGTGAAACTGGAAGAGCCTCAAACAGCCTCACTGCAAGTTGCCCTTCTCATTTCACTTCTTAGCAAAAAAGGTCTCCTGGCAAACAACTCTCTTTATAGTGGAGACCAGGTTTGTTGTAGTCAGTAATTTTTGACTCATGGTAATGCCATGTGACAGAGGAGATCATCGCTATGTTAATTTTCATAGAACATATCTCTAACCTTTCTCCTGCAGAGTCAGAGCTGCTGGGTAGGTTCAAACACCCAGCCTTCAAGTTAGCAGCTGAGCACATAAGCATTGCAAAACCAGGGCTCTGCAGCCCTAGAATTATTAAAAGAAGCTAATCACATTCTTGTTTGGGAACCAAGGGGCATTATCACCTTGATGAGCCTATAAAGCACCTGCCTCCCACAGCTCCTAGTTGTTTACTCTGTTCCTGAGTGGATCATGCCATTCCAGTCCTTGTGTGGCATTTGGTGTCCTCTTCCCTGAGGCTATGAGTACATGTGATTAATGAACTACATAACCATCTACATAACCCCAATGCAGGAATCCTTTCCTTACCAACTGAGAGACAGCTACCATTGTATAAATGCAGGCACGAATCATTCCAGCATCACTGAACCACTGTGTCAGTCTCTAGCCTGAACCTTGACAATACCTGCAACACACTCAGGAGACAATCACATCATGATACTTTTTCTGAATTTCCACAGGAATAAGTATACAAGGCCAGAGAAATGATAGAACTACAATTGTGATCAGATTAGGCCTTACCTGCTCAAACCCACCAGCCACTCCTCCAAAAGAAGATTGGGCAATCTACTTCCATAGTGATAC
>NW_006921609.1:12255428-12268493 GCF_000298275.1 Orycteropus afer afer | reverse complement strand
CGCCAGCCTTCTGGTTAGCAGTCAAGTGCCTTAAGCACTATGCTACCAGAGCTCCTTTTGTTTATTATTTGTGTTATTTTCATCTTATCTTCCTTCCAAGGAGTGGCTGGTGGGTTTGAACTGCCAGCCTTCTGTTTAGCAGTCAAGTGCTTTAGCCACTATGCTACCAGAGCTCCTATTTTACAGAAGAGGATGTTCAAATTGTTGTCTCAAGTTATAAAGGAAACCAGTGTCCTCTTCAAAAAGTGTATTTATTCTTTCTAATACAGAGTAATACCTCTCTCTGACATATGATGCATGTTTATTGGTCTCTGTGCATTTGGGTAAGTGTGTATGCCTATATCTGTAACTTTGTGCTCTGAGTTTCAAAAACTTCAGACAGTAACCTTATCGATACTTTTCTCAATATTATTCTAAAAACAGTGGTAACCTTAGAAGTGTAAGAATGTGTTTAATGACATAGACAAGCTATAAAAGTATTATTTTATTAAACAATCTGAAATTTCACCTTTAATTGCTATTTAGCTTTCTTTACATAACTGATAACCAATTTTAAACACCTAGAAACACACTTGGGTATAAATCAGCTATTTTTTAATATAGTGTAATATTATATATGATCAACATGCAGAGGTATCATCTGATATTTATTTAGAAAAAAAAAGAAGAAGAAGCAAGGAAACAGATGAAAACACGTTATTGGTCAGGAAATTCTAATAGAAATTAGGTGATTTGATTGTGAAACCTGCCAGTCTTTGACTTACATGAATGCAGACATCATTGCCAGATTTGATTAATGACAGTTGTCCAATTGTGTGCTGACAGTCCCCACCATAGAGAAACCTTTTTTTTGTTTCTGATATGAAACACTGCTGAAAAATGCAACCCAATCAGATTTGGCCCCCGGACAACATGTGCTATCATCACTGTACCGTGAATTGAGATTGATTGGTAACCAGCTGTGACAAAGTGGGGAAAGAAGTTCTGTTTTTCGTTTTGTTTTTTCTTTTTTTTCCCAAGGAAAAAAGAAAAGGAAACCAAATTGTGTCCAAACCATTACCATCTGTTCAGTTAAATAATAAACAAAACAAAATACATTTATTTTAATACTTAAAACAACAGTTTATATGCAAGGTTCTGTTTGTGTGTGATCTTATTATATTTAATGAATAACCTTGAAAGAGCCTCAAAAGAGAAAATAGAAGATTATTCATTGTTTTGGAAACTGAGTACAGCATTCTAAAATCACTTCCAAATTTTTTAAAAGATCTATTTTATTTCTTTTTTATTAAGTTCTCTCATAGCTAGTGGGAATATTTTCTAGAAAGCTAAGTTTACTTTCAAAAGTACCAAGCAAGACTTAGAAACTGGCAACTTTATATAACATAACCACATTTCATACATTACTCATACTTACTAAGTCCCTGAGATATGTTATGCCTCTAGGGTAGGAATTTCTCATGATTTTCTGCCTTTTATAAATATAATTCAGAAAATTTACCAACCCCCAAGTGTTCCAAAATGACTATAGAATTGAGAAGGAAAAGAATGAAGAAAAATAATTTCTGTTACGAACTAGAATTTTATCATGCTCAGTTTAAGCCTATGCATCGTATGATGTTTGAATTTCTTGAGGCTCCTATGCTACTAAAACTTCCAGAATGACCATTCTCATCACAAAAGCATCTTTGTTTTGCATTGATGGGAAGTTATTTCCTCATTATTTTTCATTTTTTAAATCATCTACTACATCTTACTATAACTTTTCTGGCTTCAATTCTAGAACAAATGTTTTGAATCAGCACCTAAAATTTTATTATGCATCTGCTTTATTAATCATTACCTTGACCAAAAGTATAAACTATGAATTGAACCAGGAAACATTTAATGTCTATACCAGTAATGTGTTTTTTTTTTTTTTTTTTTTCCCCTTTTAGGCAAGTATGAAAAGTTTGTTTTCAATTTTCAAAGCATTTGCACTCAATCAAAACAGCTGTTACACAGAGCCTGGGAGATCACTCTACACCTTTTTTACACTTTCTCAGAAAAAAAGAAAGAAACCTCTGTAATAATAGTTATTCTGTAAGTCTATATTTCAGTAGGAAGCTTCAGTAGGAGCTTTGGTAGCATAGTGCCTAAGGCATCTCACTGGTAACCAGAAGGCTGGCAGTTCAAACCTACCAGCTGCTCCTTGGAAGGAAGATTGGACAATCTACTTCTGTAGTGATACTGCCTTGGAATCCCAAGGAGGGGTCGCTGTGTGTTGGATGTTATTTGAGAGCAGTGAGTTTGGTTTTGTTTTTTGGATATTTCAGTAGAAATTGAATTATGTTTCATATGATTATGTCACATAATTTATCCTCCTAAATTCAATACAGAAGTTTTAGGACAAAAACTGCTCATTTATCCCATGGAATCATTCATTGGTTATTAACACACATCCCTTAACTAATCTGTAATATTGTAATATGTTATAAACATGGAGATATAGCCACTTTGAACTCAGTGATGGTGTTTTTCAAGCACTCATAGAAGTGCATTTTGTAATCCACAACTTTTATTCAAGGCACTGTTATAAAATCTACCCTTTCTTGGGGAAATTTAAATCTTTCATCCTTTTCTCTTTTAATTTTTCCAGTTAAAACTAGGAAAATTTGCTCAAGTTTCCTAAAACTACTCCTGTGCTCATAATACTTAAAAATCCATAGGTAATGCTTGAAACTGTTATTAAAACTGATCTAAATACTTTCTGAAAATGCAAAGATTTTCTAAAGCTTTAATATAAACAAAACCAAACCCACTGTGATCAAGTCAATTCCAACTCATAACAACCCCTCTCAGGTTTCCAAGGCTGTAAATCTTTACAGAAGTAGATTGCCTCATCTTTCTTTCATGGATAGGATGGTGGGTTTGAACCACCAACCTTCCGGTTAGTGGTCAAGTACTTTAGGCACTGTCCCACCAGAAAGCTTTAATACTTAAGATATGTCCTTGAGACATTCTGCAAGCTCATTAATCATATTTGAAGTCTTGTTGTTGTTACTAGGTTTCCTTGAGTTGGGTCCCACTCACAGAATGAAACACTGCCCATTTCTGCTCCATCCTCACAATTTTCTCTATGTTTGTACCCACTGTAACTGCCACTATATAAATCATCTCTTTGAGGGTCTTCCCAAGGCTCACCCTCTACTTTACCAAACACTCATGAAGTTTTCAGTGGCCAATTTTTCCAGAAGTAGATAGCCCTGTCCTCTTTGTCTTAGTCTAGAAGCTTTGCTGAAACCTGTCCACCATGAGTGAACTTGCTGGTATTTGAAATACCAGTGGCATAGCTTCGAACATCACAGCAACAAACAAGCCACCACAGTACAAAAAAGTGACAGACAACTGGTGGTCTTACCAAACCAAACACACTGCTGTCAAGTTGGATCCGACTCATAGTGATGACCCCTTGGGTTTCTGAGGCGGTATTACTACAAAAGTAGATTGCCCAACCTTCCTTCCGAGGAGTGGCTGGTGGGTTTGAACCGCCAGTCTTCTGGTTAGCAGTGAGATGCCTTAGGCACTACGCCACCAGAGCTACTATTGCTGGTTTTGGTGCCCCCAAATAAGCAAAGGAGCTCTGGTAGCGTAGTGCCTAAGGCACTTGACTGCTAACCAGAAGCCTGATGGTTCAAATCCATCAGTCACTCCTTGGAAGGAAGGTTGGGCAATCTACTTCTGTAGTAATACTGCCTTGGAAACCCAAGGAGGGGTCGCTATGAGTCAGGTCCGACTCAACGGCAAATAACAACAACAACAGATCAATACTGTGCTAGCAAAGGGAGACTATGCTCAGTTTTCAACATGCTATAGTTGAATCTAGGTCACCCTCCTCTTTTTATCTGTAATTATAACACATGTTAAAGTTAACAGTTTGGGTAAAATGAAACTTTCAGTGAAATAAATCATAGAGGGATCAGGTTGTAAGAAATTTCTGGGCAGAGCACCTAAGAGAAGTATGAAAGTAATGAAAATTACCATAACATTTATTGAAAAAGGAAAGGAAACAAAAAATTGAGAGATCAGACTAGGAGGCAAAAAATAATAGGCAAGATTATCTCACTTGAAGAGAACTTGCTGTGTTCGGTTCTGGGAGCTTCTACTGAAAGCCAAAATAAAACTCTAAATGAAGCAGAATTCCTACTCTGACTTAACTAACCAAAAAAATATTCAGCCTCTTTGGCTTTTCCTAAATTCTATCCTTATTACCTCAATCTCAACAAGGCTCCAGTTGTTAAGTGGCCTGACCCACAGACACAAAACCCCTGTTCATGTTTTCCTTTTGCACAGCTAAGACAGCCTGGTATTTTCAAACTATAAAGCTAAGGGAAAATAGCAACAACAAAAAGATATTTAAAAACACCCAAATAGGATAACAATAGTTGACTTAATGAAGTACAGATTTCAGATCATAAAATGACTAGGACAAAAAGACCAGGCCTCAAACATATGTCCCTAGTACTAACAGTCTTAGAACTAGGCTCTCTCTGGAGGTCAGGCATTTAAACCAACCACAGCATAGCCCTTCTACAAAGACCAAATATTCCTACCACCCCCAAGCCAGAATTTCTGAGTTTTAATCAGTGCAGGCTGTGGCTGTCTTTTGAGTGCCCAGTCTCTTCTGTCTCTAACTCCTATTGAAGACTAGTGGGACTTTAGGGACTATTTCTCTTGGCAAATTTGTAGCCATAAGTGAAGTTCACCACCCAAGTTGCCATCTTTTCCTAGTGTTGCATTTTCTCATTTTTCATCTCTTCTGCAGTGAGGTTCTTCTTTGACATAACCTCTCACAACATTTTTGTAGAAATCTCCACAATTTTTTTTTTTTTTTACTATAACTTCTAAACTACCCTTTCCCTAATTTGCAATCTTCTAGCTTCCTTCAGAGATTGACCCTCACCTCCATGCCTTAACTGAAATCTGGCTATTCCTTGAGGGTTGTCTATGTCATAACCCTTTTTTCCCACCCTGAAGAGCAGAGCAGAGGGGAAAGGTGACTTATCTTTTCAATCTTTTCTAAATAATTACTCATGGTCTTACCCATTGTAGTCACGCAAAGAATATATAGGAATGAATTATTCTTGCATGAAAATAAAACAAAACCAATTCCCATACACCTCCACAACAATAATAAAAATACCTTCTTCTGCAGAAAAGATGACACTAGGACTTATTTCACAGGGCTGCAAAAGGAAAGAGTGAGTTAATGGATTTAAGGAATTGAGATTGGCCCTTGGCATATGCAAATGCCCAATGTAACTTAATATTTTCCATACCTGTCTTTCATTTCCCTTATATATCCTCTTATTATGTTACTGTCTCCACTTCTTTCCTTATTTGGTCTCACAGTGAGATCCTGAATGTCATCCTCGACTGGAATGACTTCACCTTTGAAATCTGAAGTTCAAATATCTGATCCTATATATACAGATCGTATATACAAATATACTGTATTTTTACACAAATAACATATGCATTATGCAGCTTTTTTTTTTTTTTTGCAAATTTTGCAACTCCCTTACTTATCAGTTTCCTATATATGCTATGGATGTTATTTATGTGGTTGCATTATATGTGACAAATATGGTAACCTCATATTTCCTACTCTTAACCCATTTACAAACTGAAATTCTTCTGACTCCTCCATTTCTTCCTATCAACTCTTTATATCATCATTTCTTTCCCTACCCTGCTTAGACTCCATAGTACATACATTGCTTGCCAAGATCCTCATTTTTTCTTGTCCCACTACATTCTGTTGGACTTACTCAGCTAAAGCACAATTATGTATAATATGATAGTTTACATATATATTTATATCTATCTATCGAACAGTTCATGTACCTTGTTTTTAGTTTCCAGAGTAGGCTCCTACTTATGGTAACTCCACATACAAGAGAGTAAAAAGTAACCAGTCCTGGGTCATCTCCACAATCCTTTACATTTTACTTTAAAGGGTTCTCACTGATTAATTCTCAAAAGTAGAGCACCAGGCCTTTCTCCATAGTCTTAGTCTGGAAGTTCCATTGAAACCTGTCCACCATGGTATTTGAAATACCTCTGGCATAGCTTTATCTAATTATAATTAGAACTATCATTTTTTACCATTGATACAAAATTCACTACCCATTTTTCTTCAGTGTTGTTATGTGCTGTCGAGTCGTACCCGACTCATAGACACCCCACCTTGGGTTTCCAAGCCAGTATCAATACAGAAGTAGATTGCCCAACCTTCCTTCCAAGGAGTGGCTGGTGAGTTTGAACTGCCAGACTTCTGGTTAGCAGTCAAGTGCCTTATGCACTATGCTACGAGAGCTCCTTTTTTTTAATGAGACAATTAATATCTGCAGATGGGGCTTTGACCTGTCACTGATAACTCTATTATTGTCCTTGGAGCTGCAGAAGATAAAATCACCCTATAATTATTTTCATTTTCACTGGAAAAAAATGTAAACTTCTGTGCTTTTTTTCTTCCATATTCAAATTCTACTTCAGAATTAAATCCAAATTATTTTAGAGATATTAAGATTTATTCGTTGGTCCATAAATATCAGAAAATAGTATCAAATTATTTTCACTAATGCCTTTAATCAATATGCAACCACTGTGTGGAAATTTTCTACTAACCTTTATATATTATTCAAATAAAATGCTATCTCTAAATTTATTACTTTAAAATATTTAAAAATATATCACAGTTATTACTTCTAAAAGGTTTTTACTAATTAGAATACAAAAATACAAATACATCACAATTAAGGAGATTGTGTCGGGATGAAATAAAAAGTGGTGCAGGCAAGGTAAATTATCCTCCATGCAGACAAAAAGAAAAAAAAAAATCTTACTAGCTTAAATTCCTTCAAGACAATTTGATTTTACAGTAGGAATTGTAACAACAGATTTGGAAAAGTGGTTATATCTTAGGGTCAGGTATTTGGGTAGAAACTGGCTTCAATTTTAAGTTCTTTTGTAAAAAAGACTTCAGAGATTCCATTGAATCCATAGGAAATAATTGCTCACAGATGGGAGCAAAAGTTTTTTTTTGACAGTCAGATACAATTCTTCTTGTATTAGTCTGAGTTGGAAATGGACTCTGTGCAGTAAAAGACTGTAAGTTCAGGGTAAAATGGATTTGAAAGACTTGCTATCTTTGATGGATAAACTTCCTGAAATCATCTTCTCCATTAGAGTTCTAACAGCACTACCTGAGCTCCAAGGGACTGTTTATATTTAGTGTAGAGCTGGGTGGTATATTCAATTGGTTAAGGCTTGTGGTTACTAAATTAAAGTTTGGCAGTTCTCACCGAGCCAGCACCACCTGCTGATTGGTTTCTTATATATAGTCACAGCCTTGAAAACTCCATGGAGTGTAATTCTACTCTGGAAAACATGGGTCACCATTAGTTGGAATTGACTCAACAATAACTGGTTTGGTGTTTTTTGTTTTGGTTATTTTAAGATAGTTTCGGGAGCTCTGGTAGCGTAGTGCCTGAGGCACTTGACTGCTAATCAGAAGGCTGGTGGTTCAAATCCCCCAGCCGCTCCTCAGAAGGAAGATGGGGCAATCTACTTCCATAGTGATACTGCCTTGGAAACCCAAGAAGGAGTCACTCTGAGTTGGGTCCAACTCGATGGCACATAAAAACAACAACAACAAGATAGTTTCAGAAAACTTCCCTTTTCTTCTAAAAAGAGGAAATGTGTCACATAACTTTTGGGTATGTAGCTCCATTTGAAAATGAAGTTTCACACACTTTTCTAATTAAGCTATTAGTTTTAGCAATTCAGCAACTATTTAATGAACAAGGAATACACAGAAAAATTTCTTGTCTCATATAATCTACAAAATATACACTTATCTCAAGTAATTAATGAACTATGAAACCATCTTCTTGTGTTCAATGATGACATATTTATTTCAAATTCATCATGGCGTTATTTGTCTACCTCTTTTTATCTATGGCCACACAAGAATAGTATTATCTGTGAAATCTGCTTCATTGAATTATATTCTACTATTTTTCTTCCCTAAAATTAAAAATAAAATTAAATACTGTTTAATTGAGCAAGTCTTAGATTCATATTTACCACTTAATCAGGGTTTCTCAACCTTAGAACGATTGCCATTTTAAGTCAGATTATTCTTTGCAATGGGATTGTTCTATGAATTGCAAGATGTTTAACAGCATTCTTGGCCTCTACTCCCTAGATTCGTAAGGTTTTTAATGACGCAATTTTTAAGAAGTGGATCACCAAAGTTGATCTTGCTTACATTTGAAATACTGGTGATATAGCTCCTAGCATCACAGCAACACAAGCCACCATACCATGACAAACTGACAGGTGAGTCAGAGTAGAGGGTCAGTGAAAAAGGGGAAGACCCTCAATGAGATGGACTGACACAGTGGCTTCAATGATGTGCTCAAGCATAGCAAAAATTGTGTGGATGGCGCGGGACTGGGCCGTGTTTTGTTCCATTGTACAAAGGCTTGATTGAGTTGGAACCAAGTTGATGGCACCTCACAACACTACCCTCTAAGTGCAAGTACAAGTCGCTCCAATGTCCTCAGATGCGA
Organism: Orycteropus afer afer; assembly: GCF_000298275.1. NCBI lineage: Eukaryota > Metazoa > Chordata > Mammalia > Tubulidentata > Orycteropodidae > Orycteropus > Orycteropus afer. The sequence continues at coordinate 12,259,875 of NW_006921609.1, read as the reverse complement.
CAATCAAAAACATTGCCATTTTTGGAAGGTTGTGGCAAAATTGCCGATAGTTGAGGACAACTTCACTAAACATGTATCTGGTGAGCACCTACCATAACATTAAATATAAATAAGGCAAACTGACTTGGGTAGATACAGAAATATACAATTGCAACAACAATGAAGTTATATCTATTTTCTCTTTAGAAAGTTATGTGGAAATACTTAAAAGTCAAAAGGTATTGATTAAAACATGAAAGAAACTATAATTCAAGTCCAAACTGGAAAGTGAGCACAGGTTTTACTATCTAAGAGACCTGGTGTTTGAATTCAGCTTTCCCCCCTCTGGGTCTTGTGACATTGAGCTTATTACTCATTGTCCTTAAGTATCATTCTCCTTCTGTTAAAAGAATGGATTCCTACTTTGATGCTGTTAGAAGGATTAATAATAAACTCTATAATTACATAGTGCCTAAGGCACTTGACTGCTAACCAGAAGGCTGGCAGTTCAAACCCACCAGCCACTCCTCGGAAGGAAGATGGGGCAATCTACTTCCGTAGTAATTCTTCGGAAACCCAAGGAGGGGTCACTATGAGTCAGGTCCGACTTCACAGCACATAACAACAACAACAATGACATAATTACCATACCCAAAACCAATCGATGCTTACAAAAACTGCAGTTTTATTATCTTTTAATATAATTTCCTTAAAAATTAATTGCTTTAGTGTAATACTAAGGAGAGTGGGCTCTGGGGCTGGAGTGCTTGGATTCAACTTTCTCTCCAAATCTCAAATTTTCCATTAGATTCTCACTTTGTAAAATGTAGACAGTAAGAGTATCTATTGCTTGATGTAGTTATGAAGATTACATATAAAGTAATTGTAATTGTGCACATAATAAAGGTAGTTAGTTTTTCCTATGTTTAATCAGTTTTAAAGTGCACAGTTTTTCATATTTGATCAAACTAGTAATCATTTTACCACAAATGCCATATCCTATTGCATTGGGCAATTTCTTTTCTCTTTAATACATAGAAAAAATACTGTTGAGTCTTGCAATATATGCTATCTTGGGTTCAGTGACATAGGTGTGATTATGATTAAATATTATTAGATACAACAAAAGAAAACAAACAAAAAAAAAAACTTATGACTTTCCTTATTTTAAAGAAAACACATTTCATCCTCGGAGCAAGATCTAAACCACTGTAGTACCTTTAATAACTTTTCCTTTCCTGTGAACCTAACCTATAATCAATTTCCAATTATTAATGTTTTTCTTTGCTTTGTTACTTACAATAATATCCATGGAAATATATTCATGGTAATGCCCCAATGTAATCCCCTAATGACATTTTTATTGTCTATTAAATGACTACTTACTAGGCATTCCTACCTTCAAGCTTTTGCTGTTCCAAGCTAAATGTTGTTAGTTGCCTTTGAGTCAGTTCTGTGTCATAGTGACCCATGTGTGTGGAGAAGTGCCTCACAAGGTTTTCAAGGTTGTGACTTTTCAGAAGCAGATCACTAGGCCTGTCTTCTGAGGTATGTCTGTTGTTGTTGTTGTTGTTGTTATGTGCCGTCGAGTCAGCCCCAACTCACAGCGACCCCTCCTTGGGTTTCCAAGGCAGTATCACTACAGAAGTAGGATTGCCCAACCTTCCTTCCGAGGAGTGGCTGGTGGGTTTGAACCGCCAGCCTTCTGGTTAGCAGTCAAGTGCTTTAGCCACTATGCTACCAGAGCCTAGGTGGGTTCAAACCACAAACCTTTCAGCTAGCAGTTGAGTGCTTAACCATTTACACCACCTAGGAACTCTTACCTGGGAAGGACGAATAGGCAATCTACTTCCATAGAGATACCACCTTGGAAACCCAAGGAGGGGTCGCTTTGAGTCAGAAAACGACATAACGGAGATGAGTTTGGTTTTGTTTTTGGAGGAACTCTTACACAGAAATATAGAAATCTTTTTTTTTTGTTTGTTTTGTTAACACAGAACATAGAAATATTTTTTTTATTATTGTGATTTGGGTGAAAGTTTACAGAGCAAATTCATTTTCCATACAGCAGCTCACATGCATTTTGTCTCACGATATTGACTACAATTTACCACAATAAAACAGCTCCCTTCCCACTTCCACCTCATAGTTATCTCTTCCCTGTGTCCTTCCCTCCATGTACTCCTGCCCCTTGAGCTGTCTTTCTGTGCATACACAGACCTTCTATTCTCCCATGATTGTTCTCTCCAAGGAGTGTATCTACCTAATGTAAATATTCACCTTATATGCCTATCTTCTGTTTGGCAGGAAGCCACAGGAATGGCTTTAATGCCAGACCTGAAGGGTTGCTAGGGTTGAGTTTTGTCCCACATTGTTCTCCCACTCTATCCAGGATGTCCTACATAGATCCCCTTCTGAGTGGTTGACCGTGGTAGCTGGGCACCATCTAGTTCTTCTGGTCTCATAGTAGTGTGGGCTGAAGACTGCATGGTGTACTAGTCACATGGACTAATTGTTTCCATGAATCTTTACTGTTCTTCATTCTTTGTTGCTCTGGATGAGGAGAGAACCATCGCTGCATCTAGATGGCTGCTTGCAAGCTTTTAAGATCCCCGTTCCTACTCGGCAAAGTAGTATGTGGAACAATGTTTTGTGTAGTATATTATGTCAATAGAATTTGATGTGCCCTGTGACTATAGTCCTGAGCCCACGGGTCCAACTACTCGTTCCCTATGGGTAGCTGGCTGTGGCCAAGACGTGACTCCACTCTACTAAATACCTGGGAATTCTTACAAACATACCAATATACTTGTAGAAACTTTGTCTGCCAACTCTATACATGATCTTGAGCACACTCCCCCCTGCACAGACAAACCTAATAGTTCAGTCTAGAATACAGAAATATTTCTAGTCAATGCTCCTCTATAGATCCTTCCATTGCAATGTGTATTCAGTATAAACACTTCACATAGAATTATGGAAATTGTATTCTCCCTCTGTCAGACTCATTTCTAATGTTCCATGGGAACAATGCATCTTCTATTTTCTGAAATCTTAGAGTCTTGGATATAATAGCTTTTATATAATTTGCCTTATTTAATAACTTTATACATATCTCATAACCCCTATTGGAATTGAAAGTTCAATGTACAGAACTACTCAATGAATGTCTTTGATTATTTTTGAAACAGTTAATTGAAATATAACACTTTATTAGGATACAACAGAAATTTTGCTATTTCTTTGCAAGAATTGATTTACTGTAAATTATGTTTGTAGAGAGGATAAAAATATTTTCTTACTCTCTGTTCCTTTCTTGTCAAAATTCTCAAATTAAGGTAGGATGCCTGATTGACTTTTTGCCTTTTACTTGTGGTGTAAATATTTTGACAAAACTGCTAGAAAATGTGATTTAATGGTTGGAATATTTATGGTTTTCATTGAACATATTTTTACAACATGTGCCAGTAGTATGAATTGTAATGGTACAGAATATTCAACAAGATATTCTTCATAAAGTCTTCAAATGCTTATCATTTGATGAAATGAGTTGAAAAGTACACATATTACAATAAATTTTGTAAAGATCTCTTCTACACTGAGATCTTGCCACAGAACTATCCCATAAATCTACATGATGAATCACCTTCTCAGAATAGACTTCTATGGCACTTTAATTACTTGGCAGGTTCAGCATGCTTTCATCACCCCAAATATGACATTTTCGAGTGAAGCTCCTGAGTTAATACTATATAAGGACTAAAACATATTTCCCCAATAATTGACTCCTCTGTAGTAAAGTATACTTTTATAATGGTTTTTAAGTATTTATTCTCTTATCTCTTATCTTTGACAACTGTATCTCCTTCACATATTAACAAAGATATATTTACCCTAAATAGCAAAGACATCACTTTGAAGACTCAGCTATGTATGACCCAAGCATGGTATTTTCAATCACCTCATATACATGTGAAAGATAGACAATGAATAAGGAAGATCAGAGAACAGCTGATGCCTTGAATTATGGTGTTGGTGAAGAATAATAAATCTGTCTTAGAAGAAGTGTAGCTGGAATGTTCCTTAGAAGTGAGAATATCCAGACTATATCTCTCATACTTTGGTCATGTTATCAGGAGGGACCAGCCCTGGAGAAGGACATCATGCTATGTATAGCAGAGGGTGAGCAAAAAAAGGGAAGACCTTCAATGAGATGGACTGACACAGTGGCTCCAACAATAGTCTTGAGATTAGCAACAACTGTGCAGAACAGGGCAGTGTTTTGTTCTGTTGCATATACAGCACTATGAGTCAGAATTGACTCAATGGCATCTAACAATGACATGTTATAAGACTGGATCTCAAGTTATGGCTTGTTTTCTTCCCTTTTAATTAATACCATCCAAAAATAACAACATTTATTTTTATTTTTAGGATAACTGCATTTATTAGCAACTTTTCCAAAGGC
>NW_006921609.1:12253825-12255177 GCF_000298275.1 Orycteropus afer afer | reverse complement strand
AACAACAACAACATATAATGTCTGGAACTTGATCCTACCTGACAATTTATATTTATTTCTGAAATTGCTGATAATCAGCCATTTTTAAGGAAATATTACAAACTACTTTCTTAATAAACTCAAAGGTGGTGAAGTGAAGATACCAAAAGATGATTTTAACTTTATTTTCCTGGAAAAATTCATAGTTCTAGATTTACATGGACTACTCATAATACTTGAGTCTTTCAGCAAGCATTTCTTTAGTTCTGATGTATTTCCAATGGCATTGTATTACTTTCCACATTTTAAGAATAAGAAAAGAAGAATGAATTAAGTGAAAATATTTTGCAAGGGGAAAAACAATTGTTTCAAATTTTGTTTCAATAGGATAATGTAAAATGATGACAACTTAAAAGAAAGGTGTGCAGATATTGATTTGGTATGATGTAATGAGTTAGTATTACTGATAAGGAGCCCTGGTGGCACAGCGTGTAAGCTGTGAGTTGCTAATGGAAAGGTCAGTGTTTCAAATCCATCAGCTGCTCCATGGTTGAGAGATGTGGCAATCTGCTTCTGCAAAGATGAGAGCCTTGAATATCCAATGGGGAAGTTCTACTCTGTTCCATAGGGTCATTATAAGTCAGAATCAGTTCAATGGTAATGGGTATGCTACTGATGGCAGATAAGTGCCATTATGATAAAGATTATAAAGTCTTCATGTATGTTTTATTATATAGATGTATGTTGGGACTATTTAAATATAACAATAATGTTTTACTAAGCTGTTGTTTCCTAATTTTGAACCCCAAATGAAAAAATGAAGTGCACACTCAGCAGCTCTTGTTTTTGTTGTTATGTGCCATCAAGTAGAACCTGACCCATAGTGACCCCTCCTTGGGTTTCCAAGGCAGTATTACTATGGAAGTAGATTGCCCAACCTTCCTTCTGAGGAGTGGGTGGTGGATTTGAACCACCAGACTTCTAGTTAGCAGTCAAGTGCCTTAGGCACCGTGCTACCAGAACTCCCCTAAGCAGCTCTAAGTAGCGTTTAAAGGTGTGGATCCTGGACCCAGATTGTCCAGGTCTCTCACTGGGTGAGTGTGTTTGACCTACTTATTTTCTTTGTTTCTCAGTTTTCTCATTTGCAATTTGGGGATAAGAATAGCACCTATATCATAGGGTTGTCTTAAGAATTAATGAATCAATGTGAAATGCATAGAGTAGGACTGGTACAGAATAAGCACTACATAAATATAATTTATTAATATTATAATTATAAAGTGTTTCTTTGCTATTCATAAGGTTTTCCCTGGCCAATTCTTTCAGAAGTGGATGGCCTCTTCCTTCTTCCTAGTCTGTCTCAGTCTATAAGC
>NW_006921609.1:12237024-12251730 GCF_000298275.1 Orycteropus afer afer | reverse complement strand
GGGATCGGGCAGTGTTTCGTTCTGCTGTGCATGGGGTCGCTATGAGTCGGAAACGACTCGATGGAACTTAACAACAACAACAACAACAATTATAAAAATAAAATGGTCACAAAAACTCTTGAATCAGTATCTACAGATACATATAGAGAGAGAAAGAGGGGTGAGAGAGAGAGGAATCTGGAGCTCTGGTGGCAAAGTGGTTAAAGCATTTGGCTACAAACTGAAAGGTCACTGGTTTGAACCAGTCACTCCATACAAGGAAGATGAGGCAATTGGCTTCCATAAAAATTTACAGACTTAAATTCTATGGGGCAGTTTTACTCTGTCCTATAAGGTCGCTATGTGTGGGCATTGACTTGATGTCAGTGGGGATTATAGGAATCTGGGAAAATAGTTGCAAAATAGAAACAGTGATTGTCATTGGGTAATGGGCTTATTGATAATTTTAATTTTCTTTTTTGTTGTTGTTGTTGTTAAGTGCCGTCGAGTTGTTTCCGACTCATAGCGACCCCATGCACAGCAGAACGAAACACTGCCCGATCCTGCACCAGCCCCAAATTTTCTTTTTTAGGCTCATCCAATTCAACTTTCTAGATTTTTTTTCTTCTCTTTCAAAAAACAGAGTATTAGCATGCTTTTCTAATTGTTTTGAATTGTTACCTACTATTTACAGAATCATACCATTTCAGAGTTTAAGGCACCAAAACACTTCTTGGCCTACCTTAAAAATTTTGCAGATGTGAACTCTAGGGCACAGAAATATTATATAAATTGCTGTAAAATAACATGGTGAGTTATGGCATACCTGGAATAAGAACCCCAGTCTCTTAATTTCTGGTCTGCCATGCAACTCCACATCACAATTCAACTTCTTAATAATACAAGCAACAACATCATTCAGAAATGTATCTTAAGCAAAATACCTGGGTTGACAAGAAGTCATGTAAATGATTCTTACCAAAGCTTTTGCTTATGAACACAAGGATTTGTATTAATAGAATTGTTATGGATTGAATTGTGCCCCCCAAAATAGAGCTTGAAATCCTAAACCTTATAGGGATTTTGTTTGTTTGTTATGTTGTTATTGTTGTTAGGTGCTGTTGAGTCATAGCGACCCAATGCACAACAGAACGAAACACTGCCCGGTCGTGAGCCAACTCCATGATTCCTGCTATACTTGAGCCCATCACTGCTGCCACCGTGTCAATCCATCTTGTTGAGGGCCTTCCCTTCTTTCATCAACCCTCCACCTTACCAAGCATGACATCCTTTTCCAGGAATGGTCCCTTCTGACAACATGACCAAAGTAGGTGAGGCTAAGTCTAGACATTCTCGCCTCCAAGGAGCATTCTGGCTGCACTTCCTCCAGGACAGACCTGTTGTTAGTTCTTTTAGAAGAACTTTCAGCATTCTTCGCCACCACCACAGCTCTAAAGCATCAATTCTTCTTTGGTCCTCCTTATTCATTATCCAGCTCACATGTATATGAGACGATTGAAAATACCATGGTCAATGTCAGGCGCATGTTAGTCCTCAAGGAGACATCTTTGCTCCTCAGTACTTGAAAAAGGTCCTTTGCAGCTGATTTGTCCAGTGCTATACGTCCTCTGATGTCATGACTGATGCTTCCATTGGTGTTGATTGTAGAACAAAGTAATGTGAAGTCTTTGACAATTTCAATCTTTTCTTCATTTATCATAATGTTGCTTATAGGATCAGTTGTGAGGATTTTTGTTTTCTTTATATTGAAATGTAATCCATACTGCAGAGTTCTTCAATCTTCATCAGTAAGTACTTCAAGTCATCCTCACTTTCAGCAAGTAAAGCTGTGTCATCAGTGTATTGCAAGCTGTTAATGATTCTTCCTCCAACTCTAATGCCATGTTCTTCTTCATATAGTCCAACTTCTCAGATTATTTGCTCAGCATACAGATTTAATAAGTATGGTGAAAAGATATAACCCTGACACACTTGATTTTAAACCATGTAGTGTTTCCTTTTTCTGTTCGAACAACAGCCTCCTGGTCTATGTACAAGTTCCTCATGAATACAATTAAGTGTTCTGGAATTTCCATTCTTCTCAATGTTATCCACAATTTGTTATGATCTATATAATCAAATGGTTTTGTATAGCCAATAAAACACAAATAAACATCTTTCTGGTATTCTTTGCTTTGAGCCTAGATCCATCTGACATCAGCAATGATATCCCTCGTTTGTTGTGGGTTGGACCTAAAACTAATCCCGTCTGAGTGGTGTCTTATCAATGGGAATACAGACACAAAGGGATATACACACAAAGGGATATACTCTTTCTTCCATGTGAAGACAGAGACACAAGAATATATAAGCCTGGGAATATGAAGGACTTCAAGTAGGTACAAGAAGCTGAAGGAGACAAGATTAGAGCTGGCACACTTAATCCAAAATTCTTGACCCTAGAACCGTGAAAAAATAAATTTCCATTCTTTAATCAACCTACTTCGTGTCCTATTGTTACAGGAGTATTAGGTAAATAAGGTAATTAACTTTTTTCATTTTTAAATTTTGCTCACAGTCATAGTAAGAGCTGGATACGTGAGACAATGTTTCTAATTTGAAATATTCAGTATATTCACCTGTGTGATATGGTGACTATCTTCTGATAACCCTTCAATTTGCCCTGCAGTTTGGGCTAAGATACAATGTTGCCCTGGATTTTACCTCAGCCTAGTGGAATGCTTATAACATGCTGCAATTTTCTGAGTTTAACATAGGTCCTATGTTGGATATATTCACATGCCAATAGTAGGTGGTTCTCAGGCAGATTCTTTTGCTCTGCAGATTGGAACCTGGCTTTAGCTCTGCCCACATGCAGCATAATAGCTGCCAGTTAATGGAAAGCAGAGCATCTCTGATTTCAAGGCATTTCAAATTCCAAGTTTATTCCAGCTTGTCAGTTGACCACTGGCCAGAGCCCAAATTGGATGCCAGTTCCAGCATTGTTCCTGAGCTGAGATTCTCAGCAGATGGGTCAATGTGGTCACAAGACAGCTTGCACTCCCCACCCTAGATGGCAATTTGTTTTGTATTAATAGCAAATATTACTACCTATTTGATGAAGATACAGAAAATACCATTCTAGCATCTCTCTGAAAGTTGTCAATTAATCATGTTTGTAAGCAGAATCTTTATATTCAGCTTCCAAACAGGTAACCTTGACTTTTCCAAATTTAAATTTTCAAAATACCAAGACATTTTATGTGGGGCTTATGAAATTGGTCTGAAAATTAGCTTTATTAATAATATTGTGTAGCATTCCTATGTAGTTATACATTATACAGCATTTCTAATCAATTATCTAAATTTTATGTAAAATATAACATTAAATAGATTTAGTCCATAAATAATTAATAATCCTATTATTACACAATTCTTAATTCCATATCATTGTTGGTCTGTATCTTCAGGATGTAAAACACAAAGAGTTTAAATAGATTTTTCAAGGTTACATGCCTAGTTAGTGGTAGAGCCATCCACTTCCAGATGGTAGGGATATAACTAAGCAGATAAATGATCAAACAGTGACAGAACAAAGCCTAAAGTCCAACATCTCTGGCAATGGTCTAACTATGCTTTATACTATTGTCAGCTGGATCAAAAGAGTCTGCAATAATTGCCCAAGCAGTTTCTAAATTATCAGGCAGGAATGGCTAAGGTATCTGTGTAGCACACACACACACATAAAATAGAATTTTACTTTACATTTCTGAATCTTAAGGATCAGCCAGATTTTCAGAAGTCACTTACACTGTTTTATTTATATTGCATTTCTCTTGTTCTTATTTTTTTTTCCCCTTATTTCCTAAAACCATTTCAACTGCCCAGTCTTTACCAGATGAACAAATTCAGTATGGTTATTTATTAGGAGCCCAAATTACCACATGTCCTTGAAAGCACACACTATATATGAAGAAGGCCAATCTCCTCAGCAGGAAAGCTGAGCACCTGTTCAGCATCTCTGCATCCCAGAAGTACATGTTCTAAACAATGGAGCTATTAAACAATTCATGGTTTCTTTTCTTACAAGATCATGTATTTACTTTGAATCTCAGATTTCGTGAAACTAATAACTCTAAAAAGTCTCCTTAAAATAGACTTTTAGAAAAAAGAATTTGTCAGTGAGTTCTGGAAAATTGATAGGATTCTGTACTATGCATCTTGAAACTCTTATTCTCTAGTCCTTTTCCTATTTTATGAAATATTCATGAATTATATGCACTATGTGCAAGCCATCAACTGCATTTAGAATCTGCAGGAATACATAAGAATGTAAATGGTGTATTATATTTCTTTTTTTGTCTGACAAGCTATTATTAATATCCCTTTCTCTATATTAGATTATTATTGAGAAATTTAGTGTCACTTTAGAATTAGTTTAGAAAATAAACAAAAAATATAATAAAAAATGATCATAGAGCTAACTAGTGGTAATATTACTGAAAGCTACATGATTAATGAAGGATGCTGCATCTCCTATTTACAGTCCTTTAAAGATTGCTAGTAATGGAATACAAAGTGTGCCAACATATCCAGATAAGAAATCAGTTAAACATACTAGGTCTGTTTTTATTCTGAGATGGGATTTTTTTAAATTATCTTCACTAATACTATATTGAACAGAATATTATGTTGGTATATTTGAATTCTACTTTTATATCTTTGGTTGTAAACTTAGCATATTCTTTCTTTTGTATTAGTAGATGATAGTTTACATAGAGCTTTAACACACATACATTGGACAAGACTTAAGAAGAAAAATGAAAAACCTAGTGGGGTGCAGTGAATTACTTGGTATGGCTTTCCAAGCCATAGTCTTTGTAACTCACACCAGATTACCGGGTGGGACCATGCAAATAAGGCGGGTAGAACTCTGATGTCTGGATTGGTTAGTTCTGTCACTCTGCCAGGCTTAAAATGAGCTTTCCTAGAGGCAGAAAGGGAGCTCTCATGGTATAGTGCCTAAGGCACTTGACTGCTAATCAGAAGGCTGGTGGTTCAAATCCACCAGGCACTCCTCAGAAGGAAGGTTGGGCAATCTACTTCCTTAGTGATACTGCCTCAGAAACCCAAAGAGGTGTCGCTATGAGTCCGGGCCAACTGAACGGCACATAACAACAACAACAGAGGCAGAAAGGGATATCTCATTGCCATCAAGAAAGAAGAGGTGGAGGTGAAGTGGAGTGTGTCCTTGGACCTGAGATTTCTATGCTGGACCTCTTGGCAGAGATGACCCACTAAAAGACAACCAACTGAGAGATGGTGGCAGTGGAACCAAGAGACATGAGACCGAGTGGGGGCTTACCTGACCCACAGAGCAAGAAAGCTGAGTGCCCTTGGGCAGGAGTCTTGCTGGTGGAGTGGGGTGTACCTAGTTGTACCTATCAGCAGAGCTAAAAGAGCTTTGTAGCAGTTGCCTGAGCAGGGCAGAGGTCAGGTCGAGAGGCCAAGCGCCAGAGAGGTATGCTTGAGGGCAGAGCAGAGGGGAGACTGTCCTGAATGAAGAATTATATCCTGAGCATGTTCCTGATAATGAATTGTAGCTTGTTACTTCCCTAATAAACCTCTTAATTGTGAGTATTGTCTGTGAGTTCTGTGTGGCCATTGCAATTAATTGCTGAACCTAGTAGATAAGTAGTAGCAGGAAGAACAGGTCTGTCAGATTTGGCAAAAAGAGTGGAGGTTTGGCCTGGGGCTGCAGAAGGTGATTCTGTCTCCCTTTTGTGAAATTAGAGGAGGTTGGAAGATGCCGCCTCCATGCCATTTTTGCAGTTGGTATCAGAAGATGGCATCTTCTGACCTCCTCTAATTCATGAGGGAGAAACAAGAGTCACCATCAATAGTCCAAGGCTTATTCCTTTGAGGCCAAACATTCCACCACCCTCCAACCTTTTTACTAATTCTAACACCAGTTTTGCCTCCCATAGGATTCACTACCTCTCTCTTGGGTTCGACAATTCATTGCAATGGCCACACAGAACTCACAGACAATACTCGTGATTATGGAGTCTATTAGGGAAGTTGTTGTTGTTGTTATGTGCCATCGAGTCAGCCCCAACTCATAGCGACCCCTCCTTGGGTTTCCGAGGCAGTATCACTACGGAAGTAGGATTGCCCAACCTTCCTTCCGAGGAGTGGCTGATGGGTTTGAACCGCCAGCCTTCTGGTTAGCAGTCAAGTGCCTTAGCCACTATGCTACCAGAGCTCTTATTAGGGAAGTAACAGGCTACAATTCAGCTTCGGGAATGCACTCAGGACACAGTTCTTTGATCAGGACAATCTCCCCTCTGCTGTGTTCTCAGGCTTACCTCTGGCCTTTGGCCTCTTGGCCTGGTGCTGTCCTGCTTGGTCAAGTGTTACAAAGCTCTTTTAGCTCTGCTGATAAGTATACCTAGGTGCACCTGACTCTACCAGCAAGCCTCCTGTCCAAGGGCACATAGCTTTTTTGCTGTATTGGCTAGAAAACTTGCCACTCTGTTTCCTGCCTCTTAGCTCCACTGCTGCCATCTCTCAGCTGCCAGGTGTCTCTCTCTCAGCCAGGCATCTCTCAGCCAAGGAGATCTGGCGCAGGGATCTCGGGTCCAGGGATGCACTCCACTTCACCTCTAGTTCTACTCTCTTGATAGCAATGAGTTTCCCATCTCTGGCTCTAGGAAGGCTCATTTTAAGCCTGGCAGAGTGACTATGGTAGGTCAGTTTGTGTGTCGACTTGGCTGGGCCTGGTTGAGTGGCTGGGCAGCTGGATGTAGTATTCCCCATGATGAGACTGGTAATCAACTCCATAGTGGAATCTACTGTGAGCAGCTGAATAGCTGCCTTAGGGAATGTGGACTGCTTCCTGTATATAAGCAGAAGCCTTGGGGAATGGTCTCTAGCTGATGGCACACTCTGACCCTGCATGCACCCATGTTGTTGTTCAGCAGTCTGCCGTTCTCTGCTGACCTTGGGACTTACAATGGACTTGATTTAATGGCTTGCTGTGTGGTTTGGTAACATCGAGACTGTGCCATTTTATTTGTCGACCTTGGGCTTGTTAGCCTCAGCACTCAGTAGCTGCCTGAATGAAGAGATGCCTCTAGTTCCAGTGGGCCAGGACCAAGAAGCAGAACTGAAGCCCAAGGTCAAGGGGCTTTCATACAGCCCCGAGAGCCTGGCACTTTAAACTCGGACATAAAGCCTCCAAATTATAAGAATAAACTCTTGTTTGTTAAGGTCATCCCTTTTGTGGTATATTCTTTTCAGAGTGGCACTAGGAAACCAGAACAGTGACAAAACTAACCAACCTCAACATCAGATTTCTACACACCTTATATACATGGTCCCACACACAGTAATCACGGACCTCTGGTGGCATAGTGCTTAAGGCATTTGACTGCTGACTGCCAGCCCGAAACCTGGTGGTTCAAACCCACCAGTCACTCATCTAAATGAAGATTGGGCAATCTGCTTCTGTAGTGATACTGCCTCAGAAACCCAAAGAGGGGTCACTATGAGTCCAGGACAGTGTGTTCATCTTTTTTTTTTTTTTAAACCCAGTAATCTGGTGGGAGTTACAAAGACTATGGCTAGAAAAACCAGACCAAGTAATTCTGCACCACAGGCTACAGCCTGGCATTTCTAGTCATTGTTTCTTTCATACTTCAAAGATTAACATCACCTTCACAATCAGTTTCAGAATAAGCACACCCATGAAAGCATGTAAGCCAGCCACTTCATGCCTTTATCTCTCTACAAAATAACCAAAACCAAACTCACTGTGGAGTTGGATCTGACTCATAGCATGGATATCACTGCAGAAGTAGATTGCTCAATCTTCCTTCTGAGGAAGATTGTTGTTGTTGTTATGTGCCCTTGAGTCGGCCCCGACTCATAGCGACACCTCCTTGGGTTGCCTAGGCAGTATCACTACAGAAGTAGATTGCCCAACCTTCCTTCCGAGGACTCGCTGGTAGGGTCAAATCACCAGCCATAGCTCCCTTATCTCTCTCCATGCCCCACCCCCCATATTTTAAATAGCCAATTTCTACCTTTCCTGTCCCTATCAAACTTTGACTGCTAACAAGAAAGCTGGAGGTTCAAACCCACCAGCCACTCCTCAGAAGGAAGATTGGGCAATCTACTTCTGTAGAGATATCACCTTGGAAACCCAAGGAAGGGTCTCTAAGAGTCAGATCGACTCAACTTCAACAGCACTCAGTATGCTCTTTTGGTATTGGTATCAAACCAGCACTCTGAGGAGACAAGCGTGTTCTTGTTTCTCTGAAGAATCTTCTGTTCTCCTTGGAACTTTGAGCATCTGCATCCATAAGCAAAGTCCAGTCCAGAGCAAGCCAACAAATTGCAGCAACTTAACACCAGGTCATTGTGAAACATCTTCCTCTTCATTTGGGAGGGTTCTGATCATCTCAGCCTTAGACATGCCAATTAAGTCTTGGATACCAGCTGGAAGTTTAGGAGTTACACTCCTCCCTTCACTTCAGACCAACTAGCACCACCACCACCACTACTAACTCTCTTCTCTAGCCTTCAGGGGACAGTTCAACACCTGTAGCTTCTGGAGTCCACACAATTCCTTGCACTTCAGACCAGCCAGCCCTTCCCTTCATCTCTAGCCTTTAGGGGCTAGGGAGAGTATCAAGCTCAGCCAGTTTCTTCATTGCTGAACTTGTCCCGCTTCCACTCATAAAGTAGACTGAGGTGATCACAAAGGAGCAGCATACAAGCCTGCTACCTGCCAGCTCTCTAAAATTTCCAGTTTTAGAAGGGGTTTCTCTCATGAACCTTGACTTAACTGCCTTGATGCACCCAAAGTCAAAGCACTTGAAATTCAAAAATCCAGTCATTTATTTCTCTTCAGGTCCATTCAAATGTAAATCTTCTGTTCCCTCAACAGATATGGGTGTGTTTCCATGTTTTTCCAAATGCAAATTTCTTGACCCTGAAGGTCCTGAGTGGGGCTCAGTTTTTCCTCTTACACACCATGCACAGTGCTTAAAACAAAAGCCTGTGTTTCTGGGCAAATTCTATTTCCACTTTTAATATATCCAGTCAAATATTGGCTGAAGGTGGACTTACATACTCTGTTATCCATACCCAATAATCATTTCTAACATACAACTAGGTAAGAAACATTCAATATCCATAATACATTCAGATAAACACATAAGCCAAAACATATAAACTTTTTAAAACATTCCAGTTTCATCTCTTCACCTTTATTATTTTCCCATTCTATGCATATGTCCTTGGGCCTCTGGCTGGGTATAACAAAAAGCCCTCACCTCTGCATCAATTATCCCCTTTTATCAATCAACCTGGCTCTTTCCTCAGGCCTTTCTCCCCTCAGCTGCAGCACGAAGGAAAAAAAAAAAAAAAAAAAACAGAACGTGGAGTCGGATCCAGTTCCAAGAGAGCCCTCCTTGGGCTTCCGAGGTGATATCTACTGAAGTAGATTGCCCAATCTTCCTTCCCAAGAGTCACCGGTGGGTTTGAACCACCAGCCTTCTGGTTAGCAGTCAAATGCCTTAGGCGCTACACCACCAGACCTCTATATTCCTTCATTGCAGGTAACAACAACCAAAGTAACTGTGGTACTTAAGGTTGTTGTCAACTTTGCTGGGCCTAGTTGAGTGGCTGGGCAGCTGGTACCCATGGAGACTAGTAATCAGTTCCATGGTGGAATCTACTGGAGCAGCTGAGTAGATGCTTTAGGGATGTGTGCTGCTTCCAGTATTTAAGAAGCGATTTTGAGGAAGGTCTCCAGCTTATGGCAAGTTTGAACCCTGTATACAGTCAAGTCGTTGTTCAGCAGCCTGCCATGTTGCCCTGATGATCTTAGGACTTTTAATGGACTTGATTGAATTAATGGCCTGCCATGTGGTTTGGTAACATCAGGACTGTGCCTTTTCACTTGTCGACTGTGAGTTTGTCAGCCTCAGCAGCTAGCAGCTGCCTGAGCGAAAAGATGCCTCTAGCTTCAGTGGGCTGAGAGCAAGAGGCAGAGCTGAAGCCCAAGGTGGAAGGGCTTTCAACCAGCCCCTAGAGACTGGCAACTGGAACTTTGATTTCTAACCTCCAAAATTTTAAGAGAATAAACTCTTGTTTGTTACAGCCATCCCATTTGTGGTACTTTTGTCAGAGTGGCACTGTTGTTGTTGTTGTTGTTGTTATGTGCCGTGGAGTCGGCCCCGACTCATAGTGACCCCTCCTTGGGTTTCCGAGGCAGTATCACTACGGAAGTAGGATTGGCCAACTTTCCTTCCGAGGAGTGGCTGGTGGGTTTGAACCGCCAGCCGTCTGGTTAGCAGGCAAGTGTCTTAGACACTATGCTACCAGAGCTCCTCAGAGTGGCACTAGGTAACCAAAACACTATCAAAGAATTAATGGTTTCACTTCCCAGGTCCCATCCTTCTTTCTCTTAAATGTTCCATGCTTCTATGAGTCTGGAGCCATTGCAATGAACCCTGCTTCTGACACCAACTGCAAAAATGGCATTGAGATGGCATCTTCTGTCCTCCTTTGATTGCATGAGGGAGAAACAGAGTCATCATCACTAGCCCAAGGCTTATTCCTATTAGCCCAGCCATACAGCCACCCTCCAACCTTTTTACTAATTCTAACACCAGTCTTTCCTCTTACAGCATTCACTACCTCTTTGCTGGTTTTGATAATTCATTGCAATGGCCACACAAAACTTACAGACAATGCTTGAGATTATGGGGTTTATTAGGGAAGTAACAGGTTACAATGCAGGTTCAGGAACACACTCAGGATACAGTTCTTTGATCTGGACAGTCTCCCCTCTGCTATCCCCTCAGGCTCACCTCTCTGGCCCTTAGCTTCTCTGCCTGGCCTCTGCCCTGTTCAGACTACTGGTACAAAGTTTTTTTGCTCTGCTGGTAGGTATATCTTGGTGCACCCTACTCCACCAGCAGGCCTCCTGCCCAAGGACACTCTGCTTTCTCCCTCTGTGCACCAGGTAAGCCTGCCACTCTGTCGTATGCCTTTTGGTTCCACGGCCACCATCTCTCAGGTAGGTGTCTCTCGGTGGGCCATCTCTGCCAAGGGATCCAGAGCAGGGACCTGAGGTCCAAGGACATACTCCACTTCACTGCCAGCTCTTCTCTCTTGATGGCAATGAGATCCCCCTTTTTGCTTCTAGGAAGACTCATTTTACGCCTGACATAGTGACAAGGCTAATCAACCCCAACATCAGAGTTCTACACACCTTATTTGCATGGTCCCACCCAGTAATCTGGTGGGAGTTACAAAGACCATGGCTATAAAATTCATACCAAGTAATTCACTGCACTGCATAAACCTACTGCTATCCAGTCAATTCTGGCTCATAGCAACTCTATGGGACAGAGTAGAACTGTCCCATAGGGTTTCCATGGGTGTATATCTTTACAGAAGCATACTGCCTCATCTTTCTCCTGCATAATGGCTGGTGGGTTCAAACCACTGTCCTTTTCTTCATTAGCCCAAATGTTTTAATTATAGTGCCACCAGAGCTCCTCTTGTTCTGACTTAAGAGTAACAAAAATTCTTTATCTTTTGATGGAATATGACTTATTATGGAAGATCACCCTATTTATTATCAATAGGGCTAACTTCATCTCACCTACTTTGGTCATGTTATCAGAAGGAACCATTCACTGGAGAAGGATATCATGCTTGTTAAAGTGGAGGGTCAACGAAAAAGGAGAAGGCCCTCAACAAGATGGATGGATACAGTGGCTACAATGTATCTACCTAGCAACGGATATACAATGTATATACCTAGCTCAGGTATAGCAAGGATCATGAGGATGGCATAGGACCTCTCAGTGTTTTGTTCTGTTGTGCATATGATCCCTATGAGTTGGAGATGACTCGACAGCACCTGACAATAACAGCAACAACTTCTATCTGAAACGCTCTGTGAAAAGACATGCTAGAGGTACTTGGTCATTAAAATAAGGAGCTCTGGTAGCATAGTGCCTAAGGCACTTGACTGCTAACCAGAAGGCTAGCGGTTCAAACCCACCAGCCACTCCTCGGAAGGAAGATGGGGCAATCTACTTCCATAGTGATACTGCCTCGGAAACCCAAGGAGGGGTCGCTATGAGTCGGGTCCGACTCGACGGCAAAATAACAACAACAACAATTAGCAAAAGTTCCAGTTTTGCCTGACAAAGTAAGATGCGGTATCCAACAAGAAATTAGGGCAAGTTCAGTTTTTACCTCCTATGTATTCAGAGGTAAGTTTCTGAAATTGTCCAATCTATTTTATATAAAATAAAATGAAAAAAAAAAAGTGATTTTAGAAAGCAAATTAAGATGAACTATAAAATATCTTTCCCCTTATTGCCTCTGCCTCCTCCCTTTACTCACTTTATCCACAATAGTGTATAAATTTCTTGTCTGTAATAGATAAATCAAGGTTGTTGATTTATTTGAATGCATATATATTGAGACACTTGGGAAAAAAAATAGTGATACTTGGCAGTGCCAACAAAACCAACTAACCAAACAAAATACTGTGACACTTTTTTTTCTTCACAAAATTTTCAATTAGAAAACAGTAACATTTTCAGAAGCTTAAGCAAACATTAGCGTTTCCACAATGCTATGCATAAGATGAAGAATTCCTTCTTATTTTGTCCCTTTGTCATATGCAAAGTGTCCAAGTAAATACTTATTCACTGATTGGACATAGAGGTTTTTGTTAGAGTTAAGGAATACTATTTTTCATATTTCACTGTAACATCCAGACAGATACCTTGTGATCAGAAAATGTCTTTAATTCAACTTACCAAAGATATTCTGTAATTTCATTAAAGACAATTAGTTACTGAGAACGATCAGGTGTGAAAGGCTAAACAAAAGAAAATAGCACATGGATGGGTATTATTTTAAAAACGTTTCCACAAAAAGTGAAAAAAAAAAAAGTGTTCCCTAATTCATCACTGGTTACTGAAAGGTTGGCACAGCTATCTTCTTCTGTGTTGAAGGTTTAATAGCTATCACAGCATTTCATAAATTTAAACTTGAATTGAAAAGCTTTTCTTGTCTCCAAAAGAAAAATAGGCACATATTACTTACGTAGTAATTACAGGCTATGCAGCTGCCCTAAAAAGCATTACTATAAATGTGTTAAGCATGAACCACTACACAAACCTTATTCAAATTTCATTAAATGTTAAGCCAAAGAAATGTCATCCTCCAAACTACGCCATACAATTGCTTACCAAAGAACAATGGCCATCTCCCTAGTCTGAGACCTAAATAATGTAATAGAATCAATGTTGTTGATTTAGGCTATGGTTGGTTAAAAGTCATTGCTATTATTCCTCACCAAGTAAAGAGGTCTCTTACTCCCTCATTATGCATAAGTGAAGCTTATGCTAATGAACAAAGATCTAAGACTGAATAAGTTTCTTTGAAATAGTATGTAAAGATTGGGGATTCAGGAGAAAGTACATGGCTTCTATCATGATAAAAGACTGACCTCAATTTCTATATTGCACTGATCCATGCTTTAAGCCTTTCTAACATAC
This sequence comes from Orycteropus afer afer, assembly GCF_000298275.1. NCBI lineage: Eukaryota > Metazoa > Chordata > Mammalia > Tubulidentata > Orycteropodidae > Orycteropus > Orycteropus afer. The sequence goes on along the minus strand of NW_006921609.1, from coordinate 12,238,150 downwards.
AATTTAAAGCTTACACAGTATTTCCATTTGCCTAGTACTTTAAAAATGTTTAGCCAGTTATAAAAGCAGTACACTAGTATCATGCTAGTAAAGAATAAAGAAGAGAAAATTAGGGAAATGTTTTAAAAGTGGAAGTAAGATTTCTCAAAACGTGTCTTGTTTTTAAAGACTTATTTGGAATCATACATTCTAAAGGAGAAAAAAAGTGGAAGTTTAATACATGTTGTTGAATTTCAATGTGTTACTAAGATTTGGAAGCAGTTGAATTGGGTGATATTTGGAGAACAGCCTCTTAAGTTCTCAGGTTTATGACTTAACATTCATACCAAACAGAAAAGCACAACTAGGGTTGATGGAGTTTTATTTTACCTTATTTCAAAAATTGTACATCTACTAAATACAATTCACTCATAATTTTTTTTTAATTTTTGAATCTTTTTTTCAATTTGATCTTGTTTAATGATTGTTAATGGACAGGCCATCAGTGATATAACATGGATATCATATACCCCTTGTATGATATGGCAAGATAAGCATTTTACTCCTGGGTAGCCCTTCTAAAAACACACAAATCTGGTATCATCGTTAGAAAACTTCAGACCAATCCAAAGTTGGTGGTTATTCTATAAAAAACCATGGCCAATATTTTCCTCAAAACTTCTAATGGCGTGAAAATCAAGGAACAACTGAGAAACTATCACAGACTAGAAAAGACTGGAGAAACATGGCAACTAAATGCATTACCCTACAGCAAGTAACACAATTTAAAAACACAACAAATAAACAAACCAAAAAAACTGAATTGCATTCCAGAGCGCATTAATCAAAAAACTGGTGAAATACAAATTAAATATAGATTTTATTTAGTTACTATGAATCTTTATTTGTTCATTAAGTATAACAAATGTACCATTGTACTGTAAGATGTTAATGATAGAGGAAGTTGGGTATGTGGTATACCAGAACTCTCAGGACTATATTTGCAACTTTCCTGTAAATCCAAAATTATTAAAATTAAAAATTTATTTCAAGAAGTGAAATTTCGGCAAGATGGCGGACTAGGCAGAAGGATTGCACAGACCCTCTTCAACAAAGAAAAGGGAAACCAATTAACACAGACACAGAA
>NW_006921609.1:12214145-12229806 GCF_000298275.1 Orycteropus afer afer | reverse complement strand
CCAAATCCTAATAAAAAAAAAAAAAATAGAAGTGAAATTTCAAGGTCAAATAGGCCAATAAATTGAAAATTTGCCTCTGTTGACACTACACCTAATTTTACTATATAATTAACCTCTTAATCTAAAACCAAAATTTTAAAATTATCCATTAAGTTGGCTAAAATTTCCAAAAAAAAAAAAAAAATGGTGATTACGTATGCAGGATGGACATCAACAATTCAATTCTGTAAATTTTCCTTGACTTTTTTTTTAGTTGTGCTAAAAATATATATAACACCGAAACAGAATTTACTACTTCACCTTTTTTTATATGTTCAATTTAAACATATTACTAACTTTCATCATGTTATGCTAACATCAACACTATCTGTTTCCAACTTTTCCCATCACCCTTAACAGAAACTCAGTGCATCTTAAGCAATGACTCCTCCTACCTCCTCTCCCTTGCCTTTGGTAACCACTCATAAATTTCTGTCTCTATACCTTTGCCTATTCTAGATATTTGAGATAAGTGAGAGTATACAATTTTTATCCTTTTGTAGATTGACTTATTTCCTGTAGTATAATGTTAGAAAAATTCATACGTTATAGCATATATCAAGACTGTTTCTCTTTATGACTGAGTAGTAATATTCCATTGTACATATATACCACATTTTGTTTATTTGTTTATCTGATGATGAACATCTAGGTTTTTTCTACCTTTTGGCTATTGTAAATTATACTGCAATGAACATTTTTCCTCTTTGTTTTTTAATTGACATTTCTTCTCCACTGAGAAGGCAAGAGGAGATTCACATTCATAAATCCCTCCTGATAAAAATAAACTTTTATGTCTAGTTGTCTAGCAGCAAAGTGAAAAAGAAATGCAGAGGTAATTTTTGCTGCTATATAGGCAGAAAATAACTAAATTATTATTATATTTTTTACTGTTGATTTGCAAAGAACCTCTCACTGACTATTTAAAATGTTTGGTCCATTTGAAAACAGTGCTGTTGATGCTATGACTTTGGAAAGAATAGCACAATAGACTTCGAAATATGAAAAACTGAGATTTTTGAAATCAATATTGAAAGTCAGGGAATTATGAGTAGTGGTGCCAGTGAATAGTATGTAAAATATGTACAAATTTTGTCAACACATCTCTACAATTCAACCACTTTAAAAAAACTTTCTTTTTTTTTTAAGGACAGATAGTGTTGTTGTTTTTATGTGCTGTCAAGTCTGACCAGACTCACAGCAACCCCTCCTTGGGTTTCCCAGGCAGTATCACTACAGAGGTAGATTGCCCAACCTTCCTTCTGAGGAGTGGCTGGTGGGTTTGAACCTCCAGCCTTCTGGTTAGCAGTCAAGTACCTTAGGCACTATGCTACCAGAGATGCTAGAGGGGGAAAAAACACAACAGGATGCGATATATTATACAGACTATATTGTACTAGAAGTCCCTGAGTGGTATGAAGAGTTAACATGCTTAACTGCTAATCAAAATGTTGGAGATTTCATGTCCATTCAGAGTTTTCTCAGAAGAAAGGCCTACTGATCTACTTCTAGAAAAATCAGTCATTAAAAACTCCATGGAGCACAGTTTTACTCTTACACACATGGGGTAGTCATGAGTCTGAATTGACTTGACAACAATTGGTTTTTTGGTAGTAAGAAGGATTAGGAGGAAGGTAAAACAAATACTAATAGAATTGCTTATTTGTATAGGAAAAAAAAAAAACTTGAATAATTAACTTGGTCATAAAGGGTAAGGCCTTACTTAGATGGAAGACAACAAAACAGGTAAATTAAATTTTATAAAAAGTGACAAGAGTTTTTGGACTTTCCCTGGAGAGTGGAGAGATTGGGTTTTGAGGTTTGGTGATAAGAAGACTAAGAGAAAGATGGAAGAGAAAGGTCTCCATGATGACATGACAAATGACAGAGTGACAGAAGTCCCTGTGTCAATAGTGAGGTAGACTAGTTGTTGCCTTTTCAGTGCTCTGCTGAGTCTTTCTCTTTTGCTTCAGACTTTAAAGTCAGCTATACTCAGTAGCCTTTTGTAAGAGATGTTTGGGCACTGAAGGAAGGCAGATGGTCTCCAGCATATGGTCTGAAGCATAATGGAAACAGAGCAATAGTTAAAAGGGGCAAATGGAGTGCATGGTCAATAATTCAGCAGGAACAAAATATTAGATCTAGAAGGGTCATGAGAAAGAAAGCAACTCAGGAATCCTTGCTATTTGAGGATAACAAATAAAACGGTGGATATGAAATGTGTATTTTCAAAGAATGATGTCAAAAGCATAGAGGATATTAGTGTATACAAACAGCAAGTACGAGGCTTGTATATGTAAAAATTATGTGTAAAAATAATACACCAAGATATTAGAGGGTGGAACTATAGATGTCTTTTCTCGTTTCTAATTATTCAGTGGTTATTTAAGAATCGTCAGGCCATAGGATGTTCTTACCTTCCTCTCGGCAAGTCTGCATCATCCTTTTTCCATCTTACAGTTGGTTGAGGATCTCCCTGGACCTGACATCGAAATTCCACAGCTTCTTCCTCCAGCACCACCTGGTTTATTGGCCTTCTGAGAAATGTTGGTCGTTCTTGAGAAAAAGGAAAAAGAAAAACTGTAGAATGAATTGTTGCACATGCTTTAAGTAACTTAAAGAATTAATAGTGGCTTGTTTTTGCTACATAGTTTCCTAACTCTGCATTTGTACTGTGTTCTATAACGCCTTATGATTCCAATAAAATTGAATGGAATGAGATATTTTGGAAAAGAAGAATAACTATGGTTTGTATATAAGACCATACAACTCTGATTCTTTTGTGAATTCTTGAGCAAATTATGTGGACTTTACAAAGAAATCAAAACACTAAATTGTACAGAAACAAGGAAAGAGATTTCAAAAAAATATTATTTCAATCTATTATAATGGCTTAGTGTGAGAGAACCAGAAGTTGAAATTCATGGAAAATATCAAAAACGAAACAAATATTAATTCCATCAAGAATGCTAAAGAAAGACACAAGTGTTCTCAAACTTAAGTGTTATGTAAATTTTTCTGGTTAAGCTATCATTTGACAAGGACCCACTTCTCCCATGAATGTTTTCAGGTCATGGATGGAAAACCCATCTATCAGGATTTTTGTTTTTTTGTTTGTTTTCCCTTAAGTACAGAAAGATTATTATTATTAATTATAAAAAATTACTTTTATACATAATTTTCTGAGGCCAACTCTTACCTAATTTCTTCAAATATTGGTCCATTTTTACTTTTCTTAACTTTTATGTTTCTCTACACTATTCTGTTATGGGGTTTGTCTCTCTCTCTCTTTTTTAAAAAAAAACGCATTTTATTGAAATATAATTTATGTACAGTGAAATAGACAAAACTAAAGTGACATGTGTCAATGCTTTATTATTATTATTTTTTTTTTTTTGCAGTGTTCCTTCCCCTCCCCTCCCCTCCCTGGCAACCAACAAAGTTTACAATCATATATAAACCTTTCCTTGACGCTCTACAACAATGAGCTAATACTATATTTGTCCTTCTGTGACTGACTTATTTCACTCAGCATAATGTCCTCCAAGTTCATCCATATTATGCAGTGTTTGTAAACTCTACATCATTCTTTAGTGCTGCATAGCATTCCAGTATGTGTATGTACTGTAGTTTGTTCATCCACTCTTCCACTGATGGGCACGTAGGTCGTTTCCTTCTTTTTTATATTGTGAGTAGTGTTGTGATGAACATGAGTGTGCATGTATCTGTTCCTATCCTGGCGCTCACCTCTCTAGCATATATACCTAGTAATGGGATTGCTGGGTCAAATGGTATCTCCCAATTCCAAATTTCTAAGGAATCACCATATTGCTTTCCACAGTGGTTTTGTCACTTCACAGTCACACAAACAGTGTATGAGAGTCCCAATCTCTCCACATCCCCACCAGCATTTATTATTTTCTGTCTCATTAAACCTTGCTATCAGTGCTGGGGTGAAACAGTATATCTCATTGTTGTTTTGATTTACATCTCCTGATGACCAATGATTGTGAGCATCTTTTCATGTATTAGCTGACCACCTGAATGTCCTCCTTGGTGAAGTGTCTATTCATGTCTTCTGCCCATTTCTCAATTGTATTGTTAATTCCTTTGGTGCCGAGGCATTAGAGTTTTCCATCACTTGCCAGATATGTAATTATCAGCAAATATGATTTGTTGCTGTCACTTTTGTCATGTGCTTTTTCATTGTGTCGATTTCTTTGTTCCATATAATTTCCTATGCTGAGCTTGTTTTGTTTATAAATCATGTTGTTACTTCCTTCATTGCTATTGCTTTAGTATTTGCTGAATATTTATGCTGGTCCTCTTTTTTATTTTGATGTGAAGGTTTATCAGTTTTCTTTGAGGTTACCCTTTGATTTATAGCTTTCTTCCCAAGTTTGGAACAGTCCAATCTATCTTGTAGTTGTCTTGACTTCCCTACCATCTAGAAGTTCTGTAATGACACAGATTTTTTTCCCTCTTTTTGGTTTGTAATCATCCTCGTTTGTCAGTTGGTGTGTCTGTTTAGAATCTTGTAGGCTTATTTACTTTGGATACTTCCATAGCTAGGTTGGTTTCTGGGTTATATCATCATGTGTGTTAATGGTCATTTGTTGTAGACTGTTGTTGCTTCTATGTCCAAAGGGCTCCCTTTAGCATTTCTTGTAAGGTTGGTCTGGTTTTAACAAATTCTTGTAATTTCTACTTATCAGGAAATGTCCTAATTTCACCATCATATTTGAGGGACAGTTTTGCTGGGTACTTAATTCTTGGTTGGAAATTTTTCTCTTTTCAGCGTTTTATATATACCATCCCACTGTCTTCTTGCCTGCATGGTTTTTGTTGAGAAATCCGAGCTTAGTCTTATTGGTAACTTTTTGTTTTTCCCATGCTGCCCTATGATTCTTTCTTTGTCTTTGGTTTTGTTGAGTTTGATGATGATATGTCTTTGTGTTTTTCTTTTGAGGTCTATCCTGTTTCATTGGGTTCATTGGACTTCCTGAATGGATATATTTTTATCTTTCATCATGTCAGGGAAGTTCTCCTCCAACAAATCTTGGACAATTTTCTCAGTGGTTTTATTATTCTCTTCCTGTTCTGGAATTTGAATGACACGTAGGTTATTCCTTTTGATGGTATCCCACATGAACCTTAGGCTTTCTTCATTATGTTTTGATCTTTTTTCTGATTGATCCCTTTCCAGAAAAGTATTCAGGTATTTGTCTTCAATCTCATTAATTCTGTCTTTCATTGCATCAATTCTACTCCTTTGCCCTTTCAATGTGTTATCTATTTCTGACAATTTAGTATTAATCTTCTGGATTTCTATCTGTAGATTTAGAATCATTTCTAATTTTTCATTTATTTCGTCATTTTGTTCTTGTATTTTCTTCCAAAATTCTTCTAAGGTTTTGTCTGCGTTTTCCTTGGTCTGTCTCTCAATCCTTTGAAAATACCTAAATATAATTCTTTTGAATTGCTTATCAGAGAGTTCCAATCCTGCGTCTTCCTCAGGGTTGTGTTTTGGGTCTATATCCTGGTCCCTTGTTTCTCCTGCTTTATCTTGCTTCTTTGTGTGGACTGTGATGCTCTGTTGTCTCCAAGGCATTGTGACATTTTTGTGTTTATATTTAATTGGTGATTATATGTTGGAGTGACTTGCCACAATTTTTGTTTTCTTTGTATGTTATCTATACAGGTAAGGTACTATGTTGTGCTCCTCTATTCACTAGTTGACAGCACTTATATACTCACCACCTGTCTCCTTTCCTTTGTCAGCCTCTTTTATGTCCTTGCCAACTCTGGAAGTCAGAGCCTGTTCTTAGTTCCCTGGAATCCGAATGAAATGCTACCACTTTGAAATCCAAAATGGTTGCCACTTGTAAACATTCCAAATGGCTGCACCGTCAGTCACTTTAAATATCCAAAATGGCTGCCACATGTAAACAATCAAAACGGCTGTGCCCTTTGGACAGCAGGAAGTCCACAGCTTAGGTTGTCTCCTTCCTTGTTGTTTCCCTTCTTAGTCATAGGCCACCAGAGCAGTTGTCCCTGAAGCCCTTGGTGACTGGGACTGATCTTTAGCTCAATTCTCAGGTCCCAACATCACTTGGAAATATTCAGGCTGTTGGTCTCGTCAGAGTAGCTACCAGTCTGCAGCTCCAATCATCTCTGTACTCATTGTTTTTGTTCAGGTTTTTCCACTAGTTGGCACCTAATCCACTTCTGTATAGTTCCTTTCAAAGCTCAGAGTTCCAGGATTATCTTCTGTATCTCTGTTAATTGGTTTTTCTTTTCTTTGTTGAAGAGGGTCTGCGTTGCTTGTCTGCCTATTCCTCCATCTTACCAGAAGTCTTCGTCTCTTTTGTTGTTGTTATTGTTGTTGTTGTTGTTGATCATTACTGTAGTCAAGTATTTCTCTACAAAAGCAAGGGGAAATTAAATTCCTGTCCATAAAAATCTACCATTTAAGAAAAATAAAAAAAAGCTAGTTTTACGTATATTTAAACATTTCAATTCCTTTTTCAGTACAATTATGGAACATAGACCAAGAGGCAGTCATTCAAATAGAACAAAGGGATATTTCCTGGTTTAAAATAAAAAAAAACATACACATCAGGGTTGTATCCTTTTCCTATATTTATTCAATCTATATGATGAGCAAATAATCTGACAAGATGGACTGCATGAAGAGGAATGCAGTATCAGGATTGGAGGAAGACTCATTAACAACCCGCAATATGCACGTGACACAACTTTGCTTGCTGAAAGTGAAGATGACTTGAAGCACTTATTGATGAAAGTCAAAGACTATATTCTTCAGTATGGATTCCACCTCAACTTAAGCAAAAATCCTCACAACTTGACCAATAAGTAACATCATGATAAATGGAAAAAAGATTGAAGTTGCAGAGATTTTATTTTACTTGTATCCACAATTAATGCAACAGTCAAGAAACCAAATGCTGTATGTCATTGGGCAAATGTGCTGCAAGCATTTCTTTAAAGTGTTAAAATGCAAAGATGACATTTTGACGACTAAAGTGTGTATTTTCAATAGCCTCATATACATGTGAAGGCTGGACAAGGAGTAAAGGAGACTGAAGAAGAATTTATGCCTTTGAATTGTGGTGTTGAATATTGAATATACCCTGTGCTGCCAAAAGAACAAATGTATCGATATGTCTTGGAAGAAATATATCCAGAATGTTCCTTAGAAATGAAGATGGTAGTTTGGACATGTTTTCAGGAAAGAACAGTCCCTGGAGAAGGACATCATGCTTCATAAAGTACAGGGTCAGCAAAAAAAAAGGAAGACTCATTGATGGGTTGGCATAGTGGCTGCAACAAAGGGGTCAAACACAGTAATGATTGTGAGGATGGCACAAGATCAGGCAATGTTTCATTCTGTTGTACTTATCATTATGAGTTGGAACGAACTCGATGGCATCAAAAAACAACAAAAAATAATTCAATTTCTTATCTTGTTTCTTCCCATTTTGATAACAGTCTGGCACTAGAAAAGTTACCATTTTAAATTAATATTAGCTCAAGTCTCCATATCGTGTGGATTTGAATTGTGTCCTCCTGAAATATGTGTTATGAATCCTAATCTTTATGCCTGTGGTTGTAATGTCATTTGGGAATGGTTGTCTTTGTTATGCTAGTATGACAGGATTGGTGTAGTGTGTGTCTTGAGCCAATCTCTTCTGAGATATAAAAGAGATTAAACAAGCAAGCAAGTAAGCAGATATGGGCAAAGAGAGACATAAAGCCACATGAACATTCCATAGGAGTAGAAACTAAAACAGAAAAGGACTTCCTCCAGAGGCAACAGGAGGAGAAAGTCTTTCTCTTGGACACCCTGAATTCAGACTTCTAGTCTCCTGAACTCTGAGAAAATAAACCTTTGCTTGTTAAAGCCATCTGCATGTGGTATTTCTCTTATAGCAGCACTAGATAACTAAGGGAGAATTTGGTACCTAGAGTGGGGTGCTGCTCTAATAGATACTTAAAATGTGGAAGTGGCTTTGGAATTAGGAATGGGTAGAAGATGGAAGAATTTTAAGGTACCTAATAGTAAAAGCCTAGACTGCCTTGAAGAGACTGTTTGTAGAATGATGGAAGTCAAAGGTAATTTTTGTGTGTAGTCAGAAAGTAGTGAGGAGAATTATAGAGCATGTCTCTATTGTCTTAGAGAATACATACATATATAGCACCAAACAGAATGTTTCTAGAAATGTGAATATTAAATGTGCTTCTGGTCAAGCTTTAAAAGAAAATGATGAACATGTGATGGGACAATGGAAGAATGGCGATGCTTTTAATATAGTGGCAAAGAACTTGTCTGAAGTACATTCAATGTTTGGTGGAAGGTAGAACTTTTAAGGGATGAACATGGCTATCTGGCTGAGCCTATTTCTAAGCAAGTTGTTAAAAGGGCCATGTGGTTTCTCCTTGGCACTATTAAGATGTGAGAGGAAAGAGATAGACTTAAAAAATAAACTTCTCAAAACAAAGATTTGGAAAATTCTGTTGCACAAACTATGAACTCATGTCCTAGAATGTTCACTAACTATACAGTTATACAATCTTTTGTTAAAGAGATTAATCCTATAACTGATAGATCTAACCAACTGCCATAGCAGAGAATCTATCAGCTTAGACTAAAGGGTACAGGAAAAGAATGAAAGGAGAGAAAGTTGTTGGCTTCTTGCAGTTCTATAGTCAGGAAACAGGACAAAGGAGCTACATCTGTTGTTGTCCAAGAAAAGAGCCATCCTTGGAGAAGCTGGGAGATTAGTAGAAATGTTGGAAGGAGCACAGGAAGCAGAGATACCTGCTGCTCAGAAAGGGGACCACAGCCTCAGGTGTCTCAAGTGGTGAGGCCACAATCTCTGGGGTAGAGCCATGACCTCCTCAGTTTCAAAGAGTCAGATCTTCACCAATTTAGTTCCAGAGTGTGGGGCTGCCATTAAGGTGTGCCTAGGGGCATGGTATTGCCACCCAAAACTGAGGAGATGGGGCTGCCATATCCAAGGGATAGAAGAATGAGCCCTTCCAGGGCCAAGGGGATGGGGAGGGGGGTTCTCAATCAGATATAATAGGAGAATGAAACCACCCAAAGCTGTGAGAACAGACTTGACATCCCTGTGGGCCAAGAAGGTGAAGCTGAAAGCCCAGGGCTGAGGGGCCTCCACCCAGAAACCAGAGAGTGTGGCCAATACCCACAGTCTGGAGGGCAGCACCATTGTCCAGATGGTCTCAAAGAACAGAGAATTATTTTCAAGCCTTGAGAGCTAATGTAAATTATTGTGCTGGGCTTTGGATTTGCTTGGTGTCTGATATCCCTTCTTTCTCTCCAATTCCTCAGAGTGTAAAACCTTGGAAAAATAAGGTTGCTTCTAAAGAACACCAGATTTTAGGTGGCCAGGATCAATAAGCAGCTTAATGCACCTCCAGACAAGAGAACATGTTTGCATGTTGGATGGAATGTTATCCTTGTGGACTTTTGACAGTATGTGCCAAAAAAAAAAAAGCTATTTTAGTGCTGGTATAGTTGATACTGAGCTCTTGTTTCTGGCATGAAGCAGGCAATAGGATCAGTAGCTCCTTATGAGTGTTCCTAATGTTAACAGTAAAAACAAGCCATTGGCATAAGGATCCAACTGACTTATTCTGGCCTATCACATGATGATGGGTTATCCAATTCATTTAAAAGCTGCATTAACCCAATATTAACTAGAGCCAAGCCATAGTTTATATCACTTGAGATTGAAAAGTGATCTGTGAGAAGGAGACCCCTTGCCTATACCCTAGCATACAGATGAACAAGCTGAGAGAAATCATTCTCTCATCCACAATTCAGTCAGCACATGTTATTACAGCCTCTTTCCTATGCCAGACTTTGAGCTTGTGTCTGGGGAATAGCCAGTAGTGTGGTTTCATCATAAAAGTGGTGGTAGTTGAAGCTAGTCAGATGCTGAGTGGCCTTGTATGCCATGCCAAAGAATTTGAGGTCTGCCTTGAAGGTGGAGAGATGTTGAAGGATTTTTAAAAAGAAAGGAACATTTATAATAATGTAAGAAAAAGACTGTTTGGGCAGATCTATGAAAAATGATACAGTTAGAAGATAAACTTGAAGTAGTGAATTAGGTCCAAGAATTATTATAATAAATTATGTCAGTTTAAACTGATATAGTAGGTCTGAGGATATGGAAGAGATGGCAGACTAAAAGAGGTGATCTATCAGTTGTGGTAGGTGAAAAAGAAACATTCATAAAATCCCCAAATTTCTAGTTTAGAAACTTGGAACAGATTGGCAGAAAATTTGTAGATGTAGTATGTGTGTGTGTGTGTATGAGGAGTCTTTCATCATAGAGATGTAGGCATAAGAAAAATGAGCCCTATGCTTAAACCATCATTAGTCAGGTTTTTGTCACTTATAGTCATTCCAAATTAAGAAGATCAGGAGCGTACTTTTATAATAGAAGGAAATAGAAAATAAATATGGTCATCTGTGTAGATGTAGAAAATGGCCTGGGATTAAAGAATCTAAATAAAGAAGGAATCAAAAGAAACTTCTTAAGCATGATAAAGATATTTTGTATGAAATTAAATGCAGAAATTATATTAAAATATAAGACGTGAAACACATGCCCATTAAAGCAAGGAATAAGACGAATACAGTAACATTAGAAATCAAAAAGAAAAAAAAGGAAATGTGAGTACAAGAGAACAACTGAAATAACTATAACTTTCTGACAATGTGCTTGTATTAGTATTAAAAAGAAGAAAGATAAAATAATTGAATAAAATGTATTTTTTAAATGACTAGATAAAGAATTATGAGAGAAGACTGGGCAATCTACTTCTGTAAAGATTTACCACCTCAGAAACCCAAAGGGGGTCGCTTTGAGTCAGAATTGACTCGATGGCAGTGAGTTTGGTTTGTTTTATTAGATAAAGAATAAAGACTTGAAGAACAATACAACTGGTAATTAATGAGAAAATATAAGAAGCACATAGGATGACTGGAACACAACTGATAATATTGGAAAATAGAGGCTTTGGGGATCAGTTGTGGCAAAATATTACACTGAAAAGCTGTTAAGTCATTAGAATGTTAAAACTATCTCTCTGATAAGGACAGTTTTCATGGTGTGCTGCTGAGTACAAAATAAAAATTGTATAACACTATGTGAGACTAATGAGTCCTGGTGGGTCAGTGGTTAAGAGCTCAGTTGTCAAACAAAAGGTTGGAAATTCCAACTCACCAGTAGCTTCATGGCAGAAAGACGTGGCAGTCTGCTCCTGAAAAGATTATAGCCCAGGAAACTTGTGGAGGCAGTTCTACTCTATCCTATAGGGTCATTATGATGCTGTGAGTAAGAATTGATTTGATGACAATGGGATGTGAGACTAGTTCCATTAAAACACACACACACATACGTACATATATATATCTATATATATTTATATATAGATATAAACATACATATATATATATATATATATATTAACATACATATATCCATAAACATACACACAACCAAAAACCAAATGAATTCCCATTGAGTCAGTTCTGACTAATAGCAACAATATAGGCTAAAGTAGAACAGCTCCAGAGGATTCCCAAGGTTGCAGAAACAAACTCCCACATCTTTCTCCCACAGAACACCTGTCGAATTTGAAATGTAGACTTTAAGTTAGCAGCTCAGCACTTCACTACTGCACCACCACGGCTCCTTACAAACATATGCACACATACCTGGATATGTTTTCAGGTAAAAGTTTTGTAAGTATTCCTTAACAAGCTATGAGCCACATTATCCTAAAATATAAGTGCAATTAATTTGAAGGGCAAACTTTAGATAAGTTCCAAAAGTAAAGTTGCTTCTTCCTCAAGGGGATACCATCAGGATCCTTAACAATTTTTTTTTTTTTTTTTTTTGGTTATCATACATGTTCTAAGCCTCACTGTTTTACAGGGAGAAATGTGGAAGTACCTGATCTATACTTTCAAGAAGCAAGATGTAGGATCTCCTGCTGCTGTTCTGATGAACTCAGCAGGGATGGAGAACTTTGCAATGAACTATCTCCACTCCATTCTGCCCTCAAGCAGAGTCCAGTTGCTTAGCAACTAGAAAACCACAAGAGGGTGTGTGGTCTAGAAATTTTGGCAGTTTGTCATTGGCTCATGGAATACAATGTCATTGAGTAGATGTGTGTGTATGGTGTTGTTTGCTTTCGAGTCAGACTTGACTCATAGCGACCACTCCTTGGGTTTCCCAGGCAGTATCACTACGGAAGTAGATTGCCCCATCTTCTTTAGAACAAAATAGGCGGTTCAAAGAATAACTGATGAAAGTCACATGCATATATTTGACACATGAAAATGGGTTCTCTACCTGACTTTCTTAGGTCTGTCTGCAACAAAATAACTTTAGAATTCAATGATACACAGGAGTGTGGTCACAACTTACAAACTATTACTCTCAAAATTTTCATTTTTCTAAATTATATTTTCCTTATTCTAATTGCTTTGTGCCAATGACACTGAATTCACCTTCTACTTTACAATTTTTTAAGTTCCTACAAAAACAATGCGCTTAAAACTAAGTCTTTCTAACACTTATTTAAATGGAATTTAAATTTTATGTAAGAATTATTTCCTAGTTTCCTTAACCAGACTTTATCTCTAGAAAATCTGAGAACTGGTTAAATATTAAAGATTAAAGAAGTTACAGAAGTCACGCATATATTTCAAATGCTTTGCATCTGCAACAATCAGCTTTATCATAAGCCCAACAGAAAGCCAAGGCCCTTTCAGGCACAAACTACAAAAAATTATATGGAAATATCTTGATTACGCTATTTTGTGTCAAAACTTTAAAGTTAGAAAGATTAGAAAGTAAGTTGATTAGAGAACTACTGATGACACTGAATACTGCTTAATACCCTGTTGAGTTTGGACCCCTTGAAGCTCAACTAAGTTAAAATAAATACATACAAAAAATCTTGATCTATTGAATAACAATGAAATTTAATTTTAAGGCATGTCCAACTAAGGTCACTGATTTGTCCATATTATCACCCTCTGTCAGAATTCCGACTGAAAACAAGAGGGGAAACTTGAGTGTTGTTTGCTGCCTGCTTATCAGTTAGATTAAAGTTCCTTTGAATGGCTCGATCTCTAATTATATAATCATGGAGTGAACAGAGGCAATGTCTTTGCCAATGCAATTAATTTGTGTGTGTGTGTCTGTGAGATTAACTGGATTTGAATCACCTGCATAGCTTGCTTACAAGGTTAATCTCTCTTGAGACACTAGTGTTGTTTTCCAATGTGGTACTCTGTAAAGTACAGCTCTCAAGCAGTCAGGTCAATTTAGTTCCAAATTAGCATTTGGAAAATCCAACTTTATATGATGCTGCAATAAAATCAAATGCCAAGTCTCATAAAATTAAACATTGTAGTTACATCATAATATCCAAAAAGCAAAAATATTCAAATTAACACAATATATCATAAATCTAAAATGTGATTGCATAATATATCTGAAATTTCTTATTTCCATGCTACAATGGAGGAAATTAAGTACCCAATGAATAAATTTCTCTTTTAAACTTCATGCAATGACTCAAAATGGCTATAAAATTGCTAATGGATGTGCCATGACAGCTATTGGCAGGATAACCTTAACAACTTAAAAGTAAACTTTGCTTGACATTAGAAGTTATGTTATTGCAATAATTACATAGGTAGAGTCTTTTAAGTCCTGTAAGACCAAAGGGTATGCAATTAAAGGACATTAGAGTTAACCACTACTTGTAAACCTTCTGTTGACTTCAGCTGGCCCTGAAGGACCTGTCATTCTGTAGTTCTTACTAAATTGGGAAGTTAGATAGCTAGCCCTAGTAGGTCTCCTTCCATTTAAATAGCCAAGTATGAAGGAGGGGAGTATAGCAGCCATTAAATATGAATTATTGCACTTCAGTGCCCCTCCAAAATTCAGACCATCTGAATGTTACTAAATACTGATTACTAAATACTAAGTGCACTAGTAATTTATTTTCTTGCCAAGAATTTTCCTGTCTGAGAAAAAGCATCTTGTGAAAGAATGAAATAAATAAAGGTTTTTGTTTTGTTTTTAAATGTTGTTCTCACCATATTTTAGTGACAAGTTTCATGTTATTGCTAGTTACATAATAGGACAGTCTCCCAGAGAGCAAGGGTACTGTTTATCAAGCTCAGCACTTTATTCAAGCACTTAGGACATGGCTGTAGTAGGTGCTCAATAAATTTTGCTGATTGAATGAATAGATAAGAGAAATTATATATATATATATATATATATATATACACACACATAGATATGTATATATGTGTGTGTGTATATATATATAATTTTGCAGGTAAATATTACTTAAAAGAACTGTATTTATCCCAATAATCATTTTGATTTTACTAGTATCTTATTTTTTGAATAGCACTATCTTCTCTTAAAGGAGCTCTAGTAGTGTAGTGGTTAAGGTATTTGGCTGCTAACCAATAGGTTGGTGGTTTGAACCCACCAGCTGATCCCACAGAAGAAAAAGGAGGCAGTCTGCTTCTGTAAAGATTTACAGCCTTATAAACCCGGTGGGGGTTGCTATGAGTCAGAATTGACCTAAAGGCAGTGAGTTTGGTTTTTGTTTGGTCTTCTCTTAAATGAAGCCCATAAATAAACAATAAGATGTTTCTTAAAGTTGAGTTCTGAATGATCTTCTCTAATAGCTTTATATCTGAGTATCTCATCTATAATCAGGCCATCAAATATTACCATTCAGTGACTAAAAAGAGGTATCACCAGTCTTAATCTCTGTCCTTATCCCCAATAAAGTGGCCAGTTCCTAGTCTGATCATCATACAGTTAAAGCCATAAACTGACATAGTTGCCAATAGTCTTTTTGATTAACCACAATTAAATGTGAATGAAGAAAAAAAGATCACTTGCCATTTGAAGAAACCCTCCAGATTTTAAAAATACAAGTTACAATTTTAAAAGTAACATAACTTCTGAACAATTACCAAAGATCAAAATGCTTGAAGAGCAGAGAAAACCATTTTTTCCTTCAATAGGTCTCAGAAAGAAGATGGCTAGTGTATTGGAAAATACCTTTTATTTCATGATTTTTCTTGTCATCTATAAGTGAGTTATACGTCTCAAACATCATCAGTTATTTTTTCTGTATAAGGTATCTTAAAGAAAAGACTGAGTTTTAACGGATATTTAACAATACCATGTAACTAAGCATGGTTAAGAGTGCATAGATTTTTAAGAATGAAATAGCTGCTACATACAAATAAAATGATTGAAGGGTGCCTTATAAATACCAGTGTTACTTTTATAAAGATTAGGTCAGAAATAACCATATCTAATAGGTGAATACAAAGTGGTTCATTAGATAACATGTACTGAAGCAATAGTGC
This sequence comes from Orycteropus afer afer, assembly GCF_000298275.1. Taxonomy (NCBI): domain Eukaryota; kingdom Metazoa; phylum Chordata; class Mammalia; order Tubulidentata; family Orycteropodidae; genus Orycteropus; species Orycteropus afer. Next base: position 12,214,289 of record NW_006921609.1, on the reverse strand, counting down.
CAAAATAAAATAAGGTGGGCTTCATTACATGCACGATCTAACTTATTTTCACATTCTCTAACAAATGGAGAGTCAAGATAAGAAGTTTCCCTTCACATTGAATATTTGTTAATACTTTGATTCAGACCATCAATACTCTTTTTT
>NW_006921609.1:12207165-12210175 GCF_000298275.1 Orycteropus afer afer | reverse complement strand
CTTGCTACTTTGGGCATCCCTGAGTTGTCTCTCCTCACCTGTAACCCTGGGGCTGTCTCTCCTCACCTGTAACCCTGTTTCTGTGTTACTTCTGGGTTTATATTTTGTTTCCTCATCACTCATGGAGTTTTGTTTTTTCCTTCAAATTAACATTGTACTTATAACCTCTCAGCTCAGTTCTGATTAGTTTATACCAGTAGATAAATGCTTTTTAACTTTTTAAATCAATTTTCCCAGAGGAACTGCTCTAAACAAATTCAATCTCTTGGTTTCCAACTATTTTCAAAATAATTAAGAGGTTCCCTTGGAAATCTTCACTCTTTCAATGATCTCCCATAGTTCTTTTTGGGAGCTCTGGTAGCATAGTGCTTAAGGCACTTGACTGTTAACCAGAAGGCTGGCAGTTCAAACCCACCAGCCACTCCTTAGAAGGAAGATGGGGCAATCTACTTCTGCAGTGATACTGCCTCGGAAATACAAGGAGGGGTCGCTATGAGTCGGGTCCGACTCAACAGCGCATAACAACAACAACAAGATGGTTCTTTTCATATCTTTAGGAAACACTGGGTAAATGCTTTGGAAAACAGTCACAATAATGATAAGTTTAATTACTTGGGTAATGACATTAAACCCTTTCAATTTCCTTCTGAAGACAATATATACTACTATAATAAACCATTTTCCTATTCCAAAGCTTGGGGTAGCTACAGAAAAATAGAGATAAGTGTTTCTTTAAACAGGATAGTTGTACTTGTGGGCTTCCAATAGTAATGTTCAGTGACCACTAATTTCATATGCTACCAGGCAAAACTGTATTTTATTCATTATGGAGTGAAGCACATTTTGAAACTCTTGTATATGACTGCATGAAACTTAAGGGCAAACTGATATTTGTCTGAGCTCTGCAGGATAAAAATTTACATGCATTCTTTGAAAAAAATTATTTTTGCTATTCAATTGGTTTAACAAATTACAGGATTTCTCCTGGCTTTGTCATTTGGAACTTCAAGCTGCTTAGTATCCACAGGGAGAATTATCAGAGATTATGCAGTACTCAGAGTGATTGAAAAGAGAGGACTGCACTCTGGTACATATTCATAAAGCACAATCTTAACTCATTGAATGCAATGGAAATCATAACACAGCTCTTTTTCCATCTTGGCAATCCTATTATGAGATGGGATAGCATATCCCAAAATGCAGAAGAGATATCTTCAGGGACTTACATGAGGGTTGGATCTACACTTGGGCATGTCCTGAGAAATGACAAGAAAGAGGGATTTATTTCATATAATTCACTGAGACTGAATATTATTTTATGGATGAAGAGACACAATTAGAAAATTACAATGACCTTTTGCATTTAAAAACAACAACAAAAATAAAATAAAATAAAAAATAGTATTACCAATAGTGAAATGCTTTTCCTAAGAGATATGGAGATGTGTTTCTTATATACATAAGAAAGTTATATGTAAAACAAGTGTTTGCTTTTAATATTTAAAATTAAATAAAGAGTAAAAGCAATTTATAATTTAAAAGAGAGTTTTACCAAATACAGTTAGCTCTGCTGGATCGCTGTCTCTTTCTCCCACCATATTGGTGCCAACACAGGTATACATCCCTGCATCACTTTTCCTGGTATTGGAGATCATCAGTTTTCCACCACGAATCTGTTAAAAATCAAAAAAGAAAATGGAAAAGAAATAGGGAAGGAACATTCATTAATAAATAGTTTTGAATATTTATGTACAATATTTCCTTCCCAAAAGCAAATAGCTTCATGTCTAAGACATAAAACTCTCCCACTACTTTTTGTAATTGCATGTGTCCTTTCTTTGAAATTTACACTCAATATACTCTTTCATATTCCCTTGATAGGTGAATACAAAGTCATTCATTAGATAGCATGTACTGAAGCAATAGTGCCAAAATAAAATAAGGTGGGCTTCATTACATGCAGGACCTAACTAATTTTTACATTCTCTAAGAAATGGAGAGTCAAAAAGACAAGAAATTTCCCTTCTCATCAAATATTTGTTACTACTTTGATTCAGACCACCAATACTGTTTTTTTTTTTTTTTTTTTCTGTGTTACTTCTGAGTTTATATTTTCACTAAGGCAGCTTTCTTCTCCCTTTTTGGGTCTTATATCCATTCTTGTGATTGCTCCCACTAAATCTCAATGATCTTTCTTCACAATGAGATTCTATTGGATGAATTGCTATTGGAACATTAGAGCTCTACTTGTGGGTAATATAGGGAGCTCTGATGGCGTAGTGGCTAAGGCATTTTACTGCTAACCAGAAGGCAGATGATTTAAGCCTACCAGCCACTTACCTGAAGGAAAAGTGGGCAATCTACTTCTGTAGAGATATAGCCTCAGAAACCCAAGGAGGGGTCACTATGCATAGGAATTGACTCCACTGCAATGAGGGTTTTTTTTTTTTTGGTAGATAATATAAGGAACTTTGGTGGTGTAGTGCCTAAAGCATTTGATTGCTAGCCCAAAGTTTGGTGGTTCAAACCCACTAGCCACTCCGCAGAAGGAAGACTGGGCAATCTACTTCCGTAAAGATTTACCGCCTCAGAAACCCAAAGTGTGTTGTTATGAGTCAGAATTGACCAGATGGCAGGGAGTATGGTTTTGGTTTTTGGATAATATAATGAAATCCAGCTGACTCAGAGGAAGTCATCAAATATTTAATAACAACCTCTATGGGCTGACAGTGCTGTAGGCACTTGGGATACAGTAATAAAAAAAATATTAAAAATCTCTGTCTTCATGGAGCTTATATTTCAAAGTTTGGTATTATTGTCTTTTGTCTCATCTTAACCATATTTAATAGAGTTTAGTGGAAGAGGGTAGATTGAATACAAACAAACAAAATATATATATATATATATATATATATATATATAGGAGCTCTGGTAGCATAGTGCCTAAGGCACTTGACTGCTAACCAGGAGGCTGGCGGTTCAAACCCACCAGCCACTCCTCAGAAGGAAG
>NW_006921609.1:12197219-12207032 GCF_000298275.1 Orycteropus afer afer | reverse complement strand
TATCTATCTATCTATCTATCTATAGATAGATAGATAGAGATATATATATATAGTGGTGAATAGGATTGATACAAATAATTGCTTTTAAATAGGTATTCCTTAAATATTTCTTAAAAGTATTTATTGACAAAATAAACAAATGTAATGATATTAAAATGTCCATTTGCTAAAGAGGACATTAAAGCTAAATTATGTTTTTAGTATATCATTACTCTTCTTTTCCAGTCTTTTCTGTCTTTATTAGATTCAACAAATATAATTTTACAATAACTGAGTGTTCTCAAGGAGATACCAGACAAGCACATGCCAATTTCCTCTGATATTTTTTTAGTTCCATAGGAAAACAAAACTCATGTAGATTTGATCTCATCAGAGCTATTTCACATTCTGACTTTGTCATGTCATAGAAAGGAATTTTCAACTTTTTTTTTTTTTCATTTAACTTGGGAGAAACAGACTATCAACCCTATCCCAGTTATTTCCAGTGGGGCATATGGTAGATTATAAAATGGCCAGTGGAAGTAATTATTCCTCCCTTTGAAGCTAAGCTTGTTTATGTGACTTATTTTGACCAAAGTAATTAAAGAAAATATTGTAACAGCAGAATGTTGCTCACACATTGAGACTTGCCTTCTCTTGTCACACTCAAGAACTCTGAGACCACCATGGAAAACTAGCATGAACTTGCCTGCAGAAAAATTAGAGTTCATGAGAAGGAAAACTAAGATGTCCAGCAGAGAGTCAGCCAACTGTTAGACATGTTAGTAAAAACAAGTTGCTGTCAAGTGATTCTGACTCCTGGTGACCTCATATGTATCAGGGTAGAACTGTGTTACATGGGGTCACTGGCTGAGTTTTTTGGAAGTAGATCTCCAGGCCTTTCTTCTGAGGCATCTCTGGGTGAACTGGGACATCTAATCTTTTGGTTAATAGCCAAGTGCATATGAACCACCAGAGGGTAAGGTTATCCAAATTCTCCAGATGCAACATATATTAAATCAAGCTGTAGAAGCATGTAAAAGCCTAGCAGAAAGCATTTGAGTTGGTTCATACAAGAACTGCCCAGCTGATCTAGAGAATCATGGTCAGATTCTCTAGGTCAGATTATGAAAAATGGTTTTTATAAGCCATTGTGTTTTTGATTGTTTTGTTATGAAGTGAAAGCTAAATGTTACAAATATTAGCCATGAACCCTTGAACATTGATTCTACTCCATCACAAGGAGTACATTTCTTAAGTTTAGTACCAAAGTACAAACCCCAGGTCCTCTTCAGCAACTTAGAGTCATACAGGTATATGTTGTGATCTCTTATACAGCCCATCTGGTTCTGTGTCATGGAGCTCTGGTGGTATAGTGCCTAAGGCATCTGACTACTAACCAGAAGGTTGGTGGTTCAAACCCACCAACAACTCTATGGAAGGAAGATGGGGCAATCTACTTCTGTAAAGGTTTACCACATTGGAAACGCAATGGGGGTTGCTATCAGTAGGAATTGACTCGATGCAATGAGTTTTTTTGTTTTTTATTTTTTGGTTCTGTGTCTTGTGGTAATCACAATGTACATATAGGAAAATCCCTCATTTATAATATATTTTTGAAGGTACTAGGCTGTCAGACTATACAGCCTTTTAGTTGTAATGGCATGTTTGTTCAGTCAAAAGAGACACTTACATTTAATATATTCACTTTCAAGTATCATTCTGAATGTAAAACATACAATTAAATAACATCAGAAGGTTGTGCCATTTTATACCATTTCAGTGAACTGGTTTTCATTTACAAACTTCACGTACACATTTTGAGTGGATCTTCTGATTGATAAAATAAAAATACTACATGCTATTCCTCTGCCCAACATCTTCATCAGCTTCTGGGTGTTTCATTATGAATCATGATCATCTGATGAACCTGATTACTGATTTCCCTTTAGAAATAGACCATTTTTTCTACATGAGATGAACTATAGAATCAGCCAATTATTTTGGCTTTAGTTTTATTTCATATCTATTAAACTTGTCTTTAATTAATCCATGTATCAAGTATTGTTATAAATATTATTTAATTGAGAAAACAGGAAAAATTGCTTAAAATATTAATCATCTTAATTATTTTCTTTTATAATTTTGAAAAAAGTGGCCAATGGAATGTTCTAGTTAACCTAATTTATGACAATCACTTACACCATAATGCTTATATACTGCATAATCAATAGATGCATTTGGAGATCTTAAAAAGAGCTAAGACATCGATATTGTACTATAAAGATATTTTTACATAATCAGATTGGTGCACATATTAATATAAATAGTAATATTTTTGTCTCTTTGAAGCCTCATCCCCAATTTTATGGTTTTAAATAATATACCCTTTTTCACTTGTTTCAATACTGTATAAATAATATATGCTGATAAGTTTTTGTAATTAACAATCATGCAGTCCTATAATTTTATTAAAATTATAAAAAATAAATAAAATATGTCTATCTTAAGACTAAGGAGCTCTGGTGGTGTACTGGATAAGGCATATGGGTGCTAACCAGAAGGGTCAGCAGTTCAAACTTGCCAGCCAATCCATGCAAGGAAGATGGGGCAATCTACTTCTCTAAAGATTTACAACCTCAGAAACCTAATGAGTGTGGCTATGTATTGGGATTAGGAGCTCTGGTAGCATAGTGCCTAAGGCACATAACTGCTAACCAGAAGACTGGTGGTTCAAACCCACCAATCACTCCTCGGAAGGAAGATGGGGCAATCTACTTCTGTAGTGATACTGCCTTGGAAACTCAAGGAGGGGCCCCTATGAGTAGGGTCTGACTGGACAGCACACAACAACAACAACACAACATGTGTTGGGATTGATTTGATAGCAGTGAGTTTGATTTTTGGTTTGGTATCATAAGACTCAACATTCAATCTTTGTAGACCACTATTTTTATTTGACTCACACTTATTCTTTCTTCCTTATCATCAATTCTAATTTTATCTTTTTTCCAGTAAATAGTGGGTTCAGGGTGTCCCCGGGGAGGCTGGCATTCCAGGATCGCAGGCTCTCCAGCTGCCACAACAACATCTGTGGGGTTTTGCCGGAAGTCATCTCGTAACACTGAAGAAAAATAGAGGAAAAGAAAACTCAGTTAACAATGACTTCAGCTTTCTATTGCAAATAGTAACTTTAAGTCTTATTTGTTCTGATAAAATAAATAAATAAAAGCCAGAATATTTAGTGAATAGAGTCATAACCATATGAAAACATTCTAGATCCTTCCTAAACACTCATCAACTGAGGTATGGCCACATATGTGATGGTGCATCTTTGTTCTGAAATCAAATTTAAAAATTGACAATCAGTCTGAGGAAAATAAGATGAGAAATATTAGGCATATAGTATTGAGATTTTTTAAAAAGCAAGATGCAGAGCTGTTTATGCAGTGTGATTCTCTAAAAGGACAATACATATACTTATACCTATATAAATACAGTAAGGTAAATGTTAAAATTATAATAAAACCCTGAATCACATTGCAAGAATGTTGTCTGTGAGCACGTATGTGTGTCAGTCTGTGAGAGGTGAGGTGAGAACTCTTTGGAAAAGCTCCTTCTCATGACATGAATATGGACAAGAGCCACGCTGCTTTCATTACACTTCATAAGATAGACTTATTGTTCACCCTTGCAACGCACTAGCACCCACATACACAGGGCTACATTTTCATTCTTTCTGCATATCCACCTGCCGAGCGACATCTGGGCAGCGTGACATTCTGAACAGAGATATCCCTTATAGCAGTTTTGCCAGTCTAAATTCCCCCTCCTTTCATTAAGGAGAACAGCAGGTTGGACCTCCCTTGCAACCTCCAAAAATCTGGCATGCCAGGCTCTCCAAATGTCACCTATCTATCTGATTGTGCTTTTTTGCTACTGGCAAGATGAAAAGCCTGGAGAAGTGACTAGGCCCTTATCAGATTGCAGAACACTGGGTTCATTTAGCAAATAAAGGCAATATGTACTTCAGGGTAAGCCTTCAAAAAAGTAGTTGAGAGCAGTTAATTTACCATAAACCCCAAATTATCTCTGCTTTACATATTCTTTGATATTTCAACACTGACAAATTTGGTTTCAAAGTGTACCCAGGGGTACAACACACACAAACAATTACATGTATATGTATGTATATATACATAGGAGCTCTGTTGTTGTTGTTGTTATGTGCCATCAAGTCGGACCCAACTCATAGCGACCCTTCCTTGGGTTTCCGAGGCAGTACCACTATGGAAGCAGATTGCCCCATCTTCCTTCCAAGCAGTGGCTGGTGGGTTTCAACCACCAGGTTTCTGGTTAGCAGTCAAGTGCCTTAGGCACTACACTACCAGAGCTCCTTAGTAGCTCTAGTAGTGCATTAGTTCAGAGTCAGTTGCTAACCAGAAGAAATATTGCCAGGCTCAACATCCCCAGCAGCTCTATGGGAGAAAAGACCTGGCAATCTGCTTCCATAAAGATTTCAGCTAAGAAAACCATATGGGGGCAGTTTTTCTCTATTACATGGGAGCGCTGGTGGACTGCTAACCAGAAGGCTGGTGGTTCAAACCCACCAGCCACTCCTTAGAAGGAAGGTTGGGCAATCTACTTCTGTAGTGATACCGCCTCGGAAACCCAGTGAGGGGTCGCTATGAGTGGGATCCAACTCAAGGGCAGTGTGCTATGAGTAAAAATTCACACACACACACGGCATTGGTAGTTCAGTGGTTGAATCCTTGCTTTCCATGTAGGAGACCTTGGTTCCATTCCCAGCCAATACATCTCATACACAGCCACCATTCTACTATCAGTGGAGGCTTGCATGTTGCTATGATGCCAAACATGTTTCAGTGGAGCTTACAAATTAAGATAGACTAGAAGAAAGGCTAGGAAGAAAGGCCTAGAGATCTACTTCCAAAATTCAGCCAATGAAAACCCCAGAAACACAAGGGTCCTATCTGCAGTTTATCATGGTGATGGCCCAGGACCAGGCAGGCATTTAGTCACCATGAGTTGGGACCAATAGAAGGAAGCTAACAACAATGTGTATGTGTGTATGTGTGTGTGTGTGTAATTGGTCAAGCTGTTTGAAATAAAAATTAGGCAGCTTGTGCTAGCCTCTTATGTAAATCATCTGCTGCAAATGGGGATTAGGTCAAACCAACTGCCTTCTGTGTTCTGTAATGAGACCCACTTCAGCACTCTGCTTCTTTGTTGTGCCAAGTCTCTAGGTTAATTGCCATTCTCCAAATAAATAAAAATCCCTGTCCAGAAAATAGCTCCAGAGAGACAACTGAGTGGCATTCAAAGCTTTTCTTTTCTTGCCTTTTGCAACACATCCTTTAACACGGTTTTTCATTTTAATGAAGTCATGGCCCTTTAGGAGATTAGAGAACCTTGTCTACTATTGAAGGAGCAGTAAGAAAGAACTCAGCACAAATTGTTCACTCTCAGCTTATAAACTGATTAATTTACTCCTTTAGCTGCTAAGGAAATGTGTTCCATTTTAGCACTGTGAACCACACATTTCAGGTCCCCTTGCCTTGTATAACTGGCAAAAAAAAGTGTGATTTATATGCATAGGATTTTCTTCTGAATGGGCTGAGAGAAGTGTGCAGTTAGATGTGACATTCTAGTGATGAGAAGGGGTTAATGCTGTGGTTCCCTCTTGCAGGTAAATTCTTCAGGGACAGCAAGCTGGTGACTCATTTACATTCTAAATACAGAGCAGCTGCCTGTTTATGCAATGTTAAGAAGTGCAAAAATATGGTAACAGGGTGATGAGCACTCCTACAATATCCGGTACTGGCAACAAATGGTGTTTTGGCAGGCCCTCAATCTGTTCTAAAATGGCACATCTGGACAGTTGAAGAGCCTAATCCAGAATTGGTCTCCTAAAAAAATGACATGCCAAAAACTCTCAGCTTAAAATGTACTTAAGACCAGGGCAAATCCTTTAGAAATGCAGTGTTGCTGAATTGCAACAAAACAAATTAAAAGGGAGAAAAAAAAAAAAAAAGCCTTTGACTTGGGGGACATGGGGGACAAAAAGGAGAAAAATATCATAACAAACTGTAAGGCCTGCTACTGTTAAACAATATAACATGTGTTTATGGCATTCATAAAAAAGAAAGAAAGAAAGAAAGAAAATGACTCCAATTTGCAAATGAAGCCAAGAAATCTAACAGCAAGTGTAATTTCAGGCTTTCAGACTATTCACCCTGAGTGTTGGGTGAGATAATGACATAATTGGTACTGTACCCTCTTCAACTTGTAAAACGCCCTTTGGGATTTGTTCAGTACTCAGTGAATTCATTTTTATTTATTGATACTATTCCTTTTACTCCACATCTTTTTGATAGCAAAATGTGATCATGTTCTCTCTCAAAACATCCAAGAAACAAGATTCCACTTTTCATCAGGCTCTAGCACAGCAAATGACAGCAGAGATTATTGTTAGGATACAGTAAAGTAATTTTTCATCTTCTCAAAATGTAAAGAAGGATATGTATGTTCTGATATTTGTTTATATGTTTCTGAGGTTTGTGTATGTATTTATAAACATGAGCAAAGTAAAATGAAATAATATTTATCTGTTTCAATTGATGTGCCAATTAGTAATTTCTGTCTCAGATTTTGTCTTCTTTAGGGAAAGGATGGGAGCTCTGGTGGCTGGATACACCTGGGTTGGATGAAAGAAATCAAAATGGCTGAGTAAGTTTTGGGGAGCTCTGGTGGCATAGTGTTTAAGGCATTTGACTGCTAACCAGAAGGCTGGTGGTTCAAATCCACCAGCCACTCCTCTGAAGAAAGGTTTGGCAATCTACTTCCATAGTGATACTGCCTCAGAAACCCAAGGAGGGGTCTCTATGAGTCAGATCTGACTTGGTGGCAGTGAGTTTGGTTTTTGGTTTGTAAATTTGGAAGAGCAAAGCAAGCCCAAAGTGAGTCTATACTTTTTGTTCTCCTTAATCCTCTATTATAGAACCAACTGAACGATGTATTTCAAGTAAGCCATAGCAAGTAGGTGCAGCAACATATGTATTATTTAAACCTCCAAAGATGTCTTTAAATAGAACGAAAGGAAACAAACTTGATGTACTGGGAAAAAACATACAAACAAACAAAAACTGGTTACAATGAAGAAGCAGTACATTGTACTTCAAAGAAAGAGGGTATAAATAGGTGTGCTTTTTTATATAATACTTGTTTGCAGATCTCAGTGAAGAATACAAGGTTAAATGTAACCTGAAGGAAAGAATAAGACTGGAATATGGCTGGAGAAGAAGCCCTGGTGCCACACTGATTAAGTGCTCAGCTGCTAACTGAAACTTTGGTGGTTCCAACTCAACAGCAGCTGAGATAGAGAAAAGATCTGGCAATACACTTAATGAAAACCTATGGGGCAGTTCTACTTTGTCCTTTCGGGTCACCATGATGCAGAAAAACTCTCCAGAAATGACATTAGTTTAAATGGCTAGAATCCAGATGTTGTTTTCAGTATATAAGGTGAAAGGTACACATGAGAGTGCACCTAACTAGTTCCAAAACAATATAACCTGCATTTCATTTGCACATTTTTCATGTTGACAATGGACTATGATTTGGAAGTTATTCTGAAAGATCAGAAAATTCTTCTTTACTAGTGTGTTAAAAACAAAAAATCATTTTAATTAAATTAAATTATGCGTTGTCCTTTCAGTTGGTTAAGAAACATAAAATAAGAATGACTTGATAGTTCCTGTGGTAGGCTGCTTCTAAAATGGCTACCAACCATCTCTGGCTCCTGGTATTCACTACCTTGTGTAATTCCCTTTCCTAGAGTGTGGGCTGCCTTTGATGAACAGAATATCGCAAAATGATGCCATGTAAATTCTGAGATTAGGTTATAAAAGGTTGGGACTTTGATCTTTTCTCTCTCTCTTTTCCTCTTCTTCTATCTCCCTCTAGGTTCTCTGCATCCCCACCCCCTTCAGGCTCTTCTCATTTGCTTGCTCTGATCAAGTAAAATTTCACCTTGCCCTATGGAGAGGCCCACTTGGCAGAATTCTTAAGGACACTTCTGGCCAATAGCCAGGGAGAAACTGAAATACTCAATCTGACAATCATGCAGGATCTGAATCCTGAAAATTCTCAGTAAAGCCTTCACGTAAGACAATAACCTTAGGAGCTCTGGTAGCATAGTGTCTAAGGCACTTGACTGCTAACCAGAAGGCTGGCGGTTCAAACCCACCAGCCACTCCTCGGAAGGAAGGTTGGGCAATCCTACTTCCGTAGTGATACTGCCTCGGAAACCCAAGGAGGGGTCGCTATGAGTTGGGGCCGACTCAATGGCAAATAACAATAACAACAACAGCAACCACCCCTTGACTGAAGCCTTGGGAAGAACCCTGAAGCAAAGGCTCAAACTGAATCATACCTGGATTCCTGACTGATCTATGTGAGAAAATAAATGTGCATTGTTTTGAGCCACTAAATTTTATGGTAATTTGTTGCACAACAATAGGAAACTAACACAGTGCCATAAAAGACCTCTATAACTAGTTGTGATGTTAGAGCTTAAATCTTTGACTCCTATTTTCTCTCAACTCCATGTTCTTTCATTTAGCAAATCCTGACCCTTCTGTCCTCTAAATCAAAGGTTCATAAGTTGTTATTGCTGTTTTTATTTAGTCAAAAAAGGCAAGGTAAAATTTCCTGACTTTTTACCTTTTTTTTTTAAATTAAAAGAAGTTAGCAATAAAAATTAGGCTACTTATTAATAGATTCCTGAAAGATATATATTTGCTAAAACCACTGTTTTGGTTACCTCTGTGCTACTCTAACAGAAAACACCACAAATGGGATGGTTCAAACAAACAGGGATTTATTCTCTGACAATTTTGGAGGCATGAAGCCTGAGTTCAAAGTGTCAGGCTCTAGGGGCTGAGTGAAAACCCCTCAACCTTGGGCTTCAGCTCTGCCTCCTGCTCCAGGCCCACTGAAGCCAGAAGCTTTTCCTTATTCAGGTAGCTGCTGGCTGCTGAGACTGACAAACCCTAGGTCAACAAGTGAAAAGGCACAGTTCTAATATTGACAAACATGGCAGGCTAATAATTCCAGTCCAGAAAAAGTCCCAAGATCACCAGGGCATGGCAGGCTGCTGAACAATGACCTGGTTACATGCGGAGTTCAAGCATACCAAAAAGCAAGAGAACTTCCTCAAAGTGGCTTCTTATATACTGGAAGCAGACCACATCCTTAAAGCAGCTTATAGCTGCTCTAGTAGATTGCACCATGAAAATTATTGTCAATTTCAACATAGGGAATAACTTCATCCAGCTGCCCAGCCACTCAACCAGGCCCAGCCAAGTTGACAAACAAGCTTAACTACCACAATGGACGTACACTTCTAAGTGAAGTTGTTAGAAAGGTAAAGGCTAAAATTCTTGATATTAAGTATTCATAGGGAGCTATGGTGGTGTAGTGCCTAGGGGATTTGACTGCTAACGAGAGGGCTGGCAGTTCAAACCCACCAGTTACTCTTGGGAGGGAAGATTGGGCAATTTACTTCCGTAGAGATACTGCCAGAGAAACCCAAGGAGGGGTCACTATATATATGATTAGATGAATAAAGATACCACAATAAACTAAATTTATCATGAGAAAGGTGATCTAAGAAGAAATTGTAATTAAAAAGCATCATGTCTCTATATATGTTGTTGTTGTTGTTAAGTGCCGTCGAGTGGTTTCCGACTCATAGTGACCCCATACACAGCAGAACGAAACACTACCCGATCCCGTGCCAGCCCCACAATC
>NW_006921609.1:12191131-12193424 GCF_000298275.1 Orycteropus afer afer | reverse complement strand
GAGACCCGGTCCCTCTCGGGATGGTAGCAAGGGAGCCGTCTGAGCACTAGTGACACTCTATATATAGTATACATTTATAGTAGAGCTTTAAATGGGTCAGGTTTATGATAGCTTCTTGGCCATAGCCAAACACCCTGAGGGTGTGAGTTGTTGAGCCCATGAGCTTGAGGCCATGGTCACAAGGGACATCAAGCTCAGTTGGCATGACATGCAGCAGGGAAATGGTGTGTATGTATTATGCCTGTAGGCAGCCATCTAGGATGCAATGGTTGGTCTCTCATCATCTAGAGCAGAGAGGAGTGAGGGAAATCAGGGAGGCATGGAAACAATTGGTCCAGGGGACTAGTGAACCATGTGAACCTCAGCATGCATGACCCCAGGACTGGAAAACCTAGATGGTGTCTGACTACCACTGTCAGACACTTGGAAGGGGATCAATATAGGAGATCCTGGATGGAGTGGGAGAGAAGTATGGAACAAGACTCAGGGTCATGGAGAAGACCAGGCTTGCTGGTTTGATGGACACTGATTAAGCCTTGAGACATGGCCCATGGTCATCATTTGGGCCTGGAATTGAGCTCATTTCTATGGCTTCTGGCCAAACAATGGACAGTCATGTATGGTGGACATTTGCACCAGGTAGGTACACTTCTTGGAGCAGTTGGCCATGGGAGGCAGAAGGGCAGTGTTTGTGTGGGGAGATGGCTTGGAGTGTGCAGTTTCCTGGGGTGAAAGGACATGGGGGATGGGCAGCCATAGGGAAGGGGTAGGGATTGAGAAGAGAGCTGTTACTTTTTAAGAATTGCAACCAATGTCATGAAACAAGGTGTATGTGAACTGTTGTATGGAGGGTAGATTTGCTCTGGAAGCTTTCATCCATCTCACAACAAAAATAAATAATAAAATGAATTTTTCAAAAAAGCACCATGTCTAGATATTTAGAAAGATGCATGCATTTTAGTCAAGTATGTAGATAAAAACCAAAAACCAAACTCACCACCATCAAGTCAATTCTGACTCATAGCAACCTCTACTGTGCTTCCAAGGCAGTAAATCTTTACAAAAGTTGATTGCCCTTTACAGAAGTAGATTGTCCTTCTGCTGAGTAGCTGGTAGGTTTGAACCACCATCCTTCTGGTTAGCAGTCAAATGCCTTGGGCACTATGCCATCAGAGCTCCTTAAGCATATAGATATTATATGAAATTAAATGCTGTTTTTCAACAAGAAATTTTTTTCTTAGGAGAGCTGGAAAATGGCATCTCTTTAGTACTCCCCATGCTAATTCCCACTAGCATCTTAGGGCCTGAAAAACTAGGTGCAGCAATTTGACATAGGGATTCTGGTGCTCTGAACAGCTCATTAAGTCAGAATAAACTAAACTGAGGGGAGTAGGATTAGAAGGAGAAAGGGACAGGGGAAAAATAACAGAAACAGGGAAACCTGCTCTGTAGAGTGTTGACGGGAAGGTGAGAAAGGTCATCGGAGACCTTCCTGGGGGAGCGCCAACCGGCAGGCAAGAAAGGCCATCAGAGTCCTCCTTGGGGTTGTGGACAGAATGCATGACACTAGAGAACTGGTGGCCACTCCACAAATTTACCTTCACCACCTCCTTTTATCAGTAAACTTGGGACTGCCGGGTGTGAGCAGACACTTCCTTGGCTCCTACACCGCTGAAGCCCATGCAGAGAGAACATTAATGCTGTGAGTGGGCAGGCCCTGGGAGGAACTCCCACAGCAGATTGTGGAAAGGGGCAGTTATCTTAGGACAGCTTTTTGTCATAGAGGGGCCTCGAGAGCATGTGTCTGAACCTGGTAGAAAGTGGCAGCCCCTAACAAATGGAGTCTTTGCTGAACTTGAGCTTCAGGCCTGTGAATAACAATACAGTGTCATGATTAGCAGCCCACTCCAAGTCCTAGAAACTGCTCCTGGCACCTTGGAGTTTTTCTCTGTTCTCTCTTTCCCTCCCACTTTATCTGCCTCTACCCTCCCTCAACCAATAGAAAAACCACATTCGGCCACCATAATACCTGCTGGCTCGAATCCTAAACTCTACAACAAACAGAGACCTGCATCCATGTTCCACACAGTGATTCCATCATCACAAAGATAACTGCAGAGCAATGCAGGACATCTGAATTAATTGCCAAAAAATAAAATACACCAGCTCCACCTTTCCAAAATATTAAACCATAAAACCTATACAAAACAAATCAATAGATAACTAACAGTTAAAGACAACCTCAAAATGGCTAGGAAACAACAGGCAACCTTAAATCAAGCAACAACAACAA
>NW_006921609.1:12188716-12190906 GCF_000298275.1 Orycteropus afer afer | reverse complement strand
ATCAAAATTAGAAAATTACACAACACAGTGGAAACATGAAAGAGTAGGATAGAACTAGCTAAAGAACACATTTTCCCACTAAATGACAAATCACTGGACACCAGCCTGTATGTAGAAAAATTAGAATAAAGATTTAAGAGAAATGAAGAGAACCTAAGAGTTATATGGGACAGCATGGAAAGAAAAAACATACACCTCGTTGGAATTCCAGAACAAGAAGAGGTGAAAAAAAATCACTGAGAAAATTGTGGAAGACCTACTAACAGAAAACTTCCCTCATATCTTGAAGGAAGAAAAGATATTTGTTCAAGAAGTTTATAGAACCCCATACAGGATAGATCCCAAGAGAAACACACCAAAGCATATTGTAATCACTCTCCAAAACCAAAGACAAAGAAATAATTTTTCAGTCTGTCTGGGACAAAAGAAATATTACTTATAATAATCAAACAATTAGCTGAGCTCTGGTTCTCAGAAGAAACCACGCAGGCAAGAAGGCAATGGGACAGCATATATAAAACACTGAAGGAAAAGAACTTCCAACCAAGAATCCTATGTCCAGTCAAAATTGTCCATCAAATATGAAGATGAAATCAAAGCATTCTCAGACAAACAGAAATTAAGGGATTTTGTGAAAACCAGATCAACTCTACAAGAAATGCTTAAGGAAGTCCTTCCAATAGAGAATCCACAATAGAGATCAACAAAATCAGGATATGGCATCAACACTAAAACCAAATCAGAAATAGAAACTAAAAATAAGACCATAAAACATTGTACATTACAAATCAAGGAAGACAATCTGCACACAACAACAGCAACTAACCTATTAGAAGGAATAAAACTTCTAGATACAAACTTCCAAATGGAGAGGAAAACAGGACAATGTCCTCATAGAACAGACTGTTCTTAAAATGTAGAAACAAGAGTTCATGCCAAGGTAACCACAGAGAAAATTAACAATCCCCCTAAACAAATCCAGAAAGAAGGAAAACATATGGGAATAATAAGCACAAAAACCAACAATAAAGAAGAAAAGAGAGGAAGCACTTGACAACAAATCAAACTCAGCACAGAAAAGTACATGGACCAAGGAAACAGCAATAATATGACAGAAAAACAAAATAGAATGCCAGCAATCAATTCATACCTGTCACTAATTATACTCAATGTGAATGGACTAAATGCACCAATCAAGAGAAAGAGAGTGGCAGACTGGATAAGAAAAGAAGACCCATCAATATGTTGCCTACAAGAGACACACCTTAGACAAAAAGATAAAAACAAATTAAGAATTAAGGAGTGGAAAAAATATGCCAAGCCAAAGGTAATCAAAAAAGAGCAGGAGTGGCAATATTAATTTCTGATAAAATAGACTTCAAGGTGACAAACAACATGAGAGACAAAGAAGGACACTATATGATACTGAAAGTGTCAATTGACAAAGAAGACGTTACAATAGTAATTATTTTTTTTATTATCCCACTGAAAGTGCTCCAAAATGCATGAAGCAAATATTAATGGAATTGAAAGGGACAATAGACAACTATACAATGGTAGTAGGGGACTTTAACACACCACATTCAAGGAGGGACAAATCAACTAGAAAAAAAACAACAAAGATACAGAAGAACTCAACAACACAATCAACCAACTTGACCTCATAGACATATACAGAGCATTACACCCAACAAAAACACAATTTACATTCTTCTCCAGTGCACATGGATCCTTCTCCAGAATAGGTTATATGTTAGGACATAAAATCAGCCTCAATAAATTCAGAAACATTGAAATACTACAAAGCATCTTCTTGGACCACAGTGCTATAAAATTAGAAATTAATAATAGGAAGATCAAGGAAAAAACATCAAATACGTGGAAGCTGAACAATTCACTGCTCAAAAACTACTGAGTAATAGAACAAATTAAAAAGTGAAGTAAAAATAATTCCTAGAAACAAATGAGAATGAAGATACATCATACCAAAACCTATGGGACACAGCAAAAGCAGTACTCAGAGGTCAGTTTATAGCAATGAATGCATACATCAGAAAAGAGGAAAGAAACAAAATCAACACTCTAACTCAACAACTCCAATAACTAGAAAAAAAGCAACAAAATAATCCTACAGTATCTAGAAGTAAGGAACTAAAAAAGATCAGAGCAGAAATAAATGAAACAGAAAAC
>NW_006921609.1:12177762-12187126 GCF_000298275.1 Orycteropus afer afer | reverse complement strand
TTTTTTTTTCTTTTTTAAACATCATTGTAGGCATTATGAGTTTACCAGAATGCAAATACAACCGTGTCTATTACTTTTTCAAGGAGCTCGGGTGGCGTAGTGCCTAAGACATTTGACTGCCAACCAGAAGGTTGGTGGTGCAAACCCACCAGCCACTCTGCAGAAAAAAGACTGGGCAATCTACTTCCATAAGGATTTATTGTCTCAGTTTGAGTCAAAATCACCTTGATGGCAGTGAGCTTGGTTTGGTATTCCTTTTTCATAACTTTTCCATGGTTGTGAGGATAAAAGTCACTCCTTAATATGATTTTGAGCCCCTGATTGTATTTCCACCACCATCACTGACATTTCTCCAACCCTCTTGCCTAAGACTTATGGAGAAACATCCAATTATCACTGCGCATCCAATTATCATTGGCACATTATAGTCTTCATGCCTGAAAACCTCTGTCAGTTTCCTACTTTGTTCCCTCTGGTAGCGTAGTGCCTAAGGCATTTAACTGCTGACCAGAGGGCTTCAGAAGGAAGATCGGGCAATCTATTCCTGTGATAATACCACCTTGGAAACCTAAGGAGAGGTCTCGATTAATTGGATCTGACTCAATGGCAGTGTTTTGTTTTTTTTTTTCCCCCTTCAAATACATATTGTTGTTTTAGGTGTCAGCATGGACTCACTTATCTGAAGAAACTTTCTTTATATACTTAATCTGGATGAGGTACGCCATCTGAAGATCTCTCATCATAAAGGGCATCAGAAAGGTTAATCAAGTATTCTTAATTTGTTGACTGAATTGATGATTCCTCTTCAAAAGGTGTGTTGCAGTTCTTTGTTATGATATAAAATAGACTACAACATTTGAGTTTGATTTTAAAACACCATTTATGATGAAGAATTTATATTGGTTGAATTTGAGAGACAGAATACTCAACTTGCCTACTGACCTGCTTATATATCCCTCAAAGCAGAGTTCATTTCTCTATATAACGTGCATATTGCAAAGTGATGCCATGTCACTTCTGAGATTAGGGTATAAATGATTGTGACTTTAACCTAGCTCTCTCTCTCTCTCTCTCTCTCTCTCTGCACTCCCTCTTAAAGGTCAGAAATGGCTTTTAAAAAATGCCAGTACGTGTATATGTAACTGTAAGAACTGGTAGTACAAATTATAGTATATCATAGTAAATATTACAATAGTCTAAAAAAGAATAGGCTATGTGATGGCCACCACTACAACTGGTACACACATTATTTCTCTATCTCTATCCCATCCCTTGTCACCATGGGGAATAATCAAGCATTATCTCAAGCCAGCATGAAGCTCAGAACTTCTATTCTATTTCTATGGAGAGCACCCTTGTCTCTTCCTACTGGACTAAATGAGTGGAGAGTGTTGTTGGCAGCTGTGCTGTGACCCCAGGGGGAGCTCCAGCCTTAAGATCAAACAGAGGCTCTGCACATCAGAGAAAGAGGCAGAAAGAATCTGGGTTCTTGATGACATTGCTGATTATAATCCTTAAGACTATATTACCTCTAGACTTTTCTACTTTTGTGATCCAAGTAAGTTCCATTTTCTATTTGAGCCATTTTAAATTGAATTTCCCATTTCAACTGAAATCTTCCTGACACAGCATAATTCCATATTTTTTTTAATGAAGTTTTAATGGCTAGAAGGCCAAAACAAGCTAAAGTGGAATCATCATTCACAAGAAACTACTTTATTACATTTGGGACGATCATATAAAAAATGAAAATAAAAAAAGGTCAGGATGGACATCCCAGTCACCATCTAAACAGACAATAAAATACTTTCAGAACAAATCATCAGTGGTTTCTTTTGCACAGAAGGGGAATGGAAAAGAAATAACAGTGGGGAGACATCCTGCTACCGCTGTGCAAGCTGACACTCTGGCACTCTGGCACTCCTGCAGCCCGCTGGTAATTCCAAAATGAGAAGCTCTAACCCCCCCACCACCACCACCTCCACTAAGTCTCCCTGCACAAGCAAATTCACTCAGTAAATGATCCAGATAAACCAGAGCTATGTGCTGGAGCATGTTGAATAAACAAGAGTGCCCTGTGACTTGTTCATTTTCAAGTCATAGCATTTTGTGAAGCCTCGTGTTCTACAGGGAATAAACCACACAAACACACAATTCACACAAGACGAATGGCCAGCTGCGAGCTTCTTAGCCAAGTCTTTATTCTTGAATCCTTTTTTTAGCCCTGTTCTGTCTTCACCCGCAAGATAATCTGAAGTCCTGCTAAGAGTGCCAAGTCTTCCTTAATGTTTTCCATTAATGTTTAAAACTTGCTGAAGGATTCTTAGAAACTGCATGGAAACATCATGCTCTCTGTAATTTGTATCTGTAACCTCTGTAATGCATATGTTCTCCTTGGGGACAGAGTGTTGAGATCATTCATAAACTCTTGGATCACATGTGGCAATGCAAACTGGTGACATCTGACCATGGCAGACTCCAGGCCTGTCTCTGGCAATAATTTCCTCTGGTTTGCAGTGAAGGAGCCAGCAGTTGGCATATCTTCAACACTCGGAAGTCCTATTTCTGGCAAAGTCAGAAGCATCTGATATTTGACAGAGATCTGAGTACCCTATGCATTAGCTTACAAGAAAGTTGTGAATTTAGGTTAATTAATGTTTAACCATTTCTTTTTTCCTCCTTAAGGAGGCTTTGTCCACAGAATTGTTCATATGGAATTGATGTCTCCAGAATCACAAAGAGCCCTAAGGACTCAAGACAACATGTTGTTGTTGTTGTTATGTGGTGTGGAGTCAGACTGGACTCATAGGGACTCCTCCTTGGTTTTCCGAGGCGGTATCACTATGGAAGTAGATTGCCCAACCTTCATTCTGAGGAGTTCAAACCCACCAGCCTTCTGGTTAGCAGTCAAGTGCCTTAGGCACTACGCTACCAGAGCTCCCTAAGACAACATAGAGACTCCCAAAATATATTTTGGGAGGAGAAAGATGGTATCTACAAATGTCAGTATTAAGCTAAGACTTGCTCTACTGCAGAACACTCTCCTTTAGCCCAAACAACTACCTTTCATCACCTGCCAGTTTAGGGCTAATTCAAATCTTGGTCACAGTGATGCCAATTTTACAAGAAATAATACATGCAATTTAAAATTCAGAATGTCACAGGCTTCCTTTTAAAAAAATAAAAGAAACATTAGATCATATTGCCCAAGATGGTAGTAAGGGGAGCTCCCAGATTATTTCAAATTTATAATACTGTTGCCAACTTCCCTAGCTCCGGGTCTTGGTACAACTACTAACTAAATAATCACACCCATTTTTTTTTTTTTAAATAAGATTTACATTTACACAATGATTACAAATAACCATCTGTCTGCTTCTAGCTTTTCAATCTGGTTCATGTCCCATGAGCTTCAAGTCTTCAGCCAATGCAGTTAAGCTGCTGGGTATCAGGGAGGCTTGTTATAAGTTCTTCACAGAATCACAGAATAACCTCTTTGCCCACTGATAACCATTTCTCTCCACCCCTCTCTTTCTCTCTTCTTATTCATCCCTTACCATTAGATTAAAAAAAAAAAAAAAAAAAAATGAGAGAATCAAATATCATGTGTGTATTTATATAAAATTTAAAATTCAATATATGTATTTAAGTGTACATTTAAACTAAATATATAAGTGTATATATATGTGTGTGTGTGTGTGTGTGTGTGTAAATTTTAATTCAAACTTTTGGGATACATTACTGTCTTACAGCTACATCTGTCAATTTGAATAAAGGAAATACAGAGTGATAGCAAGTAAATATTCATGTGCTGCTTTATTCTGGATCCCAGTAGATTACTACTCTCCTCCTGCCTTGTTAGTCCTTATCAGAAGGCATTAGCTTTTACAACATTCCAGCATTGCACAGTTCACAGAGGTACATGGCCTCAGCAGCATCTTCTTGTCATTCCCCCTTTCCTAGTATCAACGGGTTATTGCTCCAATATTGCTTTCCCATGGTGTATTCTGATGTGCACGATCAACATGAATTACAATGCCAAGTAACTGCCAGATGTCATGAGTTATAAACTCAATAGTCTAAGGATTATTACACATTAGGGCACCCTGCAGTGCAAGGGTGTCCTGGAATTTATGTGTTATTTATTACCTATTGGCAGGGTCTCAAAGTAATCTCACCCCTGCTGATGAAATGAGGGTTGGAAAGAGAAGAAGGTCAAGGTCAACCTTCCTTGTCAGGAATGCCAGTTACTTTGAAACTACTGTTGCTTTATCTTTTTTCCTCTACCTTAAACTCACCGAATCTTGGGGGCGGGGAGGGGGTGTGCAACACATTTAAATTATGTCTATGGACTTTCAACTTAATTCTACTAATTTCACAATTTCTATTTTCATCTATTTTAGCAACACATTTCATATCAATAACCACTAGAGGTCAGATTCAGAGGGTACCCTTGAATCCCACCATTAACCATGATTTAAAAAATGACCAATTAAGAGTACACTGTTTATTTTCTTGTTTTACAAAGGAAAATGGAGACTAAAGCCCAATTTCATTAGAATATGTTTGAATTTGAAATGCAACAGGAATATTTTTTTCAAATCATGTCCCACATGCCTGTAGACTCTTCAATCTTGCCCATCCAATAATATTATAATTTGCATATGTCTACAACAAAAAATATGGACACTACTCTAAGTTGTCATAAATTTTGCTGAAATGGATGCAATTTGACATTCCTTATTCTCAGGAAATATTCTATTTGATTACTACATGACAAGAAGCTTGAAACGTTTCCTGATTCAGAACACAGCATATTTATTTTTAAATTGGCTGATTAAAAAAAGCTCCATCACCTCTCTACTCATCTTAAAGACCCAATAACCTTCTTTTCTTTTGCCACCAAATGAATTCTGATTGGTGCAGTTAGCATTCAGCAATCTCATTACCCATCTACAATAAATCTTCAAAAGCATCACCATGTTTTGACAGCTAAGCAGGAGAAGAGGAAGTAAGGAACATATTCAAACACTTTTTATGAATGCAAATGTCCTTAAGACCAAATTCAAACTGTTTTAGAAAGCTGACACTATACCATTGACAGTAACTGGAAAGCAATGCATTTGAAAATTTTTGTTTACCTATGAAAAGGAAAACACAATTTCTTTTATTCCTGATTCCAAGTCCATAACTCTTGCCCACTCTCCAACAGAACATTTACATATCTTTGAAAACAAATTGTTAACAAAGAATGAACACTGAATATCTTTAAGTGTAAATACTCATAAGTTCCTACAATTAATTGTAGATGTGTTTTCCCAAAAAAAGACCTAAATAATTTAAAATTCACATATGCTTTAATCAAACTTTCATGTTTTATGTGAAACTAGAGAAATCCTCTTGAACATGGATGCTTAAAAAAAAAAATCCCTCTCATCCGCTGATATAAACTGGAATAAATCTTGGCCATGTATATTCCCAGCTAGAGGGAATGAATGAAATTGCCTTCTGAGTCTCTGGCCATATTTCTATTGTCTGCACTTCCCTGTTGCTGCTAGCCTGAGGACTTACTACCCGTTCACTCTCAAAATATCTACAGACAAAATGTAAACAGTAGAGCCACTTCATTCCTGCTTGGAGAGGAACCAACTCCCAGAACACCTATTAGACTTGGAGAAAAATCAATTCCCTGACCACCTAGATGCACATGAATGTTTTAGGTTGTAACCCACTGCCATCGAGTTATATCTGACACATGGCGACCCCTCCTTGGGTCTCCAAGGCAGTATCACTACAGAAGTAGATTGCTCAACCTTCCTTCCGAGGAGCAGCTGATGGGTTTGAACCACCAGCCTTCTGGTTAGCAATCAAATGCCTTAGGCACTACACCACCAGAGCTCTGTTCACCTTAAAGGGTACCTAACCTTGATAAGTAGGAGCTCTGGTAGCATAGTGGTTAAAGCACTTGACTGCTAACCAGAAGGCTGGCGGTTCAAACCCACCAGCCACTCCTAGGAAGGAAGGTTGGGCAATCCTACTTCCGTAGTGATACTGCCTCGGAAACCCAAGGAAGGGTCGCTATGAGTCGGGGCTGACTCATCGGCACATAACAACAACAACAACCTTGATAAGTAAGAATGGTTTAATGATTTGTCAGAATTATACTAAACCTCCAATATTTAGTCCTAATCAAGGTTATTTGTGAAGCCAGATTATTAAAATTCAAAAATGTCTTAATTCTTAATTTTACCCATTTTCAAACATCACGTATCATGTTATTCTTGTTGTTAGTTGCTGCGGAAGTCGATTCTGACTCATTGTGACTCCATGTATGCAAAGTAGAACTATTCCATAGGGATTTCAAGTTTGTGACCTGTCAGAAACAGGTCATCAGGCTTGTCTTCTGAGGCACCTCTTAGTGGGTTTTAATGGCCAACCTTTCAGCTAGTAAGTCAAGCACTAACTCTTTCTGCTATTGAGGGACTTCCCAGATATCATCCCAATTGCCTCATTCCAACTGCCAAAAAAAAAAAAACTGTCTGTCTACAGAGAGTAAAATCAGAACTTTGTTTCCTTGGCACTCTTGATAAAGGGTCAAATGGTGACTTCTGAGAGGAGGATAATATGTCTAACTCTGATAGGGCAAAAAAGCAAAATGTGAAGTTGGTAAAATGAATGAATTTTCAAAATAAAAACTTCTCATTTCTTGTCTAATATCTCAAGTAAGTAGGGATAATTTTATATATTCTTTCCACAATCTATAATCTCCAACTGACATATGAGCTAGTTACTCTAAACAAGACACTTGAAATGTTAGAAAAAGAATTACTAATAATTACCCAAGGACAGTGAGAAAAAGGCATGGTAGTGGTGTCTCATCCCCTGTAACTGCCCAAGGAGGATAGAGAATCCAGAACAACACCAACAGCTCAAGGCTTATTCCTATGAGGTGGAAGTAAGCATGCCACCAGCCTCTATGCCTTTTTACCAGTTCTGACACCAACCACCCTTCCCACAGCACTCTCTACTTCTCTGCTGTGTTCCAAAATTTGTTGCATTGGCCCCACAGAACTCACAGACAATATTCACTATTATGGGAATATTAATTAGAGAAGTATTTTACAATTCAGGATATAGGATCAGAAACAATTCAGGATATAGTTCTTCAATAAGACAGGTTCTTGTCATCCATGCCCACAGGCATACCTCTCTTTGGTCCTAAGCCTGGCCTTTGCTCTGTTCAGGCAAGTGTGACAAAGCTCTTTTAGCTCTGCCAGTAGGTGCACAGAGAAGAACTCCCACTCTTCCAGCAAGCCTCCTGACAAAAGGCATTCAGCTTTCTTGCTCTTTGGGCAGGAAAACTCACTACTCTTATCTTCTGCTGGTCTTGAGTCTGCTGCTTCTGCTGCTGTGGTTTTGCAAGTCTCTCTGCAAAGAAGGTCCAGTTCAGCGATCTCAGGTCCAAGGACATGCTTCATTCCTGGTTCTTCTTCTATCTTGATAATAGCAAGATCAATCTTTCTACTTTGGGGATGGCTCTTTTTAAGCCCAACAAATGGCAAAAATGACCAGTCTCCATGATAAAGTTCCACACACCTTATTTCCAGGGTCCTAAATCTGCAAGAAGGAGCTCTGGTAGCATAGTGCCTAAGGCACTTGACTGCTAACTAGAAGGCTGGCGGTTCAAACCCAGCAGCCACTCTTTGGAAGGAAGGTTGGTCAATCTACTTCTATGAGTACTACTATGAGTTGGGTCCGACTCGATGGCACATAACAAAAACATAACACACTTGCAAGGAGCTTTGGTGGTATAGTGCCTTAGGCATTTGAATGCTAACCAGAAAGCTGGCAGTTCAAACCCACCAGCCACTCCATGGAAGGAAGGCTGGGCAATAGACTTCTGTAATGATTTATCCGGACACCCTCTCTTCCTGATTTTAAATGATGCACTATCCCCTTGTTATGTTCAAATGACAGCCTCCTGGTCTATGTACAAGTTCCTCATGAGCACAATTAAGTATTCTGGAATTACCATTCTTTTCAAGGTTATCCATAATATGTTTTGATCTACACAGTCAAAACCTTTTGCATAGTCAATGAAACAGAGTTAAACATCTTTCTAGAATTCTTTGTTTTCAGCCAAGACCCTTCTGACATGAGCACTGATATCCTTATTCCATAACCTCTTCTGTATCCAGCTTGTACTTCTGGCAGTTCCCTGTGGATTTACTGCTGCAACCGTTTTTGTGTTATTTTCAGCAAAATTTTACTTGTGTGTGATAATAATGATAAGGCTTGACAATTTTCACATCCTGTTGCATCACCTTTCTTGGGAATGGGCACAAATATGGACCTCTTCTAGTTGGTTGGCTAGATAGTGGTCTTCTCAATTTCTTGACTTAAATGTGTATGTGCCTCCAGCACTGCATCCATTTGCTGGAACATCTCAATGAGTATTCTGTCAATTCTTGGAGCCTGTTTTTCACCAATTCTTTCAGTGCAGCTTAGACTTCTTCCTTCAGTACCATTGGTTCTTGATCATAAGCTACCTCCTGAAATGGCTGAACATCAACCAATTTGTTTTGGTACAGTAACTATATTCTTCCCATCTTCTTTTGATGCTTCATGCACTGTTAAATACTTTGCACAAAGAATCCTTCAATATCACAACTCAAGGCTTGATTTTTTTTTTCTTCAGTTCTTTCAGCTTGAGAAATGCTGAGCGTGTTCTTACCTTTTTGTTTTCAACTCTAGGTGTTTACATATTTTATTTTAATACTTTTCTTTGTCCTGTCAAGCTGCTCTTTGAAATTTTCTGTTCAGCATTTTTACTTCATCATTTTTTCCATTGCTTAGCTACTCTCTCTTCAGGAGCAAGTTTCAGAGTCTTTTATGATATCTATTTTGGTCTTTACTTCTTTCCTGTCTTTTTAATGACCTTTTGCTTTCTTCATGGATGATGTCCTTGATGTCACCCCACAACTCATCTGGTCAACATTCCCTGGTATTCAATGCATCAAATCTGTTCTTCAGATTGTCTCTAAATTCAGGTAGGATATACTCAAGGTCATATTTTCGCTCTCACAGACTTGTTTTACTTTTCTTTATCTTCAACTTGAACTTGCATGTTAGGACTTGATTGTTCCACAGTTAGCCCCTGGCCTTTTCTGACTAAGGATATTGAGCTTTTCCATAATTTCTTTCCACAGATGCAGTTGATTTGATTTCTGTGTATTCCATCTGACAAAGTCCACATGCATAATTACCATTTCTGTTGTTATATATATACAACAACAGAAATGGTAATTATGCATGTGGACTTTGTCAGATGGAATACACAGAAATCAAATATATATATAGAGAG
>NW_006921609.1:12170716-12173662 GCF_000298275.1 Orycteropus afer afer | reverse complement strand
CCTGGGGAAACTCCCCCTAGACTGACCGGCCGCTTAGGACGTAGTCATGTGATCCATCATGGGAAACACCACTCACAAGTGAAGTCCAGCCAAGTTGACAGATCTTCAACTATCACACATATATATATTTGCAATGACTAAGTTGATGGTCAAGCAAAATTCTATTATGCAATCTCTGGCATAATTTCTATCATCAAGGCCATATTTTCCAACTACTGATGATTACTCTTTTTCCAACTTTCATTTTCCAATCACTAGTAATTATTAGTACAACTTGATTGTGTATTTGGTCAGTTCCACACTCCAGAAGTTGATAAAAATCTTCAATTTTTTCATCTTTGGCTTTAGTGGTTGTAAATTTGAATAATGTTGTATTGGTTCTCTAGTGCTGCTATAACAGAAAATACCACAAATGGGTGGCTTTAACAAAGAGGAGTTTATTCTCTTACAGTTTAGGAGGCTAAAAGTCCAAGTTCGAAGTGCCAGTTCTAGGGACTGGGTGAAAGCCCCTAACCTTGGGCTTCATCTCTGCTTCTTGATCCCAGCCCACTGGAGCTGGAGGTGTCTCTTAACTCAGACAGCTGCTGTCTCTGAGGCTGACAAATCCAAGATCAACAAGTAAAATGGGACAGTCCCCAAATTATCAAGCAACACAGGAGGCCACTAATAAGTAGTCTCAAGATTGGCATAAAACACGACAGGCCTCTGAGATGAAGACTCAGCCAGATATAGGTAGCAGATGTGCCAAAAAGCTCAGAGACCTTTCTCAAGGCTTTTTCTTACATACTGGAAGGAGATGACATCCCTAAGGCAACTGTTCACCTGCTCACAGTAGATTCTATCATGGAGTTGATTACCAACTCATCATGCAGAATAACATCCAGCTGTCCAAACACTCAAAACCAGCCCAGCCAAGTTGACACACAACTTAACTACCACAATCATATTAACTAGTGTTTCTTGTAGGCATAGGAATATTATCCTATCAATTACAGCATTGCATCTCAGGACAGATTGTGAAATGTTCTTTTTGACGATGAATGTGACGTTATTTCTCTTTAATTTATCAATTTTAGAATAGTAGACCATATGATTATCCAATTCAAAATGGCCAAAACCAGTCCATTTTAACTAACTTATACCTAGGCTACTGATTCTTATGCATTCTATTTCATTTTTGACAACTACAAATTTTCCTAGCTTCATACTCCATACATTCTACTTTCTGATTATTAATGTATGTTTGCAGCTGTTTCTTCTCATTTTGAATCATGTAGATCAGCAAATGAAGATCCTGAAAGCATTATCCACATCATTAAGGTTGCCTCTACTTTGAGGAGATAGCTCTTCCCTATTCCTATTTTGAGTATCTTCCAACCTGAGGGGAGTCATCCTCTGGCAAAAATCAAACAATATTTCCCTGCTATTCAAGTGTTTTCAGTGACCTTGTTTATTTTTATTTTTTTCCAGAAGTGGAAGTGGCCATGTTCTTTTTCCTAGTCTGTCTCAGTATGGAAGTTCCAGTGAAACCTGTCGACCATCTGCTATTTGAAATAGCAGTGCCACAGCTTCCAGCATTACAGCGACATGCAAGCCACCAGAATTTGACAAATTGACAGACCAGTGGTGGCGGTAGTTTATGTGAGTGTGTGTGAAATAAATGAGAAATCCATTCGATTTAGAGATTTTTTTTTAAGTCTCGAAGACTTCTGATAGCCTTTAATATAATAATATGCACTATGAATATACTAATTTCTTCCATAGAATGAGCATTTCAAATCTTATTTTGCCCATAAATGCCTTCTTTTCTAGAGATCATCTCATGGGCCTTAGAATCTATGAAGTTAATTTTGGGAAATATTCAACGAGAGGAAGGGGACACTATAGATTTAGCCACAAAGAGAATAATTATGGTTTTTAAAGATCAATCTAAATAAAGTGGTGAGGCAGGCAGCCAAATTTCTAGGATTTATAGGTTATATATATTTTTATATAGCATATATATACACATGAGGTAGAGGTGTTTTGTAAATTGTCTTACACAAGTTTGATGACAGAGACAGTAAAATAGCATGAGTAGGTTATAAAATAATGTATAAGTGAGGGAACTTGGAAATTATTTTCTATTTGATAATAGGAAGAATTTGAAAATTAAAATAATTGAAAATATTAAAGTAATTTAAGATCAGTTACAAAAATATAATGACATTGTTTTACTTAAATGATGGAGCTAATACCACACCCCCAGAAAAAATACATGCACACACATATGTTGTTGTTATGTGCTGTCGAGTCGGGCCCAACTCATAGCAACCCCTCCTTGGCACACACATATAAAACCTAGAAAAAAATAGCAATGGGAGTAACTTCTCTAAAATACAGAATCTTTCTCATATCTTTGAATATTAAATGTATTTTAAAGTATAAAGTATAACAGTTCTTAATACATAATAAAGACTAAAATATGTTGTTGTTGTTGTTACGTGCCATTGAATTGGAACTAACTCTTAGGGACCCCTCCTTGGGTTTCTGTGGCAGTATCACTACATAAGTAGATTGCCCAACTTTCCTTCTGAGGAATGGCTGGTGAGTTTGAACCACCAGCCTTTTGGTTAACAGTCAAGTACCTTAGGCACTATGCCACCAGAGATATTATTAATTAAAATATATTTGAAAATTTAAGAATACAAAGGGAAAGTCTGAACAGCAACAAATGGAAGTTTCCATGTCTTTATGGAAAATAATTTTGGCTTATACATTACTTCATGTTTTTTAATGTGTTACAGTTTCATATAAAATGTTGACAAAATTTCACTCAGAAAGTAGGAATACAATAAAACCAGTGAAAGCTAGAACTTGTGTAAGGTGGAAACATGTCAGAGAAGGAAAACTCATTCTTCACTAAAACAAATGATCAAAAGTGCTAAGACTGTCCTGGCTACTTTG
>NW_006921609.1:12161736-12170221 GCF_000298275.1 Orycteropus afer afer | reverse complement strand
AAAAACGTAACTACCACACTGGCAAAGGTGGGAAATTGTGAGATCCAGAAAATAAGGTAGTTCCGTTGGGTTCTGGCTCTCACAGTTTTCACTGTACTTATGATTAGACTTACTTTATTATTTAATCGATGGTCACCCCTAGAAAGTGGAAGTGTCCACTTAGTGACCACGGCAATGATAGACTTCAGTCATCTCTAAGGCCTGGACTTTTAAAGGGAGAAAAGTACACCTAGAAAAAGAACCTGGACAGGGAAACTTTACTTTGCCCTCCTGATGGGTATTTATCTGAGCAATGAGACTGTCTCAGTTTGGATTTGGTAAATATGCTACCACATTTCCAAGAACTCCAGAATGTTCTGGCAGTAAAGGAGGATCTTAAACTCTCATGAGAATATAAAGATTATTTTGAAGGAGTTCATTAAGTGTTAGATATATTATTGACTAATTATCATTTCATTTATATACTTGTAAAATGACCACAAATTAAATGTACCTAGCTCTGGTAGCATAGTGCCTAAGGCACTTGACTGCTAACCAGAATACTAGTGGTTCAAACCCACCAGCCACTCCTTGGAAAGAAGTTTGGGCAATCTACATCAGTAGTGATACTGCCTCGGAAACCCAAGGAGTGGTCGCTATGAGTCAGGTCTGACTTGACAGCACATAACAAAAATAACAATAATCCTTCTTTGTTTCAATTCTGCATTGCAATCAACAGTAATTATCAATGCATCTTTGATTAATAGGTTATCAATTTCAGACTGCAGAAGTTGGTAAAAGTCTTCGATTTCTTTACTTTTGGCATTAGTAGTTGGTGCATAAATTTAAATTATTGTTGTATTAATTGATGTTCCTTTTAAGTGTATGAATATTATCCTATCACTGACAGTGTTGTACTTCAGGATATATCTCAAAAAGCTCTTTTTGACAATGAATGAGTATTCGTCTTAGATTTGTCATTTTTGTCCTAACTGACCATATGATTTTCCTACTCAGAATGGCCTACACCAATCTATTTTGGCTCACTAATGCATAGGCTATTGATAACTGCATGTTCCATTTCATTTTTGTTGGCTTCCAATTTTCTTACATTCATATCAGATAATCTTCTGTTGTGGTTCCCAAACTTTTCTTGGCTAGTTGGAAAATACCACCTTGGTGATAGAAATGACTTAGGAGATCATATGATAGAATTATGCAAGACCAATGACTTCTTAATTGCAAATACTTTATCCAACAACATAAATGGTAACTATATAGCTGGACTACACCAGATGGAATACAGAGGAATCAAATAGACTTCATCTGTAGAATGAGAGGATGGAGAAGGTCAATATCATCAGTCAAATCAAGGCCACGGGCTGACTGTGGAACAGATCTATTGCTCATATGGATGTTTAAGTAAAGGTGAAGAAAACTGAAACAAGTCAATGTGAGCCAAACTCACATATGGCTTTGACAATACCCCAGTTGAATTTAGAGACTATCTCATGAACAGATTTGATGCACTGAAGACCAGTGACCAACATCCAAATGAGCTGTGGGAGGACATCATATATGAAGAAAACAAAAGATCATTAAAAATACAGGAAAGAAAGAAATGACTAATGGATAAAATAAGACACTCTGAAACTTGGTTTTGAAGGTAGAGTTGTTGTTGTTGTTAAGTGCCATTGAGTCAACTCCTATAGCAACCCTATGTACAACAGAACGGAACACTGCCTTGTCCTATGCCAGCCTCACAATCCTTTCTATTCTTCAGCCCATCATTGCAGCCACTGTGTCAATCCATTTGGTTGAGGGTCTTCCCCTTCTTCACTGACCTTCTGTTTTACCAAGCACAATATGCTTTTCCAGGGAATGATCCCTTCAGACAACATGACCAAAAGAGGTGAGACGAAGTCTGGTCATTCTTGCTTCCAAGGAGCAAACTGGTTGCACTTCTTCCAGGACAGATTTATTTGTTTTTCTGGCACTCCATGTACATGCAGTATTCTTTGTTAACACCACAACTGAAAAGCATCAACTCTTCTTCAGTCTTCCTTATTCATTGTCCAGCTTTCACATGCATATAAGCCGATAGAAAATACCATGGCTTGGATTAGGCACACCTTAGTCTTCAAAGAGACATGTTTGCTTTTCAGCAATTTAAATAGGTCTTTTCCAGCACATTTCACCAGTGCAATACAACATCTGATTTCCTGACTGCTGTTTCCATGGGTGCTGACTGTGGATGCAAGAAAAATGAAATCCCAGACAACTTTAATCTGTTTTCCATTTATCATGATGTTGTTTATTGGTCCAGTTGTGAGGGTTTTCATTTTCTTAATGTTGAGGTATAATCCATACTGAAGACTGTAGTCTTTAGTCTTTATCATTAAGTGCTTCGAGTCATCTTCACTTTCAGCCAGTAAGGTTGTGTCATCTGCCTATCGCAAGTTGTTAATGGTTCTTCCTCCAATCCTGATGCCATGTTCTTCTTCATATAGTCCAATTTCCCAGATTAGTTACTCAGCATGCAGATTGAATAAGGATGGTGAAAGGATACAACCCTGACACACACTCTTTCTGATTTTAAACTATGCAGTTTCTCTTTGTTCCCTTCAAACAACAGCCTCTTTGTCTACATAGAGGTTCCTCATGAGAACAATTAAATATCCATAATTCCCATTCTTTGCAATTTTATCTAAAATTTGTCATGATCCACACAGTTAAATGCTTTTACTTAGTCAATTTTACTTAGTAGACATTTTTCTGGTATTCTTTGCTTTCAGCTAAGTTCCATCTGACATCAGCAATGATATACCTCATTCACATCCTCTTCTGAATCCAGCTTGCATTTCTGGAAGTCCCCTGTCAATATACTGCTGCAAAGAAAGGTTGGATCACCCTTCTTTGGAATGGGCACAAATATCGACTTCTTCCAGTCATTTGGCTTGGTAGCTCTCTTGCAAATTTCTTGGTATAAACAAGTAAGCATTTCTAGCACTGCATCTGTTTGCTGAAACATCACAATGGGTATTCCATCAATTTCCAGAGCCTTGTTTTTCACCAGTTCCTTCAGTACAGCTTGGACTTCTTCCTTCAGTAAAATTGGTTCTTGATCATATGCTTCCTATATAAATAGTTGGATATTGACTACTTTTCTATACAGTGACTCTGTATTCCTTCCATCTTCTCTGATTCTTCCTGCATCATTCAATATTTTGCCTACAGAATCCTTCAGTATTGCAAATCAAGGCTTGAGTTTTTTTTTTTCTTCTGTCCATTCAGCTTGAGAAATGTCGAGTATGTTCTTTAATTTTGGTTCTAATTCTGGGTGTTTGCATGTTTCATTATAATACTTCACTTTGTCTTCTCAAGTCACCTATTGAATTCTTCTGTTCAGTTCTTTTATTTCAACATTTCTTCCATTTACTTTAGCTAGTCTATGGTAGCATAGTGCCTAAGGCACTTGACTGCTAACCAGAAGGCTGGTGGTTCAAACCCACCAGCCCCTCCTCAGAAGGAAGATGGGGCAATCTACTTCCGTAGTGATACTGCCTCGGAAACCCAAGGAGGGGTCGCTATAAGTCGGGTACGACTCGACGGCACTTAACAACAACAACAATAGTTTATATTCAAGTGCAAGTTTCAGAGTCTCTTCTGACATCCAATTTGTTTTCTTCTCCCTTTCCTGATGTTCTTGATGTATTCCAACAACCCATCTGGTCTTCAGTCATGGGAATTCAATGTGTCAAATCTATTCTTCACATTGTCTGCAAATTCACATGGCATATAATCAAGGTCATATTTTGTCTCTCATGGATGTATGTTAATTTTCTTTAGCTTCAACTTGAACTTGCATATGAGAAATTGATGTTTAGACCATATTTGGACTGATGATAGTTAGCTTCTCCATTGCCTCTTTCCACATATCATGGCGAGGTCCATGTGTATAGCTGCTGTTTATGTTGTCAAGAAAAGGTATTTGCAATGAATAAGTTGTTGGTCTTGCAAAATTATATTCTGCAATCTCTGGCATCATTTCTATCACCAAGGCCATATTTTCCAACTACCAATGCTTCTTTGTTTTCAACTTTTGCACTGCAATCACCAAGAATTATCAATATATCTTGACTGCATGTTTGGTAAATTTCAGACTGTAGAAGTTGGTAAAAATCTTCAATTTCTTCCTCTCTTAGTCGTTGGAGTGTAAATATGAATAATAGTATTAACTGTTCTTCCTTGAAGGCATATAGATATTATTCAATCATTGACAGCATTGTACTTCAGGATAGATCTTGAAATGTTCATTTGGACTATGAATGTTACGCCATTCCTTCTCAATTTCTCATTCTTGCCATAGTAAATCACATGACTGGCTGGTTCAAAATAGCCAAAAACAGTCCATTTCAGCTCACTAATGCCTAGGATGTCAATCTTTATACATTTTTCACAACTTCCAATTTTCCTACATTCATACTTCATACACTCCATGTTCCAATTATTAATTGATGTTTGCAGCTGTTTTTTTTTCCCCATTTTGAATCATTAAGGTCAACTCTACTTTGGGGAGGCAGCTCTTTGCCAGTCTTATTTTGAGTGACTTCCACCCTGAGGGTTCATCTTTTGGCACTGCATCAGACAACATTTCACAACTCTTTTTTAAAATTCTAAGAATACATCAGACACTGCTATTCATCAGGTTTCCAGTGGCAAGCTTTTTCAGAAGTGGATGGCACCTTCCTTCTTCCCAGTCTGTCCTAGTCTGGAAACTCTGCTGAAACCTGTTAACCAAGGGTGACCTTGCTGGTATCTTAAATACCAGTGACATAGTCTCAAACCTCACAGAAAAAGCCACCACAGTATGACAGACCAAAAGACAAGTGGTGGGAATGTAGAGTAGTAGATAAAGCAATGGAAGAAATTATGAAGTGAAAATATTTGAAAGGGCAATTATAGAAGACAAAGTAAAATGTTATAATGAAATGTGCAAATACCTGGGATACAGAAAAAATGAAGAACATCTTTGGTCTTTCTCAAGCTGAAGGAACTGAAGAAAAGTTCAAGCTTCAAGTTGTAATATTGAAGGATTTTAAGGGAAAAATATTGAGCAATGCTGGAAGCATTAAGAGAAGATGAAAGGAACACACAGAATCATTGTATCAAAACAACCAGTTGACATTCAAGCATTTTAGGAGATACCTTATGATGAGGAATCAAAGGTATTCAAGGAAGATGTCCAAGCTAAAGACATTAGCAAAAATAAGGCTCCAGGAATTGACAGAATACCAGCTGAGATGTTTCAATTAACAGATGCCATGCTGGAACAAATGACAGGCTGTCATTTGAACAGAACAAGGGGATACTGCATGGTTTAAAATCAGGAAGGGAGTGCATTAGGCTTGTATCTTTTCACCATACTTACTTATCTGTACGCTAAGCAAATAATCCAAGAAGCTGGTATATACAAAGAAGAACATGGCATCAGGATTGGAGGAAGGCTCATTAACAAGCTGTGATACTCAGACGAAACAACTTTGCTTACTGAAAGTGAGGATGACTTGAAGCACTTACTGATGAAGATTAATGACTACAGTTTGCAGTATGGGTTACACTTCAATATAAAGAAAACAAAAATCCTCACAATTGGACCAATAAGAAGCATCACGATAAATGGAGAAAAGTTTGAAGTTGTCAAAGACTGCATATTACTTGGTTCTACAATCAACACCAATGGAAGCAGCAGTCAAGACATCAGGCAACATATTGTATTGGGCAAATCTGCTGCAAAAGACCTCTTTAAAGTGCTGAAGAGCAAAGATGTTTCCTTGAAGACGAAGGTGCACCTAATCAAGCCATAGTATTTTTAATCACCTCATATGCATGTGAGAGCTGGACAATGAATAAGGAAGACCAAAGAAGAGTTGATGCTTTTGAGTTGTGGTGCTGGTGAAGAATACTAAAAGTACCATGGACTGCTAAAAGAACTAACAAATCTGGAAGTGGAGCCAGAATGATCCTTGGAAGCAAGAATGGCCAGACTTCGTATCACCTACTTTGGTCATGTTGTTAAAAGGGACCATTCCCTGGAGAAGGATATCATACTTGGTAAAGTGTGTGTGGTGGGGGAGGTCAATGAAAAAGGGGAAGGCCCTCAACAAGATGGATTGACACAGTGGCTGTAATGATAGGCTCAGGTATAGCAAGTTTTGTGAGGCTGGCACAAGATTGGGCAGTGTTTCATTCTGTTGTACATAGGGTCACTATGAGTCAAAGACAACTTGATGGCACCTAAAACAACATAGCAACAACAAGCTGGAAGCTCTCACTCATCTAGGGTAAGAAATTTGGAAGAAAGCTACCTGGCCAACCAATTAGAAAAGATTCCTATTTGTGTCCATTCCAAATAAAGGTGGTCAAACAGAATACAGAAAATATTGAACAATATCACTAATATCATACGCAAGTAAAATTTTGATGGATGATAAATGAAAAAGAGTTACATTTGTACATCAAGAGGAAACTGCCAGAAATTGATGCTGGATTCAGAATAAAAATGAGGGATATCTTTGTTGATGCCAGATGGATCTTAGCTGAAAACAGCGAAGACCAGAAAAAGACTATGCAAAAGCATTCGCTTGTGTGGATCATAACAGATTACGGTTAACACTGTGAAAAATGGGAATTCCAGAACACTTACTTGTGAACTTTTCAAATCTGTACATAAACCAAGAGGTGTCATTTGAACATAACAAGGGGTTATTGCATGGTTTAAAATCAGGAAATACATGTGGTACGGTTGTATCCTTTCACCATGATTTTTTTCCAATCTGTATGCTGAGTAAATTATCCAACAAGCTGGAATGTGACGTCAGGATTGAAGGAAGACTTATTAACAACTTGCAACTTGGAGATGAAAAAACCTTGCCTTCTGAAAGTGAAGAGAATTTAAAGTATTTACTAATGATGATCAAAGATACAGCCTTCAGTATGGATTACACCTCAACAAAAAGAAAACAAAAATCCTCACAACTGAATCAATAAGCAGTACCCTTATAAATGGAGAAAAGTTTGAAGTTGCAAGGATTTTATTTTATTTGAATCCACAATCAGGCTTACTAAAGCGGCAGAAATGAAAGGATGTATTGCAAATATGATTGGGTAAATCTGTTGCAAAAGACTCTCTTAAAATGTTTTAAAGCAAATATGTCACTTTGACGAATAAGGTGCTCCTGACCCAAGCCATTGGTATGTTCACTTACCTCATGTACATTCTAAAGCTTCACAATGAATAAAAGACAGAAGAATTGATGACTTTGAATTGTGGAGTTTGTGAAGAATATTGAATATACCATGGACTTCAAAAGAAGGAACAAATCCATCTTGGAAAATGTATAGCCAGAATGCTCCTTCAAAGTGAAGCAGTGATGGCTAGACTTTGTCTGACATATTCTAGACATGTTATCAGGAAAGATCAGGTGTGGAGAAGGATGCCACGCTTGGTAAAATGTTTAACTACACAAAAGTCCAAAAATGGAGAAATGAAAACTTAAAATCCTTTCAAATAGCATATATTCAGTAACATGAAGGAATTGGAAATATTATCTAATTCAATAACAAGGAAGAATTGGAAATATTATCTAAAGTATAAATGAAAGTAGTATTTTTTTTAATTTAAAAATATTTATTTTCTGTTAAACTAACCAAATGTTATTAATTCATCAGAATAAATTCTAGCAGTGTTGAAGATTTAAGTGGCTTTTTTTTTTTTTATATTTTTTAACCAAAGGAATATAGCAAGAATTAGGTATTCCAACTTTAGACAGAACAGAAAAGGAATTGCTAAGTGTATGCACCAGAAGTGGCATTAGGGGGGAAGGGAAGAATAATATGGATAACTTTAGAAGATAAAATGAAAATCATCTGCATCCTTAAAGCACACAAACACAAAGTTAAAAGGTAAAGGATTGACTGAAACATTATCAGCAAATCTACAGTGAAAGGGTAATATCTTTAACATCTAAAGAGCTTACACAAAATTGATTAGGAAAACAACTAAGATGGTTTTAGTTAAGTGGGAAAACAGATAATCTTCATAAAGAAAACACAAGATTATGAGATATAAAAAAAACGGGAATAATTAAATATCAATGTCATTTTTGAATGATCAGATAAACAAATAAATTGATAGACTGAACAACAGTGAAATGGACTCTCTGGAACATTTGAGGTGGAATAAAATCTTAATTCATACAAATGTCTTTTAAAGTTTTATAGTGGTATGCATCAAAGACAAAAAAGGATTGTGCCCTTGTTGGTTTTGGAAAATTATCAAATAATAATTTTAAAAGGATGTAGCAGAAAATGTCAAGAAAAACACAAAAAACAAAACCTTTGGGAAAAAAGATGTTTAGCACAGTATAAATGCTAAGGGAAATACCACCAAAAATTCAATCCATTAAAATAAGAATGTTGTTGTTATGTGCCATTGAGTCAGACC
>NW_006921609.1:12148205-12153762 GCF_000298275.1 Orycteropus afer afer | reverse complement strand
ATGGTTGTCTGATTCAAAATGGTGAAAACCAGTCCATTTCAGCTCACTAATGCCAAAGATATCAATCTTCATGTGTTCCATTTCATTTTTGACAACTTCCAATTTTCCTAGAGTCATACTTCTTACATTCCATGTTCCGATGATTAATGGATGTCTGCAAATGTTTCTCTTCAATATGAGTGGTGCCACATCAACAAATGGAGGTCTTGAAAGCTTAACTTTATCGATAGGAGTAAGGCTGGGTTTACTCAGATGATGCAGCTCTTCCCCTGTCCTATTTTGAGAGCCTTCTAACCTAAGAGGACTACTCATAAAGTTGCATGGTAATGTATCAAACAGTGTTTCTTTGCTATTCATAAGATTTTCCCTGGCCAATTCTTTGAGGAGCTCTGGTAGCATAGTGCCTAAGGCACTTGAC
The DNA here is from genome assembly GCF_000298275.1 of Orycteropus afer afer. Taxonomy (NCBI): domain Eukaryota; kingdom Metazoa; phylum Chordata; class Mammalia; order Tubulidentata; family Orycteropodidae; genus Orycteropus; species Orycteropus afer. Next base: position 12,153,344 of record NW_006921609.1, on the reverse strand, counting down.
TGAAAACCAGAAGGCTGGTGGTTCAAACCACCAGCAACTCCTCAGAAGGAAGATGAGGCAATCTACTTCCGCAGTGATACTGCCTTGGAAACTCAAGGAGGGGTCACTATGAGCCACGTCTGGCTCTATGACAAATAACAACAACAACAACAATTCTTTGAGAAGTGGACGGCCTCCTCCTTCTTCCTAGTCTGTCTCAGTCTGTAAGCTGGGCTGATACCTGTGCACCATATGCATCCCGCTGGGTTTGAAACACCAGTGGCTCAGCCTTAAAACTCACATTAACATGTCACCACGGTGGGACAAACAGACAAGTTTGTCTTCCTGTTGGAAACCTCTCTTACCACCCTTACCTGGGTCCCTGTTGCTGACTCTTCCTCTGTCCAGATTCTTAGGTCTTTTAATCCCCTTTCTTCTGCTCTCTCGCTCTGATGCTTTGGGCATGACTGATTTCCCTCTCCTCACCTGGATCCCTGAGGCTGACTGCTCCTCTGTCCGGGTTCCTGGCTTTTAATTCCATTTTTCCTGCTCTCCCACCTTGCTGCTTTGGGTGTACCTGAGTTCCTCTCCTCACCTGGATCCCTGCATCTGACTACTCCTCTGTCTGGGTTCCTGGATTTTAATCTCCTTTCTCCCGCTCTCCTCTCCTGCTGCTTTGGGCGTGCCTGAGTTCCCTCTCAGGGAAGGTTTTCTACTTAAGCCTCCTATATTCTACACACAGGGTTTGAAACAAAAGCCTGTGTTTCTTCTGGGCATATTCTATTCATGCTTTTAACATATCCAATCAAATATTGGCTGAAGGTGGACTTACACACTCTCTGTTATCCACATACCCCATAATCATTTCTAATATACAAACAAGTAAGAGAACATTTAATAGCCATAGTACATTCAGATAAACATATAACTTAAAACACATAATCCTTTTAAAGACATCCCAGGTTCATCTCTTCACCTTGATAACCTTCCCATTTTATGTATATGGCCTTGAGCCTTTGGCTGGGTATAACCAAAAGCCCTAGCCTCTGGATTAATTATCTCCTCCTTTTAATGCAATTTTAACTAGCATATACCAATAATAAGCACATAAAATTTTTGAGTAATAATTTCTATTAAGGTTTCTACAAACAGTGCTGTTAGCACATAGGTAGCAGCAGCCTGTTTCAGATCTTTAAGAGTTTTAAAAGAAAATGCTTTAGGTCCTTGCATCAGTTGATTAGACTGCTGATTTATGTATTCTGTTAAGGGAAAAACATGTTTTAATTCTAATAGAATGTCCTCAACCATGGCCCTCGCCTTTTGTACCATAGTTTGTATAGGTGATAAAGGAGGCACGGTGGATGATGAACAGTTAACTTGCTTTCCTGAGGGAGGGAAAGGGTTAAGAGGTGGAGGAGAGCAAATGCTGGCAGGCATGGTTGCAACTGAAACAGTCTGATCTAAAAATAGATTTAAAGAAGGATATAACTTCTATTCCTTAATTTCTGAAGGTTCAGTTTTTCAGAATACAGTTAAGGGTCACATTCCGGTACAAAATCTTGGTTACTTAATTTCTAATTACATTTACATTCACTCAATCACACTTACATCCACTCAAAACTGTTGCACTAGTGTCATGCACACACTCTTTTTACACACAAACAAATCAAGTAAAGTCCAGTCAACATAACAATGTTCCAGTTGTGGAGATGATTTTAATTAAGGTTCCTTACTAAGGATCAAAATTTTAACTTTAAGTGTGACCCTCTGAACTTCCTTCCAGTTCCCTAATCCCTTAGGGTTTCAGTTAGCCAGACACAGTCATTCACACATACATTAAAACACACCCTTACTAAAAAATCCTAAAATGTTAATTTATTTACCCTAGGATTTAATCCTGAATTTGAGAGCCAGATTAGACATTTACTATAGTAACAATAATAATAAAAATAAGTAAAATTTCACTTCCCAGGGTTCAAACTCTTGTATGGTCCTTTGAGTAGCCAAATCAATGATCCATTCATTTAAACCATAAAAATCCCAAGTTTTTGAATAAAACCAACCAAAATCTTCTAATGGACTTTGGACAAAATGCTTAAACCTCTTAATTCAATATAATATTTCAGAAATAGAACTCATTTACTATGAGTAACAGCGCAGTCCTGGAAACATGAAACGTACAAAGAAATAACACAACCTAAGAGAAATTTTCTGTCCAATTGTCCAGTCAATCGGGGTGACAGTCATAAGATTACAAGCCAAAAGGCCATTCAAAGGCAAAAAGGAAAAGAATTTAGTGACAAAAACACCAAGGGGACAACATAACACAAAACAGCAAAACACCTCCGATACCAGATTCTAGTAAGGTTGGGGGCCAGACCAGATTCTAGCAAAACAAAGTTTCACCACACAAACACAATATAAACTTCATATAAACAAACTTATACCAAACACTTTAATGAATTCTAGTGGTGCTTCAACACAAAACAGAGTATCTATGGCTGTGGAGGGTCTCTTAATTAAGGTTATCAGCCAAAATCTCAACCTTCCTTGTCCCAGCCCAGACCAGAGAAGTATGTGTTAGGTTTCAGAATTATCAGATACTCTCCAGAGGACAGAACAGAAACTCTAGTAAAACAAGGTCAGTTCACCAACGTTTTACCATATCAGACTCCAGGAAAACAAGTTTTCACTGGACAGATTTTCTCAAGCACCATCTCGGTGAGAAAAAAATTGAACAAAGTTTACGATCGCTTCCGATCCTTTCTCTCAATCAACAGAGACCGGTCTTACAGATTTACAGGCTTACCTCAGGAGGAATCGGGTGTCTCAGGCGGAATCAGTCGAATTCCGCGTCTCCAGGCAGACACCTGGTTGGGAGAATGAAGGAGGCGCCTCCCCTAGAGAACCTTTTTCTCCCACGGGTGGCCACCTGGCAGAGGCCCTGGGACACAGTGGCTATCCTGGACGAGCCCAAAAAAGTTACGGTTCAGTTTAAAATAATAGCCACTATAATGTCCACTTTTGGGTAACAGAGTTTTATTTAGGCTAGCCGACGCAGGGAGCTGAAGTGCGCTCCTATGCTGCAGCAACAAGTCTGATTTTAGGCAGGCTTTATAAAGCAGGTAAGTAAGCGATAATACAGAAGCAGAAGATGCAGTTTCAAGGTCTTAGAGTAGGTGCTTTGGCACAGGCATTCATCGAGGGGTGAGGGGAGTTAGTTTGATAACCACCCCAAAGTACCTATTCTAGCACAGGTGTTCATTGAGGGGTGATGGGAGTTAGTTCTGATAATCACCCCAAAGTACCTATTCTAGCACAGGTATTCATTGAGGGGTGATTTAGCTGCTTTATGTGTCTAGGAGGGAGGAGAAGAAAAAGACAAAAGGGGTACTCCCTAACTCACCAGGAGTGGGGGACAGGATGAGATGTTCACTTCAGCCACATGAAATGGAGCTTTAGTAAGATATTGCCAGCCACAGCTGGACATTACAAAAACAGAGTTACAAAATGGAGTCACTTACTTCAGATATCCTAGGCATTAGTGAGCTGAAATGGACTGTTTTGGGCCATTTTGAATCATACAACCATATTATCTACAATGCCAGGTATGAGAAATTGAAGGGGAATGATGTGGCATTCATCATCACAAAGAACATTTCCAGATCTGTCCTGAAGTCCAATGAGGTCAGTGACAGGATAATAACACCTACAAGGAATACCAGTTCATACTGTTATTATTTAAATTTATGCACCAACCATCAAAGCCAAGATGAGGAAATTGAAGATTTTTACTAACTTCTGCAGTCTGAAATTTACCAAACATGCAATCATGATGTGATGATTATCACTCATTATTGGAATGCAGAAGTTGGAAACAAAAAAGAATCACTGGTAGTTGGAAAATATGGCCTTGGTGATAGAAATAACGTGGGAGATTGCATGATAAAATTTTGCAAGACCAATGACTTATTCATTACAAATACCATTTGTCAACAACACAAATGGTGGCTATACACGTGGACTTCACCAGATGGAGTACACAGGAATCAGATTGACTATATCTGTGGAAAGAGGTGGTAGAGAAGCTCAATATCTTCAACCAAAACAAGGCCAGGAGCTGACTGTGGAACAGACCATCAGTTGCTCAAATGCAAGTTCAAATTGAAGTTCAAGACAATTAAAATAATTCCACAAGTGCCAAAGTATGATTTGATTATATCCCTCCTGAATTTAGAGATCATCTAAAGAATAGATTTGATGCATTGAACACCAATGACTGAAAACCCTAGGAATTGTGTGATGACATCAAAAACATCTTCCACGAAGAAAGCAAAAGGTCACTAAAAATTCAGAAAAGGAAGAAAACATGAGAAGGGATGTCAGAAGAGACTCTGAGAATTGCCCTTGAACTGAGAGTAGCTAAAGTAAATGAAAGAAATGACAAGATAAAAGATCTGAATAGAAGATTTCAAAGAGCAGCTCAAGAAGACAAAGTAAATTATTATAATTAAATGTGCAAAGACCTGGAGTTAGAAAAACAAAAGGAAAGAACGCAGTTGGCATTTCTCAAAGCTGAAAGAAATGAAGAATTTCAAGCCTTGTGCTGCAATATTGAAAGAGCCTATAGGCAAAATATTGAATGATGCAGGAAACATCAAAGAAGATGGAAGGATTACACAGAGTAACTGTACCAAAAAGAATTGGTCAATGTTCATCCATTTCAGGAGGTGGCATATGATCAAGAGCCAATGATATTGAAGGAGGAATTTGAAGTTGCAATGAAGGAACTGGCAAAGAACAAAGCTTCAGGAATTGATGGAATACCCATTGAGATGTTTCAACAAATGGATGCTGCGCCACAGGCACTCACTCGTCTATGCCAAGAAATTTGGAAGACGGCTACCTGGCCAATTGACTGGAAAAGATCCATATTTGTACTCATTCCAAAGAAAGGTGATCCCACATAATGTGGTAATTATTATTATTATTATTATTATTTTAATTGTGATTTGGGTGAAGATTTACAGAGCAAATTCACTTTCCATACAGCAGTTTACATATACTTTGTCTCATGACATTGACCATAATGTGGTAATTATTTAAAAATATCATTAATGTCATACACAAGTTAAATCTTGCTGAAGACAAAAAAAAAAA
>NW_006921609.1:12142365-12148105 GCF_000298275.1 Orycteropus afer afer | reverse complement strand
TGAAAACCTTAAAACCTTAAGTGAAAACCTTATGTATAGCAGTACTGTCTGATATATTAATGGGAAAATGTTATGAATAGCTCTGAAACACTGTCTGATATAGTGCTGGAAGATGAGCCCTCAGGTCGGAAGGTACTCAAAATATGACTGGGGAAGAGCTGCCTCTGTTCTGGTTACCTACTGCTGCTCTGACAAGAATATACCACAAATAGGATGGCTTGAACAAACAGGAGTTTATTTTCTGACAATATGGGAGGCTAGAAGTCTGAGTGCAAAGTGCCAGGGTCTAGGGGCTGTGTGAAAGGCCCTCAACCTTGGGCTTCAGCTCTGCCTCTTGCTCCTGTCCCACTGAAGCTACAGGCATCTCTTCACTGAGACAGCTACTGGCTGCTGAGGCTAACAAGCTCAAGGCTGAGAAATAAAACGCACAGTCCTGATGTTACCAAACCACACCAAAACCAAACCAAACTCACAGCCGTGGAGTCGGATCTGACTCACAGCAACCCTTTCTTGGGTTTCCAAAGCAGTATCACTATGGAAGTAGATTGCCCCATCTTCCTTCAGAAGAGTGGATGGTGGGTTTGAACCACCAGCCTTATTCAAGTCCATTGTAAGTCCCAAGGTCAGCAGAGCATGGCAGGTGCTGAACAACATGGCTACATGCAGGGTCCAAGTGTGCCATATGCGAGAGGCCATTCCCAAAGCTGTTTCTTATATACAGGAAGCAGACCACATACCCAAAGGCAGCTACTCAGCTACTCACAGTAGATTCCACTATGGAGTTGATCACCAGTCTCATCATAGAGAATACTACATCCAACTGCCCGGCCACTCAACCAGGCCTATCCAAGCTGACACACAAACTTAACCACCACAGTCTTCTCAGAGTAGAGCTGACCATAATGATGTGGATGGAGTGCAGTTTTGGGGAACTCTGTTTGCTGATGTGGCACAACTCAAGATGGGAAGAAATAGCAGCAAATATCCATTAATAATCAGAACATGGAATGTATGAGGTATGAATCTAGGAAAATTGGAAGTTGTCAAAAATGGCATGGAACACATAAATATCGATATGTTATGGGTTCAGTTTAAAATAATAGCCACTATAATGTCCAATTTTGGATAACAGAGTTTTACTTAGGCTAGCCGACTGCTGGGAGCTGAAGTGTGCTCCTATGCTGCAGCAACAAGTCTGATTTTAGGCAGGCTTTATAAAGCACGTAAGCAAGCGATAATACAGAAGCTGAAGCTGCAGTTTCAAGGTCTTAGAGCAGGTGCTTTGGCACAGGCATTCATCGAGGGGTGAGGGCAGTTAGTTTGATAACCACCCCAATTACGTATTCTAGCACAGGCGTTCATTGAGGGGTGATGGGAGTTAGTTCTGATAATCACCCCAAAGTACCTATTCTAGCACAGGTGTTCACTGAGGGCTGATTTAGTTGCTTTATGTGTCTAGAAGGGAGAAGAAGAAAAAGACAAAAGGGGTACTCCCTAACTCACCAGGAGTGGGGGGCAGGATGAGATGTTTACTTCAGCCATATGAAATGGAGCTTTAGTAAGATATTGCCAGCCATAACTGGACATTACAAAAATAGAGTTACAAAATGGAGTCCCTTACTTCATTCCCTACTGTTTTTATTTGAGAATCAAATCATTGATTCATTATTCTGTTTTTAAGTATCAAGGTCGTGTACTGGGTTCTAAGAACCATGAGTTTCACAGCCCCAATCCTATTACATATGAACTTGATTAAGGTGTTGAACAAGCAGAGTCCAATGATGAGGTTAAGTAGAAGTAACACTAGTGGACCTATCAGGCTGGTAATAAGGGTTGTTGTCCATGGTGACCAGTCAATTAAGTTTTGGTACCATCCTTTACTTGGGTTTAGTGTGTTTTGCCTTTCTTTTATATTTTTTCGTACCAGGGCCAGTGTTTCTTTGATTATTCCTGTTCTATTAGCATAGAAATAACATTTTTCTCTTAGGGTAGCACATAGTCCACTTAAATCCATGTTGATGCTTTGGGTTAGTCCCCTTAAGCCCTGGTCCTGAATGATAAGGGTCGAGATTCCTGTGGCTGCAGACCCTGCAATTCCCAATCCCACGAGTAGGGGAATTAATATGGAAACTCTTTTTTGCCTAAGGTATTCTGGGGCTGTGAGCAAGGCTAGGCCTTGGTCTCCTTCATATATATATATATATCAATCTGGGGTAACATGTGTACTAATGTGCAAAACACAGGTTTTTCAGAAATACTGAATGCATAAGTAGATATACAGGTGTTTAGGTCAAATGAGCAAGAAAACTAAGTGTTTTTGGGGAGCAGGGATATATATAGGTGTTCCATTGTATGTCATGATTATGGTCTAGTTACAATAGGTAGTAAATCGGGACTGAGACACATCATAACGAGGAGAAACAAAACAATTTTCAGGTCCCTGTATAATAAAACTTAGCTATAAGTTGAGGAGAGTTCTCAGTGCAGTCCGGTATTACCCTCAATCAAGTGTGATGTATCCAAGGGTGGACTCCCTTCAGTTTGGTTGAAGAATGTGTTGTCAACAATACTTCATAAGCCCCAATCATTTGGCCTGAAGTTGGCTCTGGGGAGTCCAGTCATTCCACTCCTTTAGTAGGACCCAATCTCCTGGACAGAAGCTGTGAAGGGTAGTATCTGTAGGATACAACAACCTGCCAGTAGGATTGACTTCATGGCAGGTCTCCCAGGGCAGTAGCCATCAAGGCAGTTTGTTGTTTCATGTCTTCTTGCTTCTGTTTCTCCTGTTCCTGGTCCTGGTTATTGTAGACCTTGGAAGCAATCTCTATAATTTGAGAAGTATTCATACCCAGTTCCCCTTTTAATTTTGGAGTTTGTGCCATATTTTAGGGTGCTTTGAGTCCTACGACAATGTACTTCTTCATATGGATCAATTTTGCTCTGTCCCTTGGGTATTGCACTTTGGATCTGTTCCTGATGGTTGTGGCCCCTGGTTAGATTTTCAGGTTATGAAGTCTGTTGGTTTCTGTTTTAGTTTTCTCTAATACAATTCACCTCTTGTCAGGGATAAGGTAGTTAATAATATATTAATGTAAATCAGCCATGGTGATGGTATATGAGTCTAAACAAAACCTCCAGGATTTCCTTCATAATCTAAACCAGTTGGAACCTGCTGTAATGGGTATTGCCCTGACAGATTTGGTCTAGACCCCTGGCTAAATTTTATACCACTCTGGGTGTGTGTGCTGGGGAGACCATTTTCTGAGGGCAGGTGGGGAGGAAAAGAGTTAAGGTTTAAGTGTCTGTAGAGTCCTGAAAGACACTCTTAATTGTATAATTCATTTACACAGATAAATCATTTGTAATGATCTATTTGTAATCTTTTCCAATTTTCATTTCCATTGGCCAAATATATTTCATGTAATAGTTAACATTTACTTGCACTCATCACCACTAGAAACCTGTCATGACATAGGGTTTTTAGTTCATATCACTTAACCCCTCTTAAATACTATGATTTTACTGTTGTTATTTTAATAGAAAGTATATTGTTAATGTAACATTTTGCAGTGAAAGATTCACCATTCTTTTTCACATCTTATGAATAAATCCACCAAAACTGATCTAAAGTTATTACAGTTTCAATATACTGCATTGTTTCTTCAGACTTATTATTTGCAGGTATTAAAACTAAGGTAAATAAAGTTCACTTTCCCTTAAATCTTCTATAACTTACTACACATTTTTCTTTAATTTTTACTATTTTTCATGTTCTGGGACAACAAGACATTCTACTTTAAGACAAAACTACTCTCTTTTCCCCCTCTTTTAAAGAAACTTTTTACCAGCCATTTTATAGGCTCTCTTGCCTCTCTTTCCCAGTAATGCGTCTCTCTTAGTAGCACGTCCTTCTCAGCCAGCAGTCAGAGAGAGTTCTGCCTCTAGGAGGCCTCCTTTTGAGCCTGGCAGGGTGGCCAAACTAGCCAATCATAGTATCAGAATTCTAAGCACCTGAAAGAAAGTGAACTTCTCAAAACATTACTTTGTGTTGTTCCCAATAGAAATACCCCAGGTGGATAACATTTACAATCAAGACTTTCTCAGTTGCTCACAGCAAATTCCACCACAGAGTTTACTAAGACTTTTGGTTAGAAAAGCCACACCAGGTAATTTACTATACCACAGGTCACCCCTGGCTTTTCTAGCCATTATATTTTTTATACTTTAAAAGTTAACATTCCCTTCACCATCAGTTTAAAATTAACCACACCCATGAATATGTGTATGCCAGCCACTTCATGTCTTTATCTCCCCTGGTTTTAAATAGTTAATTTCTAATTTGCCCATTCCTATAAAACTGGTACTCTGAGGAGAAATGTATGGTCCTTTCTCTCTGGAGAATCTTCTGTTCTTCTTGGAAATTTCAGGTATCTGGATCCATAAACAAGCAAAGTCCAGCCCAGCTCAAGTCATCAAATTGCAGCAACTTAACACCAGTTCAGTGTCAAACATCTTCCTCTTCATTTGTTCAGGTTCTGGTTAGCTTAGCTCTAGCCATCCTAGCTGGGTTATGGGTACCAGCTGTAAGTTTGGGAGTCCTATTCTTCCCTTTACTTTGGACCATCCAGCACCTTCTCTCACATCTTCAGTCCTCAGGGACTATTTCAATGCCTGCAGGATCACAATTCATTGCACTTCAGACCAGCCAGCTCTTCCTCTTATCCCCAGCCTCTGTGGCTTAGGATATAGAGTACCGAACTTAGTCTGTTTCTTCTTTGTTGCACTTCTGCCATTTCCTCTCAGGTGGACTCAGGTGGTCACAAGCGAGTAACATACAAGTAACATATTGACTTTCTTTAACTTTCAATCCTGGGAGGGGATTACTTTCATGGATCATGACTTTCCTGTCTGGAGGCAACCAAAATGAGTCTACTTGCTCAAAATTTAAAGAGTCAAACAGTCATTATTATTTTTTTCTTCTTCAACTCCTTATCCAAATGTAAATCTTCTGTTCCCTCAGTATTACTGGGTGGGGTTCAGGTTTTCTATTTTGTTGTTGTTGTTAGGTGCCATCGAGTCGTTTCTGAATCATAGCAACCCCATGCACAGCAGAACGAAACACTGCCCGATCCCATGCCAGCTCCATGATTCCTTCTATACTTGAGCCCATCATTGCAGCCACCGTGTCAATCCATCTCGTTGAAGGCCTCCCCATCTTTTGTTGACCCTTCACCTTACCAAGCATGACATCCTTCTCCAAGGAATGGTCGCTTCTGACAACATGACCAAAATAGGTGAGACAAAGTCTGGCCATTCTTGCTTCCACGGAGCATTTTGGGTGCACTTCCTCCAGGAAAGATCTGTTAGTTCTTTTAGCAGTCCATGGTACTTTCAGGATTCTTCGCCAGCACCACAATCAAAAGCATCAACCCTTCTTCGGTCTTCCTTATTCATTCTCCAGCTCTCACATGCATACAAGGCCATTGGAAATATCATGGCTTGTGTCAGGTGCACTTTAGTCCTCAAGGAGACATTCTTGCTCCTCAGCACTTGAAAGATTTCCTTTGCGGTTGACTTTCCCAATGCTATATGTAGTCTAATGTCCTGATTGCTGCTTCCATTGTCATCGACTGTAGAACCAAGCAACATGAATTCCTTGACAACCTCAATCTTCTCTCCATTTATTATGATGCTGCTCATTGGTCCAGTTGTGAGGATTTTTGTTTTCTTTATATTGAGA
>NW_006921609.1:12135874-12136856 GCF_000298275.1 Orycteropus afer afer | reverse complement strand
GGATTCAGAAGAGGATATGGAACAAGGGATATCATTGCTGATGTAAGATGGATCTTGGCTCTAAGTAAAGAATATCAGAAAAATTTTACTTGTGTCTTATTGACTATGCAAAAAAAAATTGATTTTGTGGATCATGACAAATTACGGATAACTTTGAGAAGAAGGGTAACTCCAGAACACTTGATTGTGCCCATCAGGAACCTGTACATAGACTAGGAGACTGTCATTTGAACAGAATAAGGGGATACTGTATGGTTTAAAATCATACATATGGGTTGCATCCTTTCACCATACTTATTCAACTTGTATGTTGAGCAATTAATACGAGAAGCTGCATTACATGAAGAAGAATATGGCATTAGCATTGGGGAAGACTCATTAACAACTTGTGATACTCAGATGACACAAGTTTGTTTGCTGAAAGTGAGATGACTTCAAGCACTTGCTGATGAAAATTGAAGATTTCAGTCTGCGCTATGGAATACACCTCAGCATAAAGAAAACAAAAATCTTCAGAACTGGGCCAATAAGCCGCTTCACAATAAATGGAGAAAAGTTTGAAGTTGTTAAAGATTTCATATTATTTTTACAATCAACACCAATGGAAGCAGCAGTCAAGACATCAGACAATGTACTGCACTGGGAAAATCTGCTGCAAAACACCTCTTTGAATTGCTGAGGAAGAAAGATGTCTCCTTGAAGACTAAGGTGTGCCTAACCCAATCCACGGTAGTTTCAGTCACCTCATATGCATGTGAGAGCTGGACAACGAATAAGGAAGACCAAAGGATTGTTGACGCTTTTGACTTGTAGTGTTGGCAAAGAATACTGAAAATACTATGTACTGCCAAAACAACAAAGAAATCTGTCCTGGAAGAAGTGCAGCCAGAGGTGGGGCAAGATGGCGCACTAGGCAGAAGGATTGCACAGACCCTCTTCAACAAAGAAAAGGGAAACCAATTAACACAGACACAGAAGATAA
>NW_006921609.1:12126685-12130439 GCF_000298275.1 Orycteropus afer afer | reverse complement strand
AAGAAGTGCAGCCAGAATGCTCCTTGGAAGCGAGAATGGCCAGTCTTCGTTTCACCTACTTTGGTCACATTTTCAGAAGGAACCATTCCTTGGAGAAGGATATCATTTTTGGTAAAGTGGAGGGTCAACGAAAATGGAGAAGGCCCTCAATGTAATGGATTGACACAGTGGGTACAGTGATGGGCTCAGTTATAGCAAGTGCTGTGAAACTGGCACAAGACTGGGCAGTGTTTCATTCTGTTGTACAGAGGGTCGCTATGAGTTGGAGCTGACTCATCGTCACCTAACAACAACAACAACAACAACAACATATGGATTTTATAGGAGCCCTGCTGGTGCTATGGTTAAATGTTTCTGATAACAGAAAGGTGGGTAATCTGAATCAAGCAGCTGCTCCACAAGAGAAAGACCTGGTAATTTGCTTTACTAAAGAGTACAGCCTGGGAAACCCTATATGGTAGTTGTACTCTACATACATACATATAGGGTCACTATGAATCAGAATTGAATTGATGGCACACAACAACATATGTGTTTTATGGATTTTATTTAATGATAGTACTTTTATAATTAAAAATACATTTTAACCTGTAACTTTTAAAATTGTCTTGTATGCATATTTTCCTTTGTTGCCATTGACTTGCTCTGACTCACAGCGACCTTACTGTATAACAGAACAAAATGTTGTGTGGTCCCGTGCCAAATCCATGAACACTGATATGTTTTAGTCTATTGTTGATTCTATTTCATCAATTAATTTCACTGAAGGTTTTTCTAATTTTTGTTGATCCTCTATTTTATTAAACACGATATCCTTTTCTAGGCAGAGTATGCATGGTATTTGTAATTATTTATATATAAAAAATATCTGGAATATGTCTACATGTACATAAAACAATCTGTGGAGACGCATATAAGAAAAGAACAGCAGCAAATGCTTTTGCTCAGACACAAGAAAGAAAGAAAGATAGAAAAGAAAGAAAAAAAGAAAGCAGATGTAAAAGAATGGCAAGTGAGCAGTAGAAGAGGAAGGCTATTATCTACTTTATACATTTTTACTTTCAAACCATAATCATGAATTGATATGTATGCTTAACAAAGTGTTAATTAAATGTACGATAAAAGAGGATTAGTTTAAAGTATTTTCAAATTATACCACATGCCAGAATGGCTTCAATACAGAGTTGAAAAACTGGGTATGGAAACCTGGTTTCTCACAAGAATCACTTAGTGACCAATTTATATAAAATAATAGCACTTTGGAATATAAACGTCAATAAAATATCTGTAGGATGGAGGTAAATCTGACCTTAGAGATCAGAATATAGAATATCACTAATACTTTTCTAAGATAGAATTTAAAACATTAATATTAGAATATCTCATCTTTATTTAACGTAGATCAAAGAACTACTAAGAACTAGGTAGATAGAAGAGATAAAATATGAATATGATGTCTATCTTTTGATCTAGAGTTAAACTACTTAAGTGCCTCAATAAAAGGTTAGATAAAGAACAAAGAGGTTATGGAAGAAGCAAGTGGTGACTTTGCTCTAGTTTATAGGTATAAAGCCATCACATGAATTCTTTATCAACAGTTTATAAAAGCCAAAATAGCACTTATTTACACAATTCTCCATTTCTCCCAAATTTGTGCATCTATTAATTCACTGAATATATGTGAATCATGAAAATTATGTATCATTATTCCTTGGGGGGAGAAAAATCATACATATTATGGCTCTTCTTGGAGATTTCTTTAGAGAAAATATAAAAACCTTGTCCAAATCCAAAACCAAAGCCACTGCTATCCAGCTGATTTTGACTCATAGTGGCCCCACTGGGTTTCTGAGGCTATAAATGTTTACAGAGGTAGACTGCCTCATCTACTTCCTGTGGAGCAGCTGGTGGGTTTGAACCACTGACCTTCTGGTTAGCATTCAAATATTTTACCCACCTCTTGGTTTCTTTTCTTCGATTTCCCTATGTTTTTTTTCATTTCATAAGATTTGAATACATAAAACACAAAAATCTACTTATTTACAAGTCTAAAAAAAAATACATATATGTACAAGCTAGTGGAGCTCTGGTAGCAAAGGGTCTGAGGCATTTGACTACTAGCCAGAAGGTTGGTGGTTCAAACCCACCAGCCACTCTGCAGGAGGAAGCTAGAGCAATCTACTTCACTAAAGATTTACTACCTTGAAAACTCAATGGGGGTGGCTATGAGTCAGGATCGACTCGATGTCAGAGAGTTTGGTTTTGGGTTTTTTTTTTTTTTTTACAGGCAAGTGTAATAATATTATTCAATTTGTTAATGTAATTCCTCTTATAGATTGATAGATAATGGTATATGATAAAATGAATTATATTCTATCTTAAACAATATAATTAAATCTTTCAAAATATTTGTATTGGGTTTGTGTGCAAATTTATAGATAAAATTAGTTTTCTATTCAATAATTTATACATATATTTGTTTTGTAATTTTAGTTGCAATTCCCTCAGTGTAATAGCACTCTTCCTCATGAACCCTTCCCTATACCAGTAATTCAATTTTGTCAAATCCTTGGGTTTATGATAATGTCAGCTCATTAAAATGTTAGTTAAAACTCATTAAAATGCATACTGAGAGGTAACAGCTTCATTACTGTAATATGATGTAAAGAAAAAGAAAATGCTTTATTATCATTTGTTTCAAAATTGAATACATTTGCATAATATAGTCTCACTGTATATTTTCAATAGTCTTCAAAACTTAAGCAGCCTAATAATTAAAAATGTATTTTTTAAAAATATATTTGCTATTGAGAAATCTTGGCTGTACTTTTCCATGAGAACAAGAGATCATATCAGAGACAGTAGTTACTAGAGATAGAAGATGGAAATAATACTAAAAATATTCTAATGTAGTCTTTATTTCTTTCAATATTTATAATGTTTAGGTGTAATAAGATTTGCAGACAACAGCAGAGAACTTAATCAAATATCATGATTAACAGCCTCATTAGTTAATATATCAATACTTTGTATCACTGAAGAGAGCTAAATGGTGATGGAAATCACTTGGACAGATGTAATTATTTCGCGTTTCTCTCCTACAGGATCTTAACAATAGTAAGTTTTTGAGAAATATTTGCTGAAAAATTTAATACATGCAAAATTTCAATAGTGATGTTTTTGTTATCTCTCCAAACCCTATATATAAAAGCCATTATCATTAAAGCAATGCATAACATGTATCTAATTTAAATGTATGTTTCTTATCTTATCTTGTGGGATTCTCTTTTTCTACTTCTCCCACTCCTTAGTTTACTTTGCCCAAAGGTCTTTCTTCTGTTAAATGGTTCTTTCTTCTTCTTAAAAGAGTTAATGGCACTCAAAATTGGTGTATCCCTAGTCACATATTCTTCTGAGTTAACCTCTTCCAGTTCAACCTCCATGCTGATGATGACTCCAAAATTTACTGAGTCCCAGTCTTTTAGGGCACTCCAGTCTTACACCGATCTGCCTCCTTGATACCACCTTTGGAAGGTCTAAGAGTATTTTGAATTAACATTGCCAAAATTTAATTTTTATTTCTAAAATAATTTTCACATAAATTTTCATTTCTCAAAGTTTTGCATCTTCTATATGGTACCACATATATATGTAATATCATATACCAATTGCTCAAGGAGTTATTACTTTTGCTCCATTTCTGTCTCTCTATCACTTCCTTAGGAGCTCTGGTAGCATAGTGGCTAAAGCACTT
>NW_006921609.1:12125804-12126445 GCF_000298275.1 Orycteropus afer afer | reverse complement strand
GGGCTGACTCAACGGCACATAACAACAACAACAACAATATCACTTCCTTACCCGCCCCCAACATACACACACATATACACACATTCCATCTGGTCCAGTAAGGTCCAATGACTTTATAACTTAGTATATGTCTAATTATTTTTTACTTCCATTCTTATCACGTCATCTGAGTCACCACCATCTCTTACATGGAAAACTTCATCAGACTCAATTATCTTACTTTTGCTCTTGACTTTCCTACAATCAATTCCCCAGGTAGCATAGTAGCCTCTTCAAAATTATAAATTAAAACTTGTCTTCTACTTCACACTTTCCAAAGTCTCAATCCTTACCTTGGCCTATCAGACACTCAGACATCTGGTCTGTGATTTTTTAGTACCCACTTCTAGTCCATTCTAGTTCAGCCATTCTGGCCCTTCTCTTCTTCTAGCATGGGAAATCAATTATTTCCTTTGGCTCTATTTTTACATTCTTTAGTCAGCCTGAGAATGTGCTTCCTCCAGGACTTCCTGTATTTATTCTCTTCTTGTCACTCAAATCTCAGCTTACATGTCTGTTTTGGTTCTCTAGTGCTGCTCTGGGAGCTCTGGTGGTATAGTGCCTAAGGCATTTGACTGCTAACCAGAAGGCTGGTAGTTCAA
>NW_006921609.1:12105827-12120156 GCF_000298275.1 Orycteropus afer afer | reverse complement strand
CCCCTTGTTCTGTTCAAATGACCGCCTCCTGGTCAATGTATAGGCTCCTCATGAGCACAATCAAGTGTTCTGGAATTCTTATTCTTCTCAATGCCATCCACAATTTGTTGTGATCTACACAATCAAATGCCTTTGCATAGTCAATAAAACACAAGTAAACATCTTTCTGGTGTTCCTTGCTTTGAGCCAGGATCCATCTGACAGCAGCTATGATATCCCTTCTTCCACATCCTCTTCTGAATCCAGCTTGCACCTCTGGAAGTTCTATGTCAATATATTTCTGCAACCATTTTTAGTTATCTTCAGTAAGATCTGACCTATGTGTGATATTAATGATATTGTTCGATAATTTCCATGTTCTGTGAGATCACCTTTCTTTGTAATGGATACAAATATAGATCTCTTCCAGTCAGTTGGCCAGGTAGTTGTTTTCCAAATATCTTGGCAAAACTGAGTGAGTGCCTCCAGTGGGGGGATCTGTTTGTTGAAACATCTCAATGGGTATTTTGTCAATTCCTGGAGCCTTGATCTTCGCCAATTCCTTCAGTGCAGCTTTCAGTGCAGCTTCCACTTCTTCCTTCAATACCATTGGTTCTTGATCATATGGCACCTCCTGAAATGGATGAAGATCTACCAGTTCTTTTTGGTACAGTGACTGTGTTATTCCTTCCATCTTCTTTTGATGTTTCCTGCATCATTCAATATTTTGCCCATAGAATCTTTCAATATTGCAACTCAAGGGTTAATTTTTTTTCCCCAGTTCTTTCATCTTGAGAAATTCTGAGTGTGTTCTTCCCTTTGGTTTTCTAAATCCAAGTCTTTGCACATTTCATTGTAGTAATTGGCTTTGTCTTCTTGAGCTGCCCTTTGAAATATTCTGCTCAGCTCTTTTATCTTGTCATTTCTTCCATTTGCTTTAGCTACTCTCTGCTCAAGGGCAAGTTTCAGAGTCTCTTCTGACATCCATTTTGGCCTTTTCTTCCTTTCTTGTTTTAGTGACCTCTTGCTTTCTTCATGGATGATGTTCTTGATGTCATCCCATAATTCTTCTGGTTTTTAGTCACTGGTGTGCAATGTATTAAATCTTTTCTTTAGATGGTCTCTAAATTCAGGAGGGATATATTCAAGATCTTATTTTGGCTCTCATAGACTTGTTTTAACTGTCTTTAACTTCAAGATGAACTTGCATATGAGTAATTGATGATCTGTTCCACAATCAGCTCCTGGTCAAAAGGCTGAATATATTGAGTTTTTCCATCACCTCTTACCACTGATGTAGTCAATCTGATTCCTGTGTATTCCATCTGGCAAAGTCCACTTGTACAGCTGCCTTTTGTATTGTTGAAAAAAGGTATTTGCAATGAATAAGCTGGTCTTGCAAAATTCTGTCATTCTACTTCCAGCATCATTCCTGTCACCAAGGCCAAATTTTCCAACTACCAGTGATTCTTCTTTGTTTCCAACTTTTGCATTCCTGTCACCAGGGATAATTAACACATCCTGATTGCATGTTCGGTCAATTTTAGACTGCAGAAGCTGTTAAAAATCTTCAATTTCCTCCTCTTTGGCTTTGGTAGTTGGTGCATAAATTTGAATAATAGTTGTATTAACTGGTCCTCCTTGTATGCATATGGATATTATCCTATCACTGACAGCATTGTCCTTCAGGAAAAATCTTGAAACATGGTGAATAACTATGTCCACCTGCCTAGCCACTCAACACCAGGCTCAGCCAGATTGACCCATAACTTTAAGTACCACAATATCACTCCTTTAGGTTCCTTTTTCATAACTACCCAGTCTAAAGTAGCTGCTAGATTACACCACATCACTATATTTTTATCTATTACATATCACTGAATATTACACTACCCGAAATTACTGTTTATTTGTTCATTGTCAATTTGCCTTTAGTGGACATGTAAGCTACCTCCATTCAATCAGACACCAAGTTTTTGTTTTTTGTTTTTTTTTAACTGTGGTATCCCCTAGGACTACAGAACAGACAATCACATCTTGCTCCCATGGGAGCAGCTGGTAGATTCATACTGCCAACTTTTCAGTTACCAGCTAAGTGCTTTAACTACTGTGAAGCTAGGGGTCCTTATAAAACTATCATAAGTACATGTTGTTGTTATTGTTATTGTGTGCCATTGAGTCAATTCCAACTCATAGTGCCTGTATATGACACAGTAGAACTACTCCATAGGGTTTCATGGGCTGTTATCTTTACAGGAGCAGATAGCCAGGCCTTTTCTCCAGTAGAGTGGCTAGTGGGTTTGACCCACTGACCTTTTGGTTAGCAGCCTAGCACTTAAATATTATGCTTCAAGGGCTCCCTTAATAAGTACATGATAAATATTTATTGAATGGATCAATTAATGAAGAATTTTCATTGTTGTCAACACCAATTTAGATATATTTGATCATTACATGTGTATCCTTGGTAAAAAGTTTCTTAAATTATTCTAATTCTTGCCTGTAGTCAATAAGATAATGGGAAGTTGTTAGTTCTTGTTATTTAATAAATAATATATTATGCTTTCAGCAAGCAAGGTTGTGTCACTCACATATCACAGGTTGTTAATGGGTCTTCCTCCAATCCTGATGCTGCATTCATCTTAATATAGTCCAGTTTCTTGGATTATTTGGTCAGCATGCAGATTGAATAAATATGGTGAAAGGATACAAACCTGATGCACTCCCTTCCAGATTTTAAACCATGTAGTATTCCCTCGTTCTTTTCAAATGACAAAGCATAATATATTATTTATATGTTATGCTTTCAGCTAAATTAATAAATAATATATTATGCTTTATTTATTTAACAATAATGAAGTACTAGTAATTCTTGTTTTCAATTAAAAATTAACTTACATATTTCACATCAATCAAATGGTTAAAGAAAATGTCAAAACACACCAGTGCTTACCACATTCACAACTTTCAAGGATCAAGTTCTGGATTTTTTTTATTTTACTATCTCAGTTGTCTATTAAGCTGAGATGATTCAGCATCTACCAAATGATCAGTATTTCCTGCATATATTGGGAAAGGAGACCTCAAAGTGACCTTGTGAGGTATATAAACTTAGAAATGAAAGAATTAGAGGTTCTGAGATGCTCACATTCATCCAGTTAATAGCAAGTGGACCACAGATTTTAAAATAGTACTTTTTTATTCTAGAGTCTACACTTAAAAATATTGTGATACAATCTTAGACATAACTGACATATTTCATAATTCCTTAACTTAAAAATAAAAGTATACTAAAATAATCTTTTTTTGGTGACGAAGGTCTTCATTATAATCTGTTATCAAATCATGCAGTAGCTGGTGACTTTAAACATTAGGCTAAATCTATTTTTAATTCATTATCTATCAGGAAACTTGCTTGTCTGAATAACTCTCTAATATGAGCTTGATTCTTCACAAGTATGGCTTTCATAAAATATGGAGAATAAAAGCTAACAGTGAATGAATTGCTGAGCAGTATAACACAACTGAATTTCTGCATAACAAACTGCTGCAGCTTCTTCAAAATAGTATGTTTGAGCCCTCAGTATTGGAATCTTTACTTTTTCCCAGTTAAGTCAATCTCTTGCAGCAATACTAAACCTTTGAGGGAGCTTCAGTGGTTTCACTATTTTCGTTTACTTTTAACTTTACATTACAAAATATATGTAGCCATTCTGGAGAATTGAAAAGGATGATATAATAATCATGAGTTTATATATATTGAAATTTCTTTTTTAAAGTCCTGGCATTGTTGCTTATTAGCTTTGGATTTGGAGAAAGTTGTTTATACTCCGTAAGCTTTTTTTTCTTCATCTGTAAAATGGGGTAATGTTGCCTATCATTTAATGTGGCGATGAGGTTAAGTGAAAACATTTTTCATATTTACCACATACTTGGAAGGAGCAAGTATTCACTGCTGTTCAAGGTTTTACAGACTCAAATAGACAAAGATGTTTAAAATTATATATTCTCCCTTACAAAGGATATACCTCTCCACAGTGAGTTTTCCCTGTTTAAGTACAAAATATACAACCAAGTTGAAAATATAACATAATAACTCAGGCATTTCTCAAATACTACATTAATTCACTAATGTAATATTTAATATGAATACATACTATTTAACATCTAATTAAGATAAGTTCATAAGAGTGAAAATGTGACCTTAAGTATGTCTGACATGAAGTTAGAGACCATCTGAATAATAGATTTGATACATTGTACATCAATGACTGCAGACCAGATGAACTGTGGGATGACATCAAAGACAGCATACAGGTAGAAAGTAAGAGGTCATTAAAAGGACAGGTAAGAAAGAAAAAAAACAATATCGATATTAGAAGAGACTCTGAAACTTCCTGTTGAAAGGAAATTAGCTAAAATGAATGGCAGAAAAAATGAAGTAAAAGACCTAAATAGAAGATTTCAAATGGCAGTTCAAGAAGACAAAGTAAATAATTATAATGAAATGTGCAAAGAGCTGAAGTTAGCAAATGAAACGGGAGAAATACAATAGGCATTTCTCAAGCTTAAAGAACTGAAGAGAGAATTCAAGGCTCGAATTGCAAAACTGAAGGATTCTATGGGCAAAATACTGAACAATGCAGGAATCATCAAAAGAAGATGGAAAGTATACATAGAGTCACTGTACCCAAAATAATTGGTCAACGTTCAAACATTTCAAGAGGCAGCACATGATCAAGAATTGGTGGTATTGAAGAAAGAAGTCCAAGCTGCACTGAAGGAATTGGTGCAAAACCAAACTCTAGGAATTGAGAGAATACTCATTCTGAAAGCAGAGCAGACCAGAAAGATGTTCACCTGTGTTTTGTTGAAAACACAAAGGCATTTAATTGGTTGTGTGGATAACAAATTATGGACAACATTGCAAAGAATCAGAATTCCAGAACTCTTAATTGTGCTCATGAAGAACTTATACATAGAGCAAGAGGCAGTCACTCAAACAGAACAATGACACATTACCTGGTTTAAAATCAGGAAAGATGTGTGCCAGAGTTGTATCATTTCACCATACTTAATTATAACCTGTATACATAGGAGCTCTGGTAGCATAGTGCCTAAGGCATTTGACTGCTAACCAGAAGGCTGATGGTTCCAACCCACCAGCCACTCCTCAGAAGGAAGGTTGGGCAATCTACTTCCATAGTGATACTGCCTTGGAAACCCAAAGAGGGGTCGCTATGAATCAGGTTGACTCGACAGCACATAACAACAACAACAAATGTTGAATATATAATTAGAGAAGCTGGATTATATGAAGAAGAGCATGATATCAGGATTGCAGGAAATTCATTAACAACTGCAATATGCAGATGACACAACCTTGCTTGACGAAAGTGAAGATGACTTGAAGCACTTACTGATGAAAATCAAAGACTACAGCCTTCAGTATGGATTATACCTCGACATAAAGAAAACAAAACTCCTTACAGCTAGAACAATAAGCAACATTGTGGTAAATTGTGAAAAGATTGAAGTTGTCAAGGTTTAATTTCACAGGGATGCATTATCAACACCCATTGAAGCAACAGTCAAGAAATCAGAAGTCATATTGCACCAGACAAAAGTGCTGCAGGAGACCTCTTTAAAGTATTAAAGAACCAAAATGTTACTTTGAAGAATGCCTCATCCAAGCTATGGTATTTTCAATACCCTCATATTCATTTGAAAGCTGGACAATGAATTAGGAGGACTAAAGAGGAGTGATGTCTTTGAATTGTTCTGTTTGTGAAGAATATTGACAATATCATGAACTACCAGAAGAAAAACCAAGTTTGTGTTGGAGGAAGTACAGCCAGAATGCTCCTTAGAAATGACAATGACATGACTCTTAGTGAAGAAACCTTTAGGTTTAGTTTAAATATAGATATATTAACATAAAAAAAAAAATAGCTCCTTCTTCATTCACATCTGTATTTTGCTCTAATTTGTTAAGACTGTTTCTCTTCCATTATATTTTTTATGTGCTAAGCAAATGTTCTTGTTACTTACTCTGTGGGGTACCTAATCCTCAATATTATATTTCGGTAAAGCTATTTCTGGGTAAAGATAAAAATAATTTGTTTTAAGATTACAGAAACAACAACAACAACAAACTTGAAATAATGTTAGGAAAGACAACACTAATCAGGGGCTGCTTGGTTCCTCTGACCAAAAATCACCTGTTACTGACAGTTCCATCTTCTACTCTCTAAATGCCTGTTAGTAAAAGAAAAGCAGGCCAACCCACTCCCTGACATCTTTAATTGACTTCCTAGAGAGTGTTATCAAGAGCTACTCAAGCGGGGCTAATAGTGGCTGCAGATTGCTCACACATGGCAAAGCTGGGCATGCTGGACTTTAAAGGGGCTGGAGAGAGAGCATAATCCCTATTCAACGTAGGCACAAGAATCAAAGGTTATCAAGGAACAAATAACCCTTCTATATTCTAGAAACAGAAGTGAGATGTGTGCAGTGGGGAAAAGGGATATTGATGCTTAAGTGTGGACTCATATAATGTGCCTCATCTTACCATATTTAGATTGTGACCGTAAGTTTTGTTAGCTGATGAGAACTAAATGATTATAAATGACACTGGCCAAGCTGAACCTTCTTCTTTTTTTTTAACAACAAATGCTGATTCTTCTGAGAGAACATTCTACTAGGAAGAGCCATCCTATGTTTAGATGAAGTAAAAAGGATCTGGCAGATTTCAGACAAGCCCAGTCACTTCAGTTAAGTTTAAAACATCATCCTCATAAGGGGAGCAGCACATATGGTGCCTGCGATCGTCTACTGCTTGGACTGATGCCTGGGCATATCAGGATGAGGGAAAATTTGTTTCTTATTCTTTGCTTTCCTTTTTAGTTTTGCCACCAAATTTCTCACTTCTGCACATTAGAACTTGATATTTAATTGGAATAGAATAAAAGTTTTACACACAAGACCCAGCACATTATATATCTTTTAGCTTTTATTAAAACATCATAAATATATTTTCACATGAATGTTTGGGTATCATTTCCAAGACTGTCCTCCACCTCCTCCCTATCAAGCTGGTATTCTTTCCTTTGAAGCAGGGCCAAGTCTTGAGGGTTATTCTATTCTCAAGAAAACATAAATAATTACATTTTATGTTCACAGATGGTAAATATTGTTCAGTCTTAGTTCTGAAACTTCAAGGAATAATTCTTATTAATTACTATATCAAATATAGGAAACTCTTACTTCATGAGTGAAAAAGTACTATATAACTTTCAACAAAGTTTTTTTCACTAGTTGGTATTCAGTTGCAGTCTATGTATTTTTTGTTCAGTAGAGAATGTCTTATGGTATTATGGCATATTTAACACTACAGTACTGAATATGGTGTTCAGACAGGAGACACAGGAACACTGACAAAATATTCTAAACCATTCATTTATCAATCTAATACAAGAAACCATATTATATAGCTGTTATTATCGTTTTTATAAGGAGAAAGGAGATACAGTTTTACATTTATTTTATAAAATGCTTTTTTTTCCCCCTTCCACATTTAGGGAGTCTTCACTGGAAAAGTTATTTAGTTACCATCTACCTTATATAATCTTATCAAAAAAATATTATGAGGAAATCACTTTAAAAATGAGAGGATGTATATGATAATGATATCTAGTATTCACTAACAAGCGAATGAAAAAGGCATATCTTACCTCAAATATTAAAAAAATATTAAAAGGAAGAAAAGAGAGACTTCTATTCTTCTTTAATTTAGATTTGCTTAGGTTGTCCTAATTATATTCACAATGTCAGCTTTTACAGAAATTTTTAATGTCAAACTTTTTGACTATTTCTATTCTTTCTTCCCCCTAGTTCTTCTCATTAGTATAACTTAAGAAGTTTTCTGTTAATGATTGTAACTGTACAAGAATTTTTTCAAGTTTTAATGATTCAATGTTGCCTTCCCAAAGGTGTGAAAGAAAAAAAGATTCTTTCAATAATCAAACAATATGCAAGCTTTGCTATTCATTTTAAAGGCAATTAAATTGACTGTTTTGGGCTTATCATTAAAGTTTTATCCTCCTATTTGTTCTCGCATGATAATTTTACTTTTTGAAGTTATAAGTCAGTGAATAAAAATACTGTGTTATATCAGCAATAGAAAACTATTCTTGCTATCTCCTAGTTTTGAGCCATTTTCACACACCTGTGGCATAATGGATTAGATTAAAAGGACATCCTACGTGTACGGTGTTGCTGAAACATAAGCACAAGCTAACTACTCCAAACCATCATTTATGTGGTGTCCCAACAACCTGAATGAATTGTAAGTCAACTTCCATCATAAGTAATTGGATGTCAATAAATTATGTAAATAACATAAATGATCTGAAAGGGAAAAAGAATAGTCATTTGATAAAACAAAATGAACTACAATTTTTTTAAAAAATGATCCTAAAGTTTGTTCTTTTTGTTTGTTTCTTATTTCTTATTTTTTTAAGAGTACATGATGGCTTCTTATGAACTTAGAAGAATATACAGAGGAAGCACCTCTCAAAATGTCAAACTGAAATGTAATGAGTCAGATACACTATGGATGAATAATGATTTTCTGTACAGAAGATGCTAGTACAGAGTTAAATTGATGGCATAGCATAAAAGTTGCTATGTATAAAATTAGTAAATATTTGCATCTTTCTGCCTCAAGAGGCATTATTCATATAAGTAATGACTAAATGAAATGGTTCCTGAATTTTAAAGCTGGCATGCAATCAGGAGAGTTTTGATTGTAAAGGTGTCTGGGGTTCATCATAAGTGCATGACCCATAGGATGACAGTGGAAATATTTAGAAATTGATGAGGCTGACTTGGAGGCAGCACTATGTTTTTAGCAAGACAGTTCACCAGAAAATTCAGAAACATTAAAAAAAAAAAAAAAACTGCTTACCATTTTTTCCAACACAATCAGGTTTATATGAGAAACAATAGTAGTAACCAAATAAACAGTGATGTCCTGAAGAAGATTGAAAAAAAAAAAAGAAATGCACTAACAGATATCAGTAGTATGGGTGGTGGGGGGGACAAACATTCCAAAGGGTTAGTATAATAAAGGAAACCAACCACTTAGTTGATTCCAACTCATACAGACCCCCATTGGTTTTCCAAGGCTGTAAATCTTTATAGAAACAGACTGCCTCATCTTTCTTCCACTGAACAGCTGGTGGGTTCAAACCACTGATCTTCCTGTTAGTAGCCATATGCCTATGGCTACCACCAAAGTGCCTTATAAAAAAGAAAGGCCTTGAGAAAGATTTTAAGAGAGATCTAAATCACAAATAAAGCCTACACACACACACACACACGCACACACACATATTTGTTGTTATTATGTGCCATCGAGTTAGCCCCAACACATAGCGACCCCTCCTTGGTTGTCTAAGGCAGTATCACTACAGAAATAGATTGTCCATCCTTCCTTCCAAGGAGTAGCTGGTGGGTTTGAACCACCAGCCTTCTGGTTAGCAGTCAAACGCCTTAGGCACTATGCTACCAGATACACACACACACACACACACAAAATAAATTCACTGCTTTTGAGTCAGTTCCAACTCATATTGACCCCTCCTTGGGTTTCTGAGGTGGTATCTCTATGGAAGTGGATTGTCCTATCTTCCTTCCTAGGAATAGCTGGTGGATTTGAACCACCAGCCTTCTGGTTAGCAGTCAAATATCTTAAGCACTACGCCACTAGAGCTTATATACATGTATACATATATATATATAATACACACGGGAGCTCTGGTAGCATAGTGGCTAAGGCACTTGACTGCTAACCAGAAGGCTGGTGGTTCAAATCCACCAGCCACTCCTCGGAAGGAAGATGAGGCAATCTACTTCCGTAGTGATACTGCCTCGGAAACCTAAGGAGGGGTCGCTATGAGTCGGGTCCGACTCGACGGCACATAACAACAACAACATAATACACACACACACACACACACATAATCTCCAATGAGAGTATCTGGCCAAACCAGTCATAATCATTTATAACAAATGAGGATTAAGAATGAAATGTATAATCTACAAATGAGTGTGCTGAGTGAACAGAGGTAATAACTGGAAGACTATGAGTTTGTGGGTAGACTTAAAACTCATAAGAAAACTTTCACTTTTGTGGCAATTCATCTTAACTTTTCTTCCTGGAAGCTTACATTAAAAGGAGGTCAAATTTTTATTTGCTTATATGTTGGCAGCTAATTGATGTAAATTATTGAATAATTTTTAAATTACTACTCTGTGACATGCACTGAATGAGTTTCTGGAAAATAACTGATAACAGGAGAGAGAGTTTCTGTGCTCAAGGATCTAGTAGTCTATTGAAAGAGATGGTGCCTAGTTACCACTGCTGATTGCTTTGGAAAGGATCACAATAAGAGGTCCTGAATAGGGGGAGAAATGTAGAACAACACTGAAAATCATAAAAAAAAAAAAAAAAAAAAGACCAGGCTTACTGGTCTGATGAAGACTGGTGGGACCCCTGAGACTATGGCCCTGAGGCACCCTTCAAGCTAGGAACTGAACTAAATACCCATTGGCAGCCAAATATAGATAGACCTATAAGGTGAATAGGAGATCTGGTAGCATAGTGGCTAAAGCACTTGACTGCTAACCAGAAGGCTGGCGGTTCAAACCCACCAGCCACTCCTCGGAAGGAAGGTTGGGCAATCCTACTTCTGTAGTGATACTGCCTCGGAAACCCAAGGAGGGGTCGCTATGAGTCGGGGCCGACTTGACGGCACATAACAACAACAACAACATAAGGTAAATAGTAATATCAGGAGGATATGCATTCATTACAATAATCAAGCATACAATATCAAGAAGACAGCATTTCCCAGGAATAGAGCTAGGAAGGTGGGATGGGATGGGAAGGAAGAATGAAGAGAAGTAGTGGCCACAGGGAGGAAGTGGGAAGAATGCTGTTACAGGGTGGGGATTGTAGTCAATGTCACAAAACAGAATGTGCACAGAATGCTGAGTGGAAAATCAATTTGCTCTGTAAACTTTCACCCAGATCACAATTAGAAGAAGAAGAAGAAGAAGATGTTATATTTCATTCAAGTCTAATTGCTTTTGTGGAGATCAATGTTTTATTTATTTCTTTATGCAAAGTCTAACACAGCGATCAGGATAGATAATTACACAATAAATGTTTATTTTATTATAAAGTACATGCAAGAGACTAACATCTTGTTAAGCAAATCTTTTGAAAAATATTTGAATAAATTTAGTGTTCATGAAACCATGTTTCTCTGACTAGGATAATCATATAATTTATCATCTAAACCAGGGAACTACTGAAAGTGAAGAGAAGATGCTTAAAATAAATAACAAGAATTATTTTATTTATAACAGGCATAAATGAGGACTGGGCTGTGCAAATAAGGAAGTAAGGTCATTCTTCCTGATGCTTTATTAAGTACCTAAAATGTAATTTATGGAGGAAAGTATTTCACATGGTATGTGGGATCATATAGAACTATATTGGGAATGGTTCCTACTGTTGCTAAAAGATAAAGCCATTAGGCTTGTTGCACTTATTCTACTATCTACACAAATGAAAATCAGAAAGAACATGCATAAGTATTCACAATAATATTTAAAACTTCATATTAACTGATGGGATCAAAGGAAGGAAAATCAAACTTTATTACATATACTACTTCTAATAATAATAATTACCTTTTCTTGGAGTATCATCAAGTAGACATGATATTGAGCATCTCTACAATTTATACTGCTCTTCAAGGGATTATTTTCTCCAGTTAACAGATATATGTTGCCAAAGTTCAGAACATTATTTTTTAAAGATCATATAGCCTTATAAAGATGGAAACCCAGGACTCTTTGTTTCTGAAACATGTGCTGCTCTCACTTCCCTTACTAGAAAATATATTAGTTTTTGTTGCATAATAAATATTCCATGTCAATAATAAGAAGTGAGTGTCTCATTCAATAGAAAGTGAGAGAAGAAGATTTGGGAACTTGAACAACTGAATTCTCAATTCTATTTAATATTATATACCTTAATCAACAATGCAGTTATTCTAAAACATCCCTACAGAAAACAGTCTAAAGACTGCTGCTGTTGTTGTTAGATGCCGTCAAGTTGGATCCAACTCATACTGATCCTGTGTACAACAGAACTAAACACTACCCAGTCCTGCACCATCTGCACAATATCTGCTATGCTTTGAGCTCAAAGACCGTCACTGGGTCAATCCATCTCATCGAGGGTCTTCCCCTTTTTCACTGACCCTCTACTTGACCAAGCATGATATCCTTCTCCAAGGACCAGTCCCTTTTGGCAACCATGTTTAAAGTATGTAAGATAAAACTGGGCATTCTCACTCCTAAGGAGCATTCTGGTTATACTTCTTCCATGACAGATTTGTTCAATCTTCTTGCAATCTATGGTATTTTCAATATTCGAAATTCAAACACCACAATGCAAAGTCATCAGTTCTACTTTGGTCTTCCTTTATTCCTTCCAGGTTTCACATGTATATGAAGCAACTGAAAATACCATGACTTGGGTCAGGTGCAACTTAGCCTTCAAAGTGACATCTTTGCTTTCTAATATTTTAAAGAGATTGTTTTTGTTGTTCTTGGTTTTTTTTTTTTTTTTTTTTTTAAATCAGATTTGCTAAGTACACTATATCCTTTGATTTCTTGACTGCTGCTTCCAGAGGTACGGGTTGTTGATCCAAGTAAAATGAAATCCCTAACAACTTAAATCTTTTCTCCATTTATAGTGATGTTGTTTATTGGTCTAGTTGTAACTATTTTTGTTTTCTTTATGTTGAGATGCAATCCATACTGAAGACTGTAGTCTTTGATTTTCATCATTAAGTATTTCAAGTCTTCTTTACTTTCAGTAGGCAAAGTTGTGAATGAGTCTTCCTCCAATCCTGATGTTGCATTCTTCTTCATATAGTGCAGCTTCTCAGATTATCTACTCAACATATAGAGTGAATAATTATGGTAAAAAGATAACCCTTACACACACTGTCCTGAATTTAAACTTTTCAGTATCCCCTTATTCTATTTGGATGACTGCCTCCTAGTCTGTGTACAGGTTCCTCATAAGCACAATTAAGTATTCTGGAGTTCTCATTTTGCATAATGCTATCCATAACTTGTTATGATTCACACAACTGAATGTCTTGCACAGTCAATAAAACATAAGTAAATATCTTCCTGGTCTTTGCTTTCAGCCTAGATCCATCTGATATCAGTAATGATAACCCTCTAATGATACCAACCAGATATTTCTCATACTGAAAAATAAAGTGTTTTGGCACATTTATCAACAAATTTAGAACTTTTTTTGTTTGTTTGCTTAAAGGATAGTTATAGATTTTTCTTTTATTAGAGTTCTATAATAGAAGTTGAAACTGAAAATAATTTTATTAAATGGTAGAATTCATCACTTTTTTTGGGGGGAGCTGTTAAAAATTAAAAAAAAAAAAAAAAGATCAGTCTGTTTGCCAAGAAGGTTTATGTCATTTAACAGAGCTAAAATGACAGCCAATTTCCTATAGCCCTTTTTAAAGCCTGACTTTGCTCATTGTGAGAGGCACCATTTTTTTCAATTGAACACTTTAGTATTAAAAAAAAAAAAAAAAACCCTCAAATTTTGCTAGCTAAGCATGTGGAAGTCATACAAAGCACACCCAATTCACACCTTACACATTTAAAATGTAGTATACCACAAAATGTGCAGTGCTGTTTCTGTCAAAATGCACCATCTGATGCATAAAACTGCTGGTTTTATGAGTCATTGTTTTTTCAGTGAACTCTAATGGAAATGTAGCTTGATGGAGTTTTTTATGAAAGATGCAAATAATTTCTTTCTTTCCTTGAATGAAACCAAGAAATAAAAAAGTCCTCACTCTGATTAAAATTAACACTTTTAATTGTTGGTTAATAGAGAAAATGTACTTCGAAAACTTACAGATTTATAGTGCATGTACTTACATTTACATTTATAAATATTGATTTGTCAATCCAACTACTTATCTAGCAATTTAAATTTAAATGTCCATTTACTTCCATGATTTTTTTATTCAAAGATTAAAATAAAACTTTTACACCTTCTCTTTCTTATCATCATTATTTGGTTTGTATGATATTTCAGATTACCGGAGTACTACCAAACTCGATCTGTGATTTCTTGACCATGGCTTAAACCTGTATTATACAAATACGATTAAAGGTAACATTTTCAGGCTATTGGATGAGGAAAAAATTAGGTCAAAATTCATTT
>NW_006921609.1:12095035-12103757 GCF_000298275.1 Orycteropus afer afer | reverse complement strand
TGGACTATGCAGACCCATCTGCACCCCCAGACTAGTAGTAATTCAGAGAATAGTGCCAACCACAAGGTTGGGTCACATGTTCTGGCCCCATGTTGTATTCTTCACCCTGACCATTTTTTCATGTTTTAGTTAACCTCATTGTCTAGCACATTTTATTTTTATATTGTTAATGATAGATAAGCTAGATAAGATAAGACATAAGTTTAATTTATAAGTTTAATAATAGTTTTATAAGTTTTGGAAAGCTAATAGCCCACAACCATATACCTAGAATTGTGGGTTTGTCATTTTACTTTGTCATTTGTAATCTGCAATACAGTATAAAATAAAGAAGGCCACCTCATTATGTGGGGCACATCTTCATCTTGTGTGAGTGTGTCTCCATCATCTCGCCGACGCCACCTCTCCCTCCAGAGACCCACAGCTGAGGCCGGACCTCGGCAATACAACCATAATGCACACATTTCCTTATTTAAACCATGCAGTATCCCTTTGTTCTGTTCAAACAACTCTTTCATAATCTATGTACTAGTTTCTCATGGGCCAATTAAGTGTTAGCCATATTTGTTTTCATCACACAGTTGAATGCCTTTGCACAGTCAATAAACCACAGGTAAACATCTTTCTGGTCTTCTGTGCCTTCAGCCAACATCCATCTGACATGAGCAGTGCTATTCCTCGTTCCACATCCTCTTCTGAATATGACATGATTTTCTGGCAGTTCCCTACTGATGTACTGCTGCTACAACTGTTCTTGTATTGTCTTCAGCAAAAATTTTACTTGTGTGTGATATTAATGATATTGTTTGATAATCTCCACATTCTGTTTCTTTTAAATGGGCTCAAATATGGATCTCTTCCAGTTGATGGTGCAGGGCTTCCTAATTTCTTGGAATAGACAAATAATCACTTCCAGTCAATTCCTGCAGGCTTGTTCTTTGCTAACGGCTTCAGTGTTGCTTGGACTTCTTCCTCCAGTGCCACTGGTACTTGATTATATGCTATATGTCCTGAAATGGTTGAACCTCAACCAATTCTTTTTGGTAAAATGACTTCTTGTATTCCTTTCATCTTCTTTTGATGCTCGTGGTACCACTCAAAATTTTGCTCATAGAATTCTTCAGTATTGCAACTTGAGGTTTGAATTTTTTTCATCAGTCCTTTCATTTTGAAAAATGCCAACCATGTTCTTCTCTTTTGGCTTTGCAACTCCAGATCTTTGGACATTTCATTACAATACTTTACTTTGTCTTCTCAAGCCACCCTTTGAAATCTTCTGTTGAATTCTATTGTTTCATCATTTCTTCAATTCACTTTAGCTACCTTCCATCAAGAACAAGTCTTAGAGTCTCTTGTGACATCCATTTTTGTCTTTTATTCCTTTCCTGTCTTTTTAATGACTATTTGCTTTCTTCATGTATGATGTCCTTGATACTATCCTACAACTTGTGTGGTCTTCAGTCATTTGAATTCAGTGTGTCATTTCTATTCTTGAGATGGTCTCTAAATTCAAGTGGGAAATACTCAGGGTCATACTTTGGCTCACATGGATTTGTTTTAATTTTCTGAAGCTTCAACTTGAACTTGCATAAGAGCAATCGATGGTCTGTTCTGCACTTGGCCCCTGTCCTTGTTCTGATTGATAATACTGAGCTTCTTCATTGTCTTATTCTACAAATGCAGTCAGTTTGATTCCTGTGTATTCTGTCTGGTAAGGTCTATGTGTAACTCTGTTTACGTTGTGGGAAAAAAAGGTTTTTACAATGAGTAAGATGTTGTTTCTTGCAAAATTCTATCATGCATTCTCCTGTGTCCTTTCTATCACCAAGGTCATATTTTCTACCTACAGATCTTACTTTGTTTCCAGGTTTTGCTTTCCAATCACTAGTACTTATCAATGTATCTTGATTGCATGTATAATCAATTTCTGAGTGCAGAGGTTGGTAAAAATATTTAATTTCTTCATATTTGGCATTAGTGAATGGTGCCTAAATTTGAATAATAACCACATTAACTAGTCTTCTGGAAAAAAAAAGCCAAACTCACTGTCATAGTCAATTTTTACTCATAGTGACCCTGTAGGAGAGACCAGAAATGCTCTATAGGGTTTCTAAAGCTGTAAATCTTTACACAAGCAGACTGTCTCACCTTTCTTCCATGGAGAAGCTGGTGGGTTCAAACCACCAACCTTCTGGTTAGCAGCTGAATGTGTTAACCACTGTGCCACCAGAGTGCCTATCTTCCTTGTAGGCATATGGTTATTATCCTGTCACTGAAAGGATAGATCTTGAGATGTCCTTTTTTTTCATGAATGTGATGCCATTTTTCTTGTCATTCCTGGCATAGTAGACCACATAATTGTCCTATTCATAATGGCCATACCAGTCCATTTCAGGTCACTAATGCCTGGGATATTGATCTTCATGTGTTCCATTTCATTTCATTTTTGATGATTTGATATCCATGGGCTTGCTTTTTAAAAATTTTCCTAGATTCGTACTTGGTACATTCCATTTTCTAATAATTCATGGATGTTTGTAGCTGTTTCTTCTCATTTTGAGTCATGCCACATCAGTAAATGAAGGCCCTGAAAGGTTTACTCCATTCACATTATTAAGGTTGACTCTACTTTGAGCTCTTCCTCAGTCATATTTTGAGTGCTTTCCAAGCTGAACTGTGTCAATGTTCCCTGCTATTCATAAGATTTTCACTGGGCAATTTTTTAAGAAGTAGCTCATTAGCCCATCCTAGCTCTGGTAGCATAGTGGCTAAGTCACTTGCCTGCTAACCAGACGGCTGGCGGTTCAAACCCACCAGCCACTCCTCGGAAGGAAGGTTGGGCAATCCTACTTCCGTAGTGATACTGCCTCAGAAACCCAAGGAGGGGTCGCTATGAGTCGGGGCCGACTCGACGGCACATAACAACAACAACAACAACAGTCTGTCTTAGTCTGGAAGCTCCATTCAGACCTGTCCACCTTAGGTGACTCTGCTGGTATTTGAAATACCTACGCCATAGCTTCCAGCTTCACAGCAACATGCAAGCCACCACAGTATGGCAAACTGACAGACAAGCAAGCAGTGGTGATATAGTATGTGTAATATGTATTAATTCCAAAGAGCTGTCAAGCTGATTGCACTTTCTATGATTATTGTTGCACATTCACATCTAATCACATTGAATGTCCAATTTCATACTTTATAATTACCTTTCATTTGACTGATGATTAATCATTCTACAAAATGTACCTCAGAGAGATAAGATATCCAAAAATAACTAATACACATAAATATCTATAAATAATTTTGTTTCAAATGAAAAATATAATCACATTAAATTAAAAATTGAATTGTAAGCATATTTTATCAGACAACCAATCTTTAGATTTGGATATTAAAATTTTCTCTGGTCTTCACAAGAGATTTTATGAGGAAAAAAAAAAAAAAATCATGTTGTTCACAGGCCCAGAATTCAGCTGGAAGATGCGGATCATTCTAAACCTGAAAAACAAACCTCTTACCATTGAGTCAACTTCAACCCATAGTGCCTGATAGGGTTTCCAAGGTTGTAGTCAGACACAGACTCACACATCTTTCTCCCATGGAGTGGCCAGTAAGTTTGAACTGCCAACCTTTCAGTCACACTGTCTCACTAAGAGAGAAGACTCTCTTAGGCATAATTCAGTAACATGTGGTTCCCGGTGCCTTATTCCCCAATGAAACTTCTGCTCTCTTGGGGAAGAATTTTTTCCTGGTTTGATTCCATTTATTAATTATTTCCTAGTATCTACTCTATGTAATGCAGTGTAAAGTAAATCAACATCACAAATCCCTGCCTTTTCCTGAAGGGGTATATTTACCAGTTTATTAATATTATTATTATTATTTTCAGTCGCTAAGCTTTGAAGTGATTAACTCCTAAGCTTAGTGACTGAAAAAAAAAGATAGTAACAAACTTAGTGGCTTATAACCACAACTATTTCATTGACTCACATTTGTGTAAGTCTGTGAATAGGGTGGGTCTTCTGATCTTGTCAAGGGCCACTCATGCAGCTACATTCATATTCATATTTCTGGCAGAAGGTGCTGGCTGTGGTTTCCAGAATAATTATATGACTGAGCCACTCTACCCATCACACGGTCCCTCATTCTCCAGGTGTCTAGGCTGGGCTATTTCATATGGTCATATCAATGTTCCATGAAGGCAAATGTGAAATCAGCAAGGCCCTCTTGAGGCTTAGGCTCAGCAGGCCAATTTTACTGCATTCTATTGATCACAACAAGTCACAAGGACAACCCAGATTCAAATAGTGGGGAAACAGTCTTTTCCTTCTTCAGGGAGCTCTGTTGGCATACTGTTAATCCATTTGGCTGCTAACCAAATGCTGGCCCATCATTTACTCCGTGGGAGAAAGACAAGGCAGTCTGCTTCCATAAAGATTTATACCCCTGGAAATCCTGTGAGGCAGTTCTACTCTGACCTAGAGGGTCAGAAAGGTCAGAAATGACTTGATGGCAGTGGGTTTGGACTTTTTTTTTTTTCTTTTTTGACAGGAGAAGTGACAAAACCACAATTTAAAGGGTATGGGTATAGGGATGGAAGGAATTATGTGACCACCTTTGCAAATGCTCAATGTTGTTGTTGTTGTTGGTTGCCATCACGCCAATTCTGACTCGTGGCCACACTGTATGTGCAGAATAGAACTGCTCCATAGGGTTTTCAAGACTGTGACTTTTCAGAAGCAGACTGTCAGGCCTTTTCTTTGGAGGCATTGCTGAATGGGTTAGAACTTCCAATCTTTTGACTTGTAGTCAAGTGCTAAACATTTTGTGCCACCCAGGCACTCCATTCAGGAGTTACAAACATAATTTTATGTGATACTGTATAATCTGTATGTATAATAACCAAGAGTCTATAGGAAAAAAAATGGCAACATATCTTGGTTGGGATGGAGTCCATGTTTATATTCATATAATCTGTGCAGAAAATTTATGGATACTATCACTTTCCACTAATGGTTATCTTTCCTCTTGAAGTAAGAAAGATGTTGCAGTCTGTTTCTGTAAAGATTTGCAGCCTTGGAAACTCTATAGGGTAGTTATATAGGGCCACTAAGAGTCATAAGCTACTTGACCACAGTGTTTTTCTTTTCCTTTTTCCTTTTTTAAATTAAGCTTTGAAGAGCCCTGATGATGAAGAGGTTAACAGCATTCAGCTGTTAACCAGAAGGTTGGCGATTCAAACTCACCAGCTATTCTGTGTCAGAAAGATGTGGAAATCTTTCTCTAAAGATTTATCCTTGGAAACCCTATGGGGCAGTTCAATTCTGTCCTATAGAGTCATCATGAGTAGGAACTGACTTACTAGAAATGTTTTTCTCAAAAAAAAAAAAATAATAATAATAATAAGCTTTAGTTTTAAGAAGATTTGATGATACAGTGTCTAAGGCATTTGACTGCTAACCGGAAGTTTGGCAGTTCAAACCCACCAATCACTCTGTGGAAGAAAGATAGGGCAATCTACTTCCATAAAGAGTTACTGCCTCGGAAACACAATGGGGCTTGCGATGAGTCAGAACAGACTTAATGGCAGTGAGTGTGGTCTTTTCTTTTTGAGTTAAACTTTAGTATATAAAATCCAAGGAGGAGTCGCTATGAGTCGGGCTGACTCGACGGCACATAACAACAACAACAACAATATAAAAACTTTAATGTTTTTATTTAATATTCTCAGAATTATGTCCCCAAAATGATATGTTCAAGTCATATCTCCTGGTACCTATGAATGTGACATTTAAAAATATGGTCTTTGCAGGTGTAATTAATTAAGATATGATCATTATGTTGGGCTCCAATCTTCTTATAAGAAGACAAGAGGCACACAGAAAGACACACACAGGGAAGAACACTATAACAGTGGCAGATATTGGAGTTATGCTACCACAAGTCAAGGAATACCCTTGGGCAACCAGACAAGGAAGGATCTTCTCCTAGATTCTTCAGAGAGAGTATGGCCCTCCAACCCTCTGAATTTGTAACTTCTAGCCTCTAAAACTGTGTGATAATACATTTGTATTGTTTTAAATCATTTAATTTAATTTATCATGGCAGTCCTGTGAAACTAATGCACAGATGAATAACAATACTGAGGAAGGACCTAATCATTATTAATGAGCAGAAGGGAAAGCAAAAATGTTTAATGTTCCAACACGCAGAAATAAGAATACCATGTTTCTTAGTATAACAAACTTCAATAAAAATATTAATGAAGCTGAATAGAATGTCATTTCAATTCAATTCGGTTTACCTCTGTTCTGACACCAATTGCATATGCAGTACTTATTCTTCTCACTCTAACCACCAGAGGTAGGTAAAACCTCACATGTTAAAGTGACATCCTTTTATAGATTGGCAAATCTGCCCAAGAATTCAGATGCCAGCCATAAGTCTGGAGTTCCCCATGATACCCCACTTCTCACCTGCTGGCTGCACATTTGAAGGTTCCCTTTATCTCCTCAGGATATTAGCTTAAGTCCTGGGGTCTGTAGAAAACCCCTTACTTGTAACTTCCTGTTCTCACTACTCCCTTGGGTTTGGTGTTTTGGTAGAACAACTCATAGAACTCAGGAAAGTGCTATAAGTACAATTATAGTTTTATTGTAGCAAAAAAGATACAGATGTACAGACATTGGATTGAGGTCTATGGGAGAGACCCCATTGTAGAGCTTGTGTATTCCTAAAAAGGGACACATCATACTCCCAAGCATTAATGTCTTGGATCAATCAGGAAGCTCATAGAAATTCAGTCCCTAGAACACTTATATGCGGGTCTCATTATATGGGCATGATTGACTTAATCATTATCCTTGTGGTTGAACTCATCTACTAGCCCTTTCCCCTGAGGTGGGGTGTTATAACATGGTGGGTCTTTCTGGCCAAACCAGCCTCCATCCAAGAATAATCTTATTAGCATAACCTGTTAGGCAGATGTGGTCTGGACCCCTCATGAATAACAAAGAAACTATGATCACTGGAAAATTCCAAGGTTCTAGAGATTCATGAACAAAGGACAATGCTCTAGTTTTTTCAGAAAAGTTAATTGTGAATTCCATAGATACCTTCTTCCCGAATAAACAATAACAGATATGGACTAACTATTAGAATTCATGGACTATCTAGCAATACTGCTAAGTAACAGTGTTGGCTGCTTTTTATGAAATATTTGTGTTGTAGCATCAATTCAAATTTTAACATACTTGAGAGAAACTTTTTTTGTAATGGAAATGGGTTATAATTAGGTTTTGCTTTGTCAATGACTAATCTTACTTTTCCTTGAGAAAACTTCTGGCTATCCAGGAAATTAAATAGTATCCAATTGGCTTGTTTACACTTGCTCATTTCTCCAAACTATTTTGCTTCATTTACAGCATTCTGTCACAGTGAAAGTGATTTGGGGATTTAAAATGGACTCATTCTGCTCTAACAGATGTCAAAGATGAGGTACATTGGTTTTAACAACTATTTAGGGGTCATGTGAGGAATAGCTTTTCCCATGTAAAAGTCTATTGTAAGCATCCTAAGGATTGCTTTCTATTTTTCTCCACAGCTGTATTTCACTAAATTTAGTCAAATTTATTGAGCAATATTTTTGTGCATCAGTGCAGAAAACTGACACACATCTTTAATTTAAAACAGTCCTCTAACATAGGAATTATAATATATGCAAATAGTTTCAATTAACTAGAACCAACATATAGCCTTTGAACAGTATAAGAAAAACGTAGTGTCATAGTGTCTTTTTTCTTTTTTTAACATCAATAATGTGATTTAAAAATAAAAACAAAAAGTTAGGCATGTTATATCATACCTCAAAGGTATGATAAAACAATGAAAATGAAAAATTATTTGGGCATATGCTTACTAAATTTCACTAGAATTTTTTGCTGTTGTGTTTTGTGGTATGTCGCTGGGTACAATAAGAAATTCGTACTTCTCAGAAGTTAAATCAGGCATGGCTAAAGCTTAGTGATATGGTATATTTAATACCCTTTAGAATTATTATTAGTTTTGAGTTATGTAATATACACTGCCATATGAGTAAGAGAAGAAAGAGAATACTAACTGCCTGTGTCACCATTTTCTTTGTATCTGTATGCACATGTGTGTATGCATGCATGTGTATGGCTTTGATGTCTACAGTTTTGTCTTAGTAAGTAATTCATTGAAAATTAGATGGTTCAGAAAAGTATTTAGTGACCTGAAGTATGATGCTATTAACATCAGCAAGACAGACAGAAAAAAATCAATACAAATTTTGCTCACAATTAGCAAATAATTCGATGATTTCTTGCTAGTTCTCTAGAGAGGAGAATTGTGGAACTTCTAAATTCAAGGGAAGATACTCTGGATTTATTTCTACAGAAAAGCTTATCTCACAAACCTGATGAATAAAGGCATAACTCTAAATGAGTCAATGCCTCAGGGTAATTGGAGTTACAGACCCAATTACTGCATGTCATCCTCAGTAATTATTTCACGTATGCAGTATATTAGAGGTAGTTTCAAAATGGTATTCCTGTGGTTTATATTTCAAATAAAAGCTATTCTTGCTAGTTTAAAACTAGCAAAACATTGCTTTCATACTTTTGAAAATCAACTGTTATCTTTAAATTTTAGTATAATTAGTTAAATAAAAGTAAAGCTTTATATCTTATTGTTTTTC
>NW_006921609.1:12075387-12094930 GCF_000298275.1 Orycteropus afer afer | reverse complement strand
AGATTTTTGTGGACAAATTTATGAAATCCTCAACTTTGTTTTACAAAATCACTTACAATTTCAAGAGTCTTCTTTTCCTTTTAACAGTTTTAGTCAAATGTCACTTTTAGGTAGCAAATATGGTCATATTTGAATGAATATTTAAGGATAAGAATAATAACAAAACTATATATAAGCATTGAGGCAAAAGGAATTTTGTAGGAAATCACATGCTCTTTTCTACCAAATAAGCTATATTCAATTACTTTGAGATATGTTACAACTGTTGAATGTTACACTTGTTCAATTGGTTATAAGAAATCCTGAATAGTGTTAATTTTGAAAGTATGTTTCCCCTTAAGATGTATATATAACATTTAAAATGTTATCTTGCCCTGATTAGTACAGTTAAAAGTGGCTAACAATGCAGGAAGGCAGGGGCCACCTTTCTGGTCTTCTGGCCATCATCCTCCCAAGGTACAGAATTATTTGAGTCCTTTAAAAGGCTGTGTTTAAGCAAGAAGCAAAAAGTGACAGTAAACTATATGGCCGATGACGTCACCTAACTGGTGTGGCACATCAAGCGCATCAGATTTTTATGTGTCCGGAAAGGAAAATATACCATTTAAAGAATGAGAACACCAAACCAAATCAGGTTTTGGAACTAGAAAGCACTGCACCGCACATACGTGTCCCATCCTGACCCAGACACAGAAATTAGTTAGGATGTCTCCTGACATTCCAAACATAGGTGACAATTCTGCATGTCTGCTAGAAACTCCTAATCGAAGACACTAACTAATCACAGAGGAAATCCATGCTCTTCCCTTCTATGTTATTTCCTTAAATAAATTTGGGTCTTTCCAAATTCCCAAACCCCAAGATGAACAGCTGTGATCTTTTCAGTAATTGACATCCCTTTCCCATATAGGCTTTTATATTTGATAAACACAGAGCCATCATGATACAGGAAGCAATTGTTCTTTGTGAAAAAGTCAGTGCTGCTAAATCAAGAATTCCAACACACAATTGAACTTCCCTTTTCCTCTTTAAAACTTCCCAGGGTAGCAAATGGTAGTTTCAATCAACTGAACATAGCAAAATGTGACTTCCCTTTCAAGGGGCAGACTAAGAAACACCAACATGAAGAAAACAGCATAATGTTATGTTAAATAGTGTTATTGAAGATGGTTACATGGAGAAATAAATTAATGCCTACAGGATGTTCATTGAAATATGAAATTTTTATGTATACATACAAACTTAATCAGAGTAAGTATCTAATTATATTTTCACATCTACCAAAACCTAAAAAGTATAAATTTTCTGAAAGCTTTATCCTCTATATGAATCAGAGATTAGTCTATCTAACAAAATATATGAAACATAAACCTAAATTAATTATTTTAAATGCATGTATACAAAGGGAAAATCTTTTTATTTTTTAATTTTTATTTTAAGAGCTTGTTTTACATTCAACGTAGTGCATACATTTAGTTTCTTCCCCTTTCGCCATGTCCACCATTTACCCAGTCTCCTCCCCTCTGTACCCTGTAACCCTCCCCCTGAGCCCTCGTATTTATGCACTCCTGTTTGTCCTGCATTTCCTCAGATTGAATGTTGGTCCTCTGATGTCCCATGGTCTATTGCTCTAAGGGATATATTCCCATAGAGTATGTGGGTGCATCATCCTGGATTGAGGGGTCTGTGTGTCCACCTTGTTAACTATTGGGCTGAGAGCCCACCCCTGGGGGTGAGTTTTATTCCAGGCACAGAATGTATTCTGGGGCCATAGTATTGGGGATCTCACCAGATTTCATCTGACCAGTAATTGTGGTCATTATTGAGATTTTGGATTTTGTTCCATGTTTTTCCTCTCACTCTATCCAGCATCTCCAGATTTGATCCTTT
Source organism: Orycteropus afer afer (assembly GCF_000298275.1). Taxonomy (NCBI): domain Eukaryota; kingdom Metazoa; phylum Chordata; class Mammalia; order Tubulidentata; family Orycteropodidae; genus Orycteropus; species Orycteropus afer. The sequence goes on along the minus strand of NW_006921609.1, from coordinate 12,093,040 downwards.
CCTGAGCGGTTGGCATTTGTAGCTGTGTACCATCTAGTTCTTCTGGTCTCGAGGGCCATCATGTCTTAAGGCTGATTGCTTCTAAATGTCCTTGTCCTTTTTTTTTTTTTTTTTTTGCATTCTTCTTCACTTCCGATGCTAGGAGACTGTTAGCTTCATCTTAGATGGCTGCTTGAAAGCTTTTAAGACCCCAGTCACTACTCACCAATGTAGGATGAGGAGCAACACTTTTATGTATTTTGTTGTGCCAATTGAGTCTGGTGTCCCACAGTACTATGGTCCTGAGGCAGTAGATCTGTTGGATCTCTCTCCCACAGTGTCTGGTTGTCTGTGAGGGATTACTCTGTGTCTGTCTTCTATTGTTTCTGTAAGGACGGCAGGTATTTTGTATCACTGGTGTCTGTGCAAGATTAGCCTCAGCTGAATCTATCCTTGGTCAAGAGTTTACTTCTGTTCACTGACCCCCGTCTGATGATCTCAGGTGTTTATGAATTTATCTGTATAGCCTAGTGTTTGGTGTTAATGGCAATGTGGTATTGTGGACACATTGGTTGGATTAGCATCTGTCGTTTATCTCTTATGTGGACAATTCCGTGTCCTCCCATTTCCTAATGTTATATGGTAGTCATATTTCCTTCCCGTATATCTCTCCCCCTACCCATGTCAGCATGTAGCCCCAACTAGCCCCAAATTAGTCCCTCCTCTTTGCTCCCCATCCCAATAACCTACTAGGTGAGTTCCCTTTCCCAACCAAACTCTTCTCTGTCTTTTTACAGTAATGGGCTCATACAGTACTTGTCCTTCTGTGATTGACCTATTTCACTCAGCATAACGGCCTCCAGGTTCATCCATGTTGTGAGATGATTCACATATCCACAAAGGGAAAATCTCTATATTAAAATCCTACTCACCATTATTTTTCAGTTTACTTTATGTGAAGTTTTAGAGGGAGATTTTGAATAAACAGATGGGAAAAAGATCTAAAACCAAAGATGAAGGCATGTCAAAACTAAAAACCAAACGAACTGCCATTGAGTCAATTTTGACTCAACAACCCTACAGAACAGGTAGGATTTCCAAGGCTGTAAATCTTCAAAAAAACAGAATGCCTTATCTTTCTCCCATGGAGCAGTAGGTGGATTTAAACCACTAAGCTATTGGTAAACAGCTGAGCACTTTAACCTCCATGGTACCAGAGCTCCTTAAGATGAAAGCATGTTGTTGTTGTTGTTGTTATGTGAGCATAGACAATGATAAATGAGAAACAAATGCAGAGGTAATCAGAGGAAGAAAAGATGGGAGAACAAACAGGAGCATTATCTATTTAAAAATACTCAGTGTGGCTAAACTATATACACATTATTTTACACACAAGAAATTGGTAAGAGGGACACAGGAATAATCATAATAATAAACAAAGTAAAATTGGATATGAGAGAGGACCTTTACACTAGGTAACTTATGGCACTGATGTCACTTCTCCTCTTTCCAAGTTGGCCTTGTTAATGCCTTGTCTGTCTACGAGTACATAGCTATAATCCTCATGGGGAAAAAAAGGAAGAATTCATCAAACAATCTAAATTATTTTTGTTAGCATGAGAAATTATTAAGATGCTATATTACAAATTGACTGAAAAGGACACAGTAAACATGTTCTGGAGGAAAAAGAAGACAACTGTGTGCATTTTTTTTCTTAAATTGGTTTATTATATTCTAAAATTGAGTTTGAATAGAAGTACCCTGCCTCTAAAACAAGGAACTTCAAAAGCATACATGTTTATCTTCCAATATTGCTCTGATGTGTAGCTTCATAGTATTGATAATACTTTAATAGTTACAGAATTGAATAAAACTACAGTGATTTGATTAAAAAATAAGAAACAGACTATTTTTATTGCCCAGTATATTTCAGTGATGTTGTGACATTTATCCAACATCTTATATAAAGAGTTCTTGAATGTCTAAGGTTTCAAAAGAGGAAAAATTCCATGTCAGGCTAAGTTCAGTTTCCTTCTGAGACTGTTTTGGTTTATGCAAAAAATGAGAATAATAATAATAACCACCATTCTATATATCTCATAAGATTACTTTGGAGATTACTTAACGTAATATGTAAGGCATGGCTCTATATTCAGAGCTATAAATATCATTATAAGAAAAAAATGTTGTTGTTGTTGTTATGTGCCATCGAGTCCTACCCGACTCACAGTGACCCCTCCTGGGGTTTCTGAGGCAGTATCACTACAGAAGTAGATTGTCCAACCTTCCTTCTGAGGAGTGGCTGGTGGGTTTGAACCTCCAGGCTTCTGGTTAGCAGTCAAGTGCCTTAGGCACTAAGCTACCAGAGTACTACACAAATGAACTCTGAAAGGATCAGATGATGCTTGAGGGTACAGGGTGATAGTATAGTGCTATAGGCATTTAAGCAACAACACATGGTACCATGGCACATGAGCACAACATTGAACTATGTTGTTTTATTGTTAGTTGCTTGCCGTGGAATTGGCCTACAACTCACTGGTGACCCCTTGTGCAACAGAACAAAACACTGCCCATTCCCACACCATCCCCTTGTTTGGTCATATATTGGATCCACTGAACTACAGATTATATTAATATATATAAATTTTGGACGCTTATCATCATTCGTTGACATTCCTGATAGCTCTTCACAACTGTTTTATTATGTTTATAGGTTGGCAATCTGCCACTGAAAGAAATTTTCCACTAGTTGAAAAAAGTTTGAAAGTCTCATTATTATCTCCTACATCCTGAGACTGGAGCTCTGGTGGCATAATGTCTGAGGCACTTGACTGCTAACCAGAAGACTAGAGGTTCAAACCCATCAGGTACTCCTCAGAAGGAAGGTTAGGCAATCTACCTCTGTAGTGATACCACCTCGGAAACCCAAGGAAGGGTCACTATTGTTGGGTCCAACTTGCTGGCACATAACAACAAACACCATGTGATGGACTTGAATAATGTCCATAGTCTATTTTTGAATTGGAAATAACAGCTCATGAGTGTAAATTTAATATAATTCATATATATTTTATGTAACCTTTGAAAATAACTCTAACGTGTTTTGTCTAAACTCAAAAAAATTTTTTTTAATATAAATGTTTTTAAAGCTTCCTTCCCCCATAAACAATACATTGAACAAAAATGATCATTCTACATTTGTGTTGGAATTGTTCGTTCAGCAGAAGACTAGCTAAAGTAGCATGCTTCCAGTATATTTAAGCTGCTTCACCAAAATTGATTTTTAAAGTTCAAAAACTAGCAGTCTGTTTTTTATGAGAAGCAAAAAAAAAAAAAAAAAAATCACTTTGAAAATCCTGACCAAAGACATTTATCTTGTAACTTTTCCTCTGGGTGATCATTTTTCTCAGTTTGATCCCAAAGGCCTCTCTCACACAGATGTCTTTCGAATACTGATTTATTATACAATTCATTTTGATAAAGAATGTTTTTTCCTTATTTGAATTTCCACATAAAGGTATATATTTTCTTAATATCTCTTATTTCTATTTCTTCAAAATGCTTTTCAAGTACTATTTTACAACACTAAATAAAAGGTGTTGGAATTATTACATATTGTTCTATTTTTCCTGTCCTTTATGCATATTAAGTACTTAAAATATAAGTGTATTTGTTTCTGTATGACTAACACTCACACTTTAAATGCAACAACCATATTTCAACCTGCCCTGGCCCAGCATCAGCACACACACATAACCCGTCCCTCCTGAAATATTATGTGTGCTGCACAATAGGTTTCGAAACATGTTTCTTGAATTAAATAATGCAATGTTCAAATAGAGCAAGAAGAAAAGGAGTTGCTATGTTATAAAACCAGCTGGATAATGAAGGCAACTAAGAGCATGAGCTCAAGCTCCAAAGTCAAAGAGGATATGTTCCCAGGGCTAGTGAAACCATATTACTGCTGCTATAACAGAAATACAAATGGGTGTCTTTTACTAATAAAAATTTATTTTCTCACACGTTAAGAAGCTAGAAGTCCAAATTCAGGAAGCCTTCTCTAGGGGAAGTCCTTTCTATCCACACAAGGGGAAAATATTTGTCTTGGCATTCTTCTTGGCATTCCTTAGAGATCTTCCCAAGGTATCTATCTTTCCCTCATTCTGGCTTGCTCACTTTGTGCCTAATCTTTTTTTTTTAATCTTAATAATGATTTGTTTAATACATACCCTACACTGATGTGGTTTCATTAACACAACAAAGAAAAACTCTATTCCATAATGGGATTATATATACAGGTTTAGGGATTACTATTCCAACATATATTATGGGGAACACTATTCAATCCAGAACAGATATGTAGGACAATACACTACTCTGGAAGAAAAAGAGGAGGCAGTTATCTTACTTCTTCCTTGGAGATTGTTTTTCCAGACTCAAGATGTAAACTTTTCCAGGAAGAACTGTACAGAATTGGGAACATCTAAAAAGATTTGGATCAACAAATAGGAAAAATGTAAAATGGGAGTCAAAGGAAGAAAGTAGAGACTTCTGGCATTTTCTGGAGTTGAATGCTTAATGAGAGAGTCCTGCCCTTCATTATCATCAACTATTTGTTGAATGAGAGCTTTCAGAAGCAAGATAGATAACAACTGCGAGAAAAGAAAGGGGACCTAGCAGAAATTAATCAATATCAAAGGTGGCGTAGTGATTAAAGCGTTCACCTGCTAATGAAAAGGTTAGTGATTTGGACCCACCAGCCACTCCACAGAGGAAAGTCTGCTTCCATAAAGAATTACAGCCTTGGAAACCCTATGTACTGTGCCCTACAGGGTCACTGTGAGTCAGAAATGACTCACTGGAAGTATATATATATATATATTCAGAAGGAAGGTTAGGCAATCTACTTCCATAGTGATACCGGCTCAGAAACCCAAGGAGGGTCGCTGTGACTTGGGTCCAATTCGATGGCACACAACAACAACAAATGTGTATATATATATATATATATATATATATATATATATATATAATCCCAAGAGAATTAGGGAAATCTTAAGGCATTTTATCCAAGATGAGAATGCAGGGGATGATAGATCAAAGGCTTACGTTATTCGTAATAAACACAGTGAATTTATCCATTTATTTTCACATTTCTCCTAGCAAGATAAGAAAATCTTCAGTTTATCATGTCACAATCTATATATATTGGCTAAGATATATTCACAGGACTTAATAAGTATAGAAACCACATGCATAGCTCATTAAAAACAAAACTTTATTTCTATCAATGCAAAATATTACATTTATTTGAAAAATAGCCAATAGGCAATGCTGACAATTTAATTTTTATTTAGATCAAAAGACTCTTAAGTCATAAATGTATTTTGCCATTCAATACAATGGAAAGACACAGATGGCATATGAAAGTAATTACAGAGACCAATGTTCTGGATTCAGTAAGTACATGATAGTCATCAACATGAACCTAGGGATTTTATTGACCAAACTGATGTAAAAATGTACATATATGAAAACAACTTAAAAAATGTCACACTAAACTAAATGGACTCAGCAATGATCATTTTCCTTTCACTCTCTGTAAAATGAAAGTTCCACAAAATGACCATTGATAAGTCCCTTTCCTTTCACTGTCAGGAGTTACCGGGTATGCAAATGGTTAAGTGCTCTACTGCTAACTGAATTGTTGGCCATTTAAACACACTCAGAGGTGCCTTGGGAGGCAGGCCCAATGGTCTGCTTCCAAAAGTTCACAGTTTTAAAAATCTTATAAAGCAGTTCTATTCTGCACATATATGGTTGCCATAACTTGACAACAGCAGTAAAATTTTCATTGTCACTATAAACACATAAAAGGTTGCCATAAACGAAGACAACTCCACTTTAGGAACACTTATCTTCTTCCTTTCTCATATGGAACCCTTATATAATAACTATTCATAACTACAGGTAATCTCCAACTTAGGATGAAGATCCATTAGACAAGTTCATTGTAAGTCAGTTCTGATGTAAGTTGAATACCTTATTAAAAAAAAAAAATGTTTTCATTATTATTGCTTTTTATTATCAATATATTTATAAACCCAATCTTTACTTGTCATTGGGGGTTGGAAATATTACATATAAACTTAAAGATATATATTCATACATATAGTAAAAATTCACAAATCATAAAAATATACTCAGAAAATGAAGAAGAGTTGGATGACATTGGCATTTTGTCAGTTTTGGTAATAACTCCATTTATGGAAGTTTCTGGATCATCTAAGTTATCCCTGTGAATGGGGATAGCTTTCTAGTCAGGAAATTAGTAACAGCTGTCTATATGATCCTTTTCTTTTTTTCTTCATATATTTCACTGTGACATCACACTGCTTTCCAGATCAGCCTATGGACTCTAGCAAAGCAATCAGCATTTGAATCTGTGTTTTCAAGGAACTAAAGTCCCTGATCTCGTTTAGAAAATTAAATCTATACAGCAGTGCTTTCAATAGTAAATAATAAAACTATACATTTGTGAAAGAATATCTGAGAATGATAATATCAGTAAATTTATGTAGTACATTTGCAAAAGATAACATGTAAAACAACCACAATCACAACAACAAAACAAATAGCTGTGTTTTGCTGTAACTTGAATATATCATAAGTCAAGGACTACCTGTATTTTATTATATAAAAATTACATACTAAATATAAAATGTATTGCTATTTGAACACCTTTATGCTAAAGCATTCCTGCAGTAAACATGCCTTTCATGGTATGCATCAGTACTAGACCAAGTATGTTAGAAGACATTTAGAAGACTAAGCGGGATATGTTTGAGTGTCTAGAAGAGACCAAAAATCAAAATGAAAAGTGAATTGTTTAGTTAAAATATTTGTCTAGGAAAATGAGAAGAAAGGAGAGAAATGCAGGGGAGGGAGAAATAAAGAGCAATGAAGAAGAAAAGAAAGGTGCAGAAAATATTGAAGGAGATGAGATTTTCAGTTTATTGACATCTTGTCTTGGGAAATGCCTTGCATTCTTGGATGTGGATGGTGAAGATACTGTCTTCTCTTGAGCTGCATTAATGCAAGGCATCTTTCATGTTTAATATGATATTATTTCTGTGGATTTTGTTCTACTCTATCCTGAACACTATAAGGAGTTATTTCAGCATATGCCAGAGCACTGGAAAAGGGGAAAAAAAGCATCCTATCTTTTCCAAAGCTAATTTGAATATTAAAATTACACGTTAATATGACAAGAGGTCATAAAGTTATGCAGCTTGATAAAATATAGATTAAATGCAATGGAAGAATTATCAAATACTTCATTTCACAAATGACCATTCCTCAGATGTTAATATATTTCCTTGATCATCATGTTCGAATCCTGAGCAAAGCAGATAAAGTAGAATGCTAGCTCAATAGTAATGAGTCCAGACTCTTGAAATTTTAAGATGTTAATTGTGTCTTAATGACTTACAAGATATTATTCATTTTTTTTCTATTAATTTAATGGCTAATGGATAATAGTAAATAGAAGGTTCTATTTTATTTAATTAACACTTGGAAAATTAGCTGCCAAAGCAGATGGTAATATTAAAAATTGAAAATATATATAATATTCTTTGGTATATTGCATTTTTTAGTTCTCAATTATAACAGCTATGACTTAGACTTCCCTCAAACTAGTGAGGTTTCTTGATCTAAAATGACTTTGAAAATACAGAATACTACAGATTTAATCTCCTTGCATGTAAAACTATTTGAAATAATTGTTTTATTTTTCCTTACAAAGTCAATTTGAATTATTCAGTTTCCTGTTGATAATTTTATGGTAATACTGCCTCGACAGCAGTCTGGTGACTTACTGTCTAAGGCACTTGACTGCTCACCAGAAGGCTGGCGGTTCAAACCCACCAGACACTCCTCGGAAGGAAGGTTGGGCAATCCTACTTCCATAGTGATACTGCCTCGGAAACCCAAGGAGGGGTCGCTATGAGTCAGGGCTGACTCGACGGCAAACAACAACAACACAGGGATCTGCAACTGATAACCCCACAGGTCAAATAGGCCCACTGTCTATAAAGCAGATAAGAATAATATTTTCTTTCTTAAATGTTTGCAATTAAAATGGTTATTACCTACATAATATCTTAAACCAAAACAAATCAAACTCACTGCCATCAAGTCAATTTTGACTCATAGCGACCCCTTTTGGGTTTTCAAGGCAGTAAATCTTTACGAAAGTAGATTGTCCAGTCTTCCTTCTGAGGAGTGGCTGGTGGGTTTGAACCACCAACCTTTTGGTTAGCAGTCAAATACTTTAGGCACTATGGCACCAGAGCTCCTTACATAGTATCTTAGACTTATTTAAAATGCATATTATCTATTGACACTAATACAATATACTGTATTTAACATACATGGTCATATATATTGTATCCTTTCCCTCTTTGGTATATCACTCCTTTCAAATGTAAGCAAATGTAAGGCTGTTCTCTGGTGCACACACTCTGTCTCTCTATGTTTGTCTGTCCGTCTATCTGTGTGTATCAATCTATCTACCTACCTACCTACCTACCTACCTACCCAAAGACACATAGATTTAACACGTGACAAACTTCAGCCTCAGCTTTGGGGTGCTCAGAAAACAGTTTAAATGGGCAGTGGTGTGGACAACTGCTAGCCCTACTTGACTTCCTTCTTGTTGTAGCTGTTGTCATTTCCTCATTCCCTTCAGAGGCTAGCATCAAAATATATATTCATGTACGTGTGTTTGTGTGTCTGCATGTGTGCATATGTATCAATATATCTATCTATGGAGATAAAGAAAAAAGAAGAGAAAGAGAGAAATGAGATCTGATATGAGCAGCCAATCATTTGAAAAAGCGTTTTCTCCAATGTGTGCCCTGTATTCCAAATATGTGAATGCTCTGGCAAAGGTCTCTGGTTTTATGGTCATTCTGGATTCTGCATAGGGTTTATCATCTTCTGACCTCCAGTCCTTAGGCCTTGAGCCAGTGGCTTGCCATACTGCCCACTGATCTTGGATTTGTCAGTTCCTGAAGTTATGTGGGTCAGGAAAAGCCTCCAGTCTGCCAGCCTCTATGACTCCATAAGCCATTTCCTTGAGATAAATCTCTCTCTATATATAAATATATACATAGGAGTTCTGGTGGTGTAGGGGTTAAAGCATTTGATTATTAACCAACAGTTTGGTGGCTCAAACCCGCCAGGTGCTCTGTGGAAGAAAGATGAGGCGGTCTGCTTCTGTAAAGATTTACAGCCTTGGAAACCCAATGGGGGTCACTGTGAGTCAGAATCAGCTTGGCAGCTTCTTTTGTTTTGTTTTGTTTTATGTATATAAGCTTCATTAGTTTTGCTTTTCTAGAGAACCCCACATAAGACACTAGTCACAGTATTTTTTTCTTGTTTATAGTTGTTAGAATTTATAGTTTATAGTTATGCTAGAATATATTTCTTTTATCTCTCAAGCTCTCCTCAATCCATCATAATACATCCTTTTTGTTTTGTTTTGTTTTGTTTTTAATAAGAAACTAAAGAAATCTGAAGGCAATATAGAACTTGAATAAGGGAACCTAAGAAGCAATTGTATTATAAGACACACACACATTCAACTCTCTAAGATAAAGCATAGCTGTAGGATAAACATTATTTGGAGAATTAAATACAAAGCAACAACACATGCATCATGCTCAAAGTAATGAGATTTATTTATTTATTTTTTTAAAAAAGAGCCAAGATTCAAAAGTTACAGGTCTGTAAAGAGTTAATCACATTATGAACTAAATAAATGGTTCTACTTGGGAAGGTGTGATAGTTGAAGATGTGTCAACTTGGCTGGACTCCAGTTGTGAGTGGTGGTTCCCATGATGGATCACATGACTGAGTTCTAAGCGGCCGGTCTGCCCAAGGGGAGTTTCCCCAGGGGTGTGGCCTACCTGCAATGCTATCCCAAGAACAAGCTGGAAGAACGGCATTCCGGACTATATACTTCCTGGAGCGAGCAGCTCGCTGCTCGCCCTGGAGGTTTTCGGATTCATTCTTTGTTGGGAACAGCGACGAGCGTGCTGCGTGTCAGCTTGATTCTCTCGGCTCTGTTGTGCTTACGGGAACCAGGCGGCTCCGGGCCTCATCTCCCTCCAGAGACGAACTTTGTGGCTTGAACTCCTCTGCCGTGCGTGCGAAAGCCAGATGGCTCCGGGCCCCATCCCCCTCCAGAGACGAAATTTTCAGCTTGAACTTGTCGGCTTCTACATGCTTGTGAGCCATTTATCTAAGATAAATTTCTCTCTCTCTCTCTTTCTCTCTCTATAAATATATATATACACTTTGCTGGTTTTTGTGTTTCTCTAGAGAACCCAATCCAACACAGAAGGGGTCAACGTGACGGTATCAACACATCACAAAGGACACAGAGATGCACTGAATAATACACCATTACATGTTCATCATTGAATTGTGCTGTCAGGTTGAAAGACTGTATGCTTATACTAATAAAAAACCTGAAGAAGACTGAAAGGTGAACAAGCCCTTTTTTTTTCCCTAAAGGATGATACAGGTCAAACATTAAGATCACTGAAATAAGGCCTAGAGGGAGGTGTCAAAGAATTATGGACTTGAGGACACTTCAATGGAACACGTGTGATACAGGGAATAGAAACAACTTATTTAACAAAAGATTTCACATCAGGTAAAATAAAGCAAGACTGAGTTCATGTAATGTCTTTATTTCACAAAGTCATTACAAAGGCATTCTTGATTAAGAAGTGAGTCTTAATTTCTTTAATGTGGCTCCTATGATCTTGGTATGATTCCAATCAGAAATATTCCTATTGTAATTTTTTGGTTTTGTTTTTGTTTTTGTTCAGTAAACTTATTGAATTCCCTTGTAAACACCAGATAAAATAAATTTAAGATATGTTCATTTCATGGTCTCTGATATTCTAGGATACCCTGTTTCTTTCATGACCTTTATCATCCTGTTTCATTTTTAACTGGTCTATGTGCACATACACATTGATTTGTAGACAATGCATTGTCAGATGGAATCAATATATCATTCCTTTAGTATTGAGACTAGCTCTTGCTTAGTTTACTTTCATTTTTTTTAGCAGATCAATAGTGCTAAACTGATGCAGTACAAATTGGGGGTACCATTCGTATCTGTCTTCAGGCTAGTTAACATGGGAATACAACCTGATAAGTATACTTTAGATAAAAAATAAATAATCTGAAACTGTTAAAATTGTATTCAAAATTACTTCTGAATTATGAGTGTTTTAAAAAGAAAATCTCCAACAACAGCTACTTTTTACATTTCTTAGTATTTCTGTGGTTTGAAGGATATCTTATTACACTAATTTCTTAAAGAAATATGTTATGAAAGAAAATACTCTCTATTGATGTATCAGGAAATGTATTTCTTTTTGAATGTATAATCTCTTTTCTAGAAAAAAAAATTGATTTCACAGAGTATTCATTTAAGGCACTTAAAAATAAATAGGTTAATTTTAAATAAACATTATGAGAAAATTAGTTTTACTTTTTTATCTATATAAAATGCACACTTACCATTATTCATTTATCAAGTAATGTTAAAAGTGAACGTTCTACATTTACATGGTTGTTCTAATACCTTCTTGTTTCCTTACTTCTTCATTTGCATTGTAGGGTTCATCTCACTCCTGACAAAACACCACTGAACCTGTTTTCCCTCAATCTTATCAATACATTCATTAACAGGACTCCATCAATCTTGTTCCACTAAAAAAATATTAAATCTTCCAAGCACATTAAAATTGATTTCATGATTTTGAGATAAAGTATTCATTATTAGGTCATTTCTTCATTTTATATGTGAGTGCATTAAAAATAATCATACTCAGAGTAAGTGTTCTTAAAACAAAACTGTATCTAGTGACACTACTATCTATGTAAGTGCAATAAGGTACACAGTTTTTTTCAACTTGACCATCAACATCAAAAACATTTCTGCATATTGATTTGCTCTTCCTTTACTTTGGATTCAGTAGCTGTACCTCATCAACTTTCCATTGTACATGGTAATGGGGAACAGGGAGTAGAGCAAGTGAACTCTAAACTTCTTTCGCAGTATATTGTAATTCATGGTTTGTGTGTCTGATAGCCTGGAATTGAAACTTACTGGGCTTAGTTACCTTACAATCTTGAGCGAGTTATTTAATCTTCTTGATATGGAAATTCATCTTCTAGATACTGATCATAATAAATATAGCACATGGTTATTTGGGCTAAATTTACTCATTCATTCAGTCAGTCAACAGATTAATTCTTTCACTATTTATAGTTAATCATTTCACTATTTATAGTTAGTCATTGTACTATACTAGTCATTTATAGTTAGTAATTGTGATAGAAACAGCCCTTAACAGTATATATTCCTTGTGCTCCTAGTGATTGCGTTGTAGTGAGGCTGACAGATTTCACACAGTTACAAACTAATTTACATAATTACATAATTACAATGGTGATCCCAGATGTAAATGGAAAATTCAAACACCTCACCTAGTCTGATTATTGAAAGATTCACATTAAGGATATAACTTGAGTTGTATCAAAAAAAATAATAATAATAATAAAATAAGTCCAGGAATTGTCTAGGCCAAAGATATGGAAGCAAGGGTCTTCCTGGCATAAGAAACAACATGTTGAGATATAGGAGGAAGAATGGCACATGCAAGGAAATGAAAAATGTAGCAGAGTTGTATAGGGGTCATATAGGTTCTTGTAGGCCTAGTGTGGCTTTTTTCTTTTCCTTAAAAGCAAATGGAAGTCACTAAAAAATTATTAAGTAGGTGAGCAGCATGATTACACTAGTTTCATAGTTCTGGGGAGAGAAGCTGCTGCTTTGAATAGGATGTAGTAGAATGTACGGAGCTAAGTAGATAGATTTGCAATGATATTTGGAGAGAAAGTCCACTGGACTGGATGAATGGATACAGAGGATAAGGAAAAGTGATGGGGGCATGTTTAACAACAACAAAAAAAAAAAGTTTCTGGACTGAGAAAAATGCATAGATGGTAGAAATATTCACTGAGAAAGGCTAGACAGAGGACAAAGAACAAACACCATGAGTTTATTTTTGGACATGTTAAATTTGAATTACTCAAGAAAAAGTCATGTTGAAATGTTTCCAAGTAAGCAGTGGGTACACAGATCTGAAGCTCAGAAGATAAGTCCACACACGAGTTATAAATATGAGTCTCATTAGTTTATAAAGCCAATTGAAGCCATTATAGTAGATGTGATTGTTTAGGAAGGTAATATAGAATAAGAGGTTAGGAACACTCACGACTAAGCCTAGAGTAAATGAATCATTTAAAGATGGGATAAAAGATGATTATATCTAAGAAGGAGGAGGTGTTGCCAGGGAGAGAGTAGGAAAGTCCTGAGAGTTCAGTGCATGGTGAATGTCAAGAATGCTACCAGGCCCACAGTAAGCATTAAATGTGATAACCAGTCATCATAGTATAATATATAATAATAGATCATGATATAGAACAGCTTTGGAAAAAAGAATATAAATCAGATAACATCTAGTTCATGTGCATCTCTCATAGCTAATACACTACTTGAGTTACCCTAGTGGCCCGTTTGCACTTCACCAACCAACCAATCAACCAACTAGTTGCTTTCTAGTCAACTCATTCATGGTCACTCCATTCGTGTAAAGTAGAACTGTATTCCATAAAGAGTTCAGTGGCTGATTTTTTTGTAGTAGACCACTAGGCTTTTCTTAGGAGGTTTCTATGTGTGGAATCAAACCTAAAACCTCTTGGTTTGCAGCTAAGCATGTTAACCATTTACATCACCCAGGTTCTCCTTTCCTCCTCACCACTGCATATATTTCCCTCTTTTCTCTCCATTTCTTCCTCAGCTGGTCCAGCAAAACCTTTTCACTTTCAACTTAATGCATATATGTTACCTCACCCTGAGACCAGTCCTGAGCAGGGTCTGAGGTTCGGAGGTTAGTAGTGGGAGCGGCAACAATGAAAAGGAAGGAAGTATGAGAAGGGATTTGCTCTATGAGTGAGTAATGTCCCTAAAGATTGTCACATGTCCTCACTTCTCCCAAGGGCTTGAAACAATAGAAGACTAACCCAGGCGCACTCTTTAATGTCTCTAGTTCATGTCCTGCTAGAGTTCCTTTCTCTGAACTTGATAATAAATTTCTACCACATGAAGATGTACCAGTTACCACTGTTTGGTAGGGTAGGAAATAATATATTGGCCATAATAAGTCAATACCCAACACTGGCAAGGAAAGATACATTCATCCCAAGTCTAAACTCTGAATTTCTCCACAAGCGTCCCTTCCTTGTGGTGATTAAGAATGATTCATAGCAAACTTTTTTTCTGAAAAGTTTGAATTTGTGGGCCAAAAGATCAGTGTTGCAACCACTCCATTCTACCAATATGGCTTAAAAGCTGTCATAGAGAATATGTTCATGAGTACCCATCATATGTTCAAATAAGGTTTATCTGCAAAATCAGAAGTGGGCTAGATTTGGCCTACAGACCATAGTTTACCAACTCTTGGTCTATAATATTATTAGTGTTTTCACAGACTTCAGACATTGAGCTAAACCAATTTTGTAGACTGGTATGGGGGAGGAAAGGATAGACAAGAACTAAATTTAATACTGCTTCTATGAACAACTGTTTCATATTGCAAGCAATTGTTTACAAATTAATCTTGGGAACACAGTCATTTCACAAGCAGAATGTATCCTGTATTCCTCATACAAAAGGCCATTCCTTACGTTTCTTGTAAAATATTGTAAATGTCACCACTGTAGCTTGAATATACAAATGACTTTTTGTTTATAGTCCTGTCTTTGCACTTATTCTTACTATGTTTATTAAGAAAACAGAAGAATCAAAACATATCCTAAAGTTTTTACTTCAAATTGCTATAAAAGGAAAATCTTTAGGAAAGAGGCATACAGTTGTTGCACTGTAATCTACAGAAGGAATTCTTTTGCCTAGTTTTACTAAATATTTATAGCTGCATCTATATCCAACACAAGTCAGTTAATCCTTATCCTTAGGTCCAGAGTTTGAAATTCTAGGATAGTCTCTATATTCAAAGAC
This sequence comes from Orycteropus afer afer, assembly GCF_000298275.1. Lineage (NCBI taxonomy): Eukaryota > Metazoa > Chordata > Mammalia > Tubulidentata > Orycteropodidae > Orycteropus > Orycteropus afer. The sequence continues at coordinate 12,077,889 of NW_006921609.1, read as the reverse complement.
TGCTACCATTTTCATCCTGGAGACAGTGAAATATCACAAGCCACACTTTTGTTATTGAATCTTCCTTATAGACTGATAGACTTTCCTGGGATTGAAGAAGAACAAAAAATAGCCTCCCTACATTTGACACTGCTCAACACATTTTCTGTGCCTGGCTAAGAATAGAAGTCAACCAGCCTTCCTCTTTTTATCACTGATTAGCCTTTTCCACTTATGGATTCAATTAAAGATTCTTTATTCCTTGATTCAACTCACTTAACGTGAAGAATGTGAGCCAAACACTTGACTGGATGCTGGGAACACAGGATGAAAGTAAGACAAATCAAGCCTTGGAGGGGCTCAGAGTCCAGTAAGGGTGCCATTTCAAGAAGAATATGCAAGTAGGGTCATGACTAAAAGCTGAGAAGAGAGGCTTAATTTAATAGAAATCAATAATTATTTACTTTATTTTTTGAACTAAAGGTTACTTGAACAATTAATTAGAAAATTATCCTGTAGGGCATGTAGAATATTTAGCTTTACCTCATTAATATTTGCTTCTACATAAATATTTGTTGAATGAACAGATTCCTATATTTCTTCTCGGTCATGGGTCTTATCATCTGCCTTCACCCCAGCACAAATTCTTGAAATTATCTTTAATTTTACCTGGCTCCCATAGCCAATCAAATGCAACTGCTTCTCCTGAAAATAGCCCCACATGTATACTTTTTTTTTTTTTTTTTTCTTCTCATTGACCTTGTAATTGAGATCATCAGCACCTCCCAAACACTAAGTAGTTGCTTGCTGGAACAGGCATATCTAAGGTTGCAGGAGGTGATTACTGGATTTAAAGGAATTTTGTGAATCTGCTGTTAAATTATATAAGTTTACAATTATTGCTAAAGAGTAAAGAGTTTTCAGCCTGATCAACATTGCAGGATTGTAAAGTATATAAAATATAATTTGTATAATTATAAACAATGCACTCTGTATATTAAAAATTTAAAAGTAGATTTCACGTCAGGTTTTAATGGCTATAAGTCTATTGGGAAAAGAATTAGCAGACTGGAATACCACTACTTTTGGTCAAACAATGGTGAAATTACAGCCACTGGTTAGCTATGATAAAAGATTTTGGCAAAATCAATGAAAATATTTTAAGAGACTCAATTGGCTATATGAAATCTACAAAAAGGGGTATTATATATTTTATTATTATTCATAATCTGTTAATTTCACATACTTTATATCAGTAAATTTTAATATGTATGTGTGTATGTTGTTGTTGTTATGTGCTGTCAAGTCGGACCCGACTCATAGAGACCCCTCCTTGGGTTTCCAAACAGTATCACTACGGAAGCAGATTACCCCATCTTCCTTCCGAGGAGTGGCTGGTGGATTTGAACTGCCAGCCATCTGGTTAGCAGTCAAGTGCATTAGCCACTACACTACCAGAACTCCCAACACATATATGCATATATACACTTACATATATATATGGACATGTATACTTACACAAAGGCGCTCTGGTGGCACAGTGCCTAAAGCATTCAACTGCTAACCAGAAGGTTGGCAATTCAAACCCACCACCAGGCACTCTATCTACTGACATAAAGATTTACCTCCTCGGAAATCCAAGGGGAGTTGTTATGAGGTTTGGTTGGTTTGGGATACATGCACAAAGTTTTTTGTACAATTCATTCAACATTTACCAGCACAAGTCTGACTGAAATGTACACATACAAACAAAAGCAATAACAATAACAAAACTTCAGAGACTGCTCTTAGAGAAAATACAAACTCCATGGTCTGCCAATCCAAAGCTTTCCACATGGCCATTGAGAACTTGGTCTCCCTTCACTCATGTAGACACCACTCAGCAGAGCTTCCTTACAGGTACTGATCTTTAGCCTTTGCCCGTACCACTCCTCCAGTGAACTTCTACTCATCCTTCAAGAACAGATTTGAATCTTCTTCTCTGTAAAGTATTCATATATGCTGATCAAACTTGGCTTGGATTTCTAGTTATCATGTAACTATGCCATGTTTCCAGGGGTAGGATATAGGAAATATTTCTATCATCATCTCTTTTACTTATAGACCCATAATACCTAACTCTATGGTCTTAAGAGAATGGACCAGGGTAGGTTCTCATTCTTGGGCTCTATCCATGCTAATTAGCTATTCTCTCTCAAGAATCTTAACCAAGATGTGAAGACCATTGGCAGGCTTTCTTGGGCACTAGAGCTAAGAGGTAATAAAGTTGAGTCTTAGGTGGTGACTGTTTCAAGTCACAAAGAAGGCCTATAAATAATGACAGCCGAAAGGCACCTACATGGCTGGTGCAGGAGGCCTTGTTCTGGAACTTCCTTTTCTGTCCTTGAATTACATGAGATAATTGGAGCATCTGTACATTATACCTGCTTTTTACATGAGCAAATTTGAACAGTTTTCTATTACTTGCAACCAAAAGATCTATGGAAGAACAAAACTGTTAAGTCTTTGGCTCTCTGTACTTCA
>NW_006921609.1:12071413-12075127 GCF_000298275.1 Orycteropus afer afer | reverse complement strand
CCAGAGCAGTTGGTGATAATTTTAAACTCATATATTGGGTTTTAATAGTCATCTTGCTTAATGACAGCATATAATTCTAAAATGTGCTCTATTGTTTTATAATACATATTTCCAATGTTTTCAGATTGTGCAATATGAAGCATTTCCACAGATAAAAATTGGTTAGCTAATATAACTGTAGAACAGCATTAATTATTCACTTAGATCCAATTTAAAAATAAGTCAAAGTTCTATAGCATGGTTATAAATTTCTCTTCCACAGATTAAAGCTTCCACACAAAACATACTGTTATTTTACTCTTGAACATTAAAGTTCCTTGATGGCATTTATATATTCAGTATAATAATCTTGCTTACTATAGATTAACATGTACAAATATTTCTTCATACAGAACTTTGTCCAGTCAGTCATAGAAAAAACACAAAAAAATCAACGGAAATCTAAGAAAAGTGGCATTGTCCTGGGAACAAATGACCATTAACTCTGAAATACTATGTAAACATTGATAAAAAAAATTGTTATGTAATACAAAGCAGATAATTTTCATATTGTATTCCTAATAATTTTCAGTAAGACAATAAAATCACACACTTTTCTAAAGTTCTAATGGAAAAAGAGTGATATTCTAAATTAACAGGAATACATAGTATGTGTACTTGGGTTGAAAAAGGATGACACACCAATAACAGTACTAAACTGCATGTGTATCACTACAGTGCAATGATTTTGTCTTGTTGTGCTTCCTTGGTAAGTGACATTATTTTCCTGTTCCTGGAGTACGCTATCACAGTAAACATTTGATGATAAGATAGATGTCAAGTTTTTAATGAAAAAACAGGTCAGCTCAACTCTACTAAAATAAATGGTTAATGGTTACCTATAATGTTAAAAATAGAATATAAAATTAATCTTTTTATAACAACGATCAATACAAGCTGAATCATCAAAATTATTTCTCCTTATTAACCATTATTGTTAATGATTTATTGTATTCTTTATTGATAGCTTAAATTATTCTGGTGAGGTAATTAGCAGTTCTTGCAAACACAATGAAGCTGACTAAATGATTCAGGTGAGATGAGTCAGCAACGTAGCAGGTGCAGAAACTGCAAGCCTTGCAGTTGGCAAAATTATGTTTTATGAATTAACTACGTGCTGTGATTTCCTTTCTCTTTCCCTTTTTTGCCAGTGGGAGCCAGCAGGCTGTCTGCTCTAGGAAATTGCCAGCTTTTCTTTCCTCTGGGATTGGAATCTCTTGCTCCGTACCAACTGATGCCAATCAACAAATAGCAATTGCACTACAGTATCCATTATGTACATAAGAGTTCAAATCCTATTTCACCCACTTACCAGCTATGTTCAAGTAAGCAAATTATTTAAACTCACCTCAATTTCTTCATTTGTAAAGTAGAGATAATTAGTTACCTCAGGAGTTTTCTGAGAATTAAATGAGATAATATATCAAGTGCTTCCAACACTGCCTCGCATGCCATGTATTAACTATTTTATTATTAATGTGCTCCTGCCTGTCCAGTCAGAAACCTTCTATAATCTGACAATGTTTCCATCACAAACAGCTTCATGAGCAGTGGCAGGGGCTAGCTGTTCTGGCTAATCCCAAATCCAGAGGTTTTTAGTATTAACCTCCACTCACGTACAAACTGGTCAAACATATTCTGTATGTTTCACATGGCCTCTCCAGTAATCTGTGACACCTTCCTTGTAACAAAGGCATTTCTAGAGGTTTTAGCTTAGGGTTAAAACAAAATGTGAAAGTCACTGTTAGCAGATAATCAGAGGAGTGAGATTTATGACACCACACAGAATTTAAATATGTTTAGCATATTTTCAATACAAATCTTTATGCTAAATGAACTTTGGAATCCAAGTTAATCTTATTCATATTTTAAATAGTTTATTTGTATAGTCACATATAATTTTGTTGAGAGAAAAATAATCTGAATTAATAATTTGAATTTTTAAAGTTGTTTGAAACACAGCTTACCTAAAAAGTGAAACTGCCTTCCTTCCTTCCTTTCCTTTCATCCTCCCTCCCTCCCTGTAAAAATGGTGTCAATTACTCTTTTCACTCCCTAGGTAAACACACAGGAAGGGAAAAAGGAAAGAAAGAAGGAAGAAGGGAGGGAGGCAAGGGAGGAAGGAACTAGGAAAGAATGGAAGGAAGGATGTAAGGAGGGAAGGAAGGAAGGAGCATTAATGCATTCAAACCTTCATGTTAGCATAAAGTATTAAACATACCAAGGACTGCCAAAATAACGAACAAATCAGTCTTAGAAGAAATATGACCAGAATGCTCCTTAGAAGTTAGGAGTGTAAGACTTTGATTTCTATACTTTGGACACATCATCAGGAAAGATCTTTCACTAAAAAAAAGACATAATGTTTGGTAGAGGGCCAACAAAAACTGGTGAAATCTTCAGTGAGATGGACCGACAAAATAGCTGCAGTGAGGGACTTAAACATTTCAACAATTATGAAAATAGCAAAGATCAAGGCAACATATCATTTTGTTGTATATAATGTCATCACAAGCAGGAGCCGAAAAAACTCTGGGGATTCCATGGTTAAAGCACTGGTTTGCTAACCAAAAAGTCAGTGGTTCAAACCCACTAGCCACCCAGCAGCCACTCCAGGGGAGAAAGATGATGCAGTCTGTTTCTGTAAAGATTTACAGCCTTGGAAACCCTATGGAGCAGTTCTACTTTTGTCTTTTAGGGTTGCTATGAATAGGAATCAACTCGATGGAAGTGGGTTTTGTTTTATTTCTTGTCTAGACAAATGAATGGCTTACTAACTGACATTTCTATTTCTCTTTTCCTCCCTACTCATCCATCCCCAATATAACAGTCACAAGAATCTTTGAAAGTTATGAACTCATTTGTAAACTACCTCCTTAGATCTCTTCCATTGTTTCTTATTATGGAAAGAAGACTTATCTCTGAATCCTTTGCATTGTCTGTATACTCCTGCATGATCCGACTGATCAGAACCACCTGAGGATTCTCACATCCAGTCTCCTCCCTCACTGGCTATGAATTCCTCACAGTGGTCTTCCACAGATTCCTTCAGCCTATGAAGTCCTCTCTTTAGGACCACTATACATACTGGTACACCTTCATGTGCAGTTATTTTTTCCTGTCTTTTTGGATGAGTCTCTACCTTTCACCTCAGTTCTCAGTTTATATCTCACCTCCTTAGACACAGAATCTTTGGGCATTTCATCCAAAATAGTAAACTGTGTTCTACCACACCACGTATTTACTTTCCTTGAAAAACTTTCAACCATTTGTAATGTATGCATTAGTTCCTTAATCCTAAAAACTGTCAATCCTTCCACTAATTCCAAGTTTCCTAAAAACAAAGATCATTCCTCTTTTGTGCCATTCCATCTTTGGTACCCAACACACTTCTGGGAACATAGTCAGCTCTCAATAGTTGTTAAGTGAATTAAAAATGATTCAATATAGGAAAAATTTACCAAATTGTCCTTCACACAAACATTAGCCACAGGTAAGAGGTTAGCTGTCATATAAATATGACGTATAAAAGCTCTGCTGGTGTAATGTTTAAGGCATTTGGCTGCTAATTAAATGGTAGGCAGTTTGAACTTACCAGCCACTCCATATGAGAAAGATGGGGTGATCTGCACCTGTAAAGATTTACAGCCATAGAAACCTAAAGGGGGATCACTA
>NW_006921609.1:12069377-12070758 GCF_000298275.1 Orycteropus afer afer | reverse complement strand
CTACTAAAGCTCCACATTACCCCCCCCAAAAAAAAAACTTGCTGCTGTTGAGTTGGATCCTACTCATAGCGACCCTTCTTTGGGTTTCCGAGGCGGTATCACTACGGAAGTAGATTCCTCAATCTTTCTTCCCAGGAGTGGCTGGTGGATTTAAACCACCGACCTTCTGGTTAGCAGTCAAATGCCTTAGGCAGCAGAGCTCCCAAACTTGATGGGTTAAAAAACAAACAAAAAACCCATGTACTTTACCAACAGGAGAAGGCCAGCTCCCAAACTTGATGGGTTAAAAAAAAAAAAAAAAAAAACTTTTACTTTACCAACAGTAGAAGGACAGTTGTTTTTCTTATATTGGAAATACCTTTCTGTATAAACTACAAGCAATTTTTAAAGTCTGAGATTATAACAAGTGTTCAACACTGTTCTAACTTTTATTTTAGAAGAGTTTTTTTAATGAATTTTCATTTTCCAGCATAGATGGAACAGTCTCTAGAATTACAAATATTGTTATCAATAACATACTATATGTGTAAATACAAATACATATCTCATGGCCAAAGCATGCATTTTATAAGACATCAGAACAACCATTGACTAATTTCATTCTTTGTCTCTCTTCTCCACAGAGTTTTTGCTTTTCCTCCTCAGTGAGTCTGCTCCTACTCTTCTCTCTCCCTCTTCAAATTCTCCACATTATTCAAAATGCAATTTATATACCAGTTCTTCTCCAAAACTTTCTCTGATCATCATAGCCTAGACTTATCTGTGAGTTCATATTTCTTTGCTTGAATATCTGTAACAATTATTACCCATGGAATTGTAAGTGATTTGTCATATTTTGCTTGTGACAGTCCATCTCAAACTCAGCCCTTAAGGAAAAGAGTAATGACAAATTATTTGTTGGAGCCTCAGTTTTCTCACCTATAAAATGACGAGGCAGCAAATAAAAGCTCCAAGGTTGTTCTCAGTTCCAAAAATGTTGTTATTGAACTATTAGTATACTCCTATAGTCATTCATTCATGTATTGATTCAGTATTTCTTTAGCTCTTGTTATATGTCAATCACGTTATTAAGTTGCATAGATTATAAATATGTTATGATACCCTCAAATGTTATGATACTACCTTGGAGGAATTACATTCTAGGAAGCCCTGGGTGGGGTAGGGTATATGAAATTACATGTATCATATGATGTCCTCACATTGGAGTATTTTAAATGTAAAAGCATGCAGTCAATTAGTCAGTGCCTAAGTCTTCCTGTAGGAGCTCTGCTAGCATAGTGCCTAAGGCACTTGACTGCTAACTAAAAGGCTGGCGGTTCAAACCCACCAGCCACTCCTTGGAAGGAAGGTTGGGCAATCTACTTCCATAGTGATACTGCCT